>NC_046288.1:47880111-48188861 GCF_004115265.2 Rhinolophus ferrumequinum | reverse complement strand
TAATAATATCTCTGCTATGATGATTAATTTTTTAAACATATAAAAATGCAGAAAATGGGAAATAAAACATATGACAGAGATAAAATGAAAGGAAATATTTCTATAATTAAAAAACATTTTCTATTGTTTTTTATTTCTTAAGCCTTAAGCTGGAAACTTTTCATACCAGTTTAGAGTAAATAATATTGTAAGTAAGCAGCCTACATGCTAAATAGCATACTTTTCTTGGTGTAGATTTCTGGAGGGATATGCAGGGGATTTGCATGCTTAATTCCCATTAGCACCTGTCACTGGGATTTATTATCCCAGAGTTAATTCTCCACTCACTGAAGCCAAGGAAAAGGAAGCCCTGGTACATGGATTTAAACCAAGCTTTTTATTTTTTCAAAATGAGATGAATTTCATGTCTATTCCTTAAATACCTGCAGTATTCCAACCCTGAAAAAAATTCATATTTAAATTCATTTTTGGTAAATATTTGCACAAACTTGATTTTATTCAACAACTAGAAAAGTATATTCATAATTTGAAAATTTGTCTTGTGGGAAAAAAAAGTCTTAATCAAGAAGTTAGATTAGTTTTCAAATCCATTAGCTCTTACTTTTCCATTCAATGTTGAATACACGTTTATTGACCATCTATTAAGTGCCAGGCAGTTTTCTAGATTCTGGGTAGAGAGTGGTAAAAGTACTAGGAAAAAAATCCCTCACCTTGAGAAGCATACAACCTACTAAAGAGTATATATATATATATATATATATATATATATATATATACACATATATTTTTTACACATATGTCTATGTACACCTAACCGTAGACATGTTACAGAGATACATGTGCATACAGAGGGTGTCAAAAAAATGTATACACATTTTAAGAAAGGAAAAAAAACCTGTATTAAAATTGTAATACTCAATATATACCAAAAACAAAAGATGAATACAAGTCACATTTGACTTCTGCAATGACAAGAGGTGGGTAACATCAGTGTAATTTTAATACAGATTTTTCCTTTCTTAAAATGCGTATACATTTTTTGGGCATCCTGGGTATATGCGTTTATATAAAAGAAGTGCTATACGGAAAATCAAGCCAGGTGACGACAGTTGAGGGTGATGAGGTGAGTGTTATTGTAGGTAGTTGGTCAGAGAAGGTTTCTCTACACAGTGACGTTTGAGGCCAGATCTCAGTGAAGTAAGTTAGCAATCCTATGCTCAGGAGCCGATGCAACACTGCATTACCTCTTTGGGGAAGAAAAAAACGAGTTGGGATGTTGATATACAGGGGAAGTTCCATCTGCAGCCATGGATCATAGGAAACTCAACTGCTTGGTAAAACGGATCTATTTGCTGTTTCTGTGTGTTTTTTTTCCCGGTCCTTGTGCTTCTGCTGTCACTCTCCCCTTCCTGTTCCACCTTATTTCTACCTACTATTACTCAAACCATTCTCCTGCCCTCTTTAGGCTGAATTTCAGTATTGTACTACTTTTGCCCTGCTTATCTTTTACTCTTTCTTTCAAAGAATTTCATGCAGTATCTGTCACTGAACACCTCAATGCCCCAAACAGGATTATGTGACAATTTAATTTTATTTAACTAACTAGATTTTAAGGTTTCTTCCCTATTGACATTTTGGCAAGCAATCAACCAATAGTAATTGAACACCAACTATATATATTGGGCTTTGTGTTAGGAGCTGGGGATGAAATAATGAACAAGGCAAAGTTACTGCCTTAAAAAAGAAATTCTAGTTAGAAATGGCAGTCAATAAAATTAAAATAAATAAGCAAATAACTTTTAGATGTTGTTGATATGATAGTGAGTATATGTGGGGGTTTCTTTCTTACTACTTAAGCTGCTGACCCTCTTGGAAAAATTGTAAAGACAAATATGAAATATAATCATAATCCTTTCGGGTGATGTCATCCTCAAAATAAATGACAGGTTATGAGTGGCCTAGATGCACTGTCCAACATGGTGGTTTACTAACTAAGTGGCTATTAAAATTAATTACACAAAAATTAAAATTCCCAATTTACACTAGTCACATGGCAAGTGCTCAATAGCCACGTGTGTATAATGACCACCATTTTGGAGAACATAGATATGAACATGTTCCTCATTGCAAAAAGTTCTGTTGAACAGCACTGCTCTAGATGGCATGAAGCTGATAGGAATTGTTTTATCAATAGTAAGAATAGCAGCTAACAGTTTTATGTGGTAGGCACTTCACATATATTTATCTCATTTATTTTTCACAAAACCCTATGATAGTTATTGCTACTAAACCTATTTTACAGATTAGGAAACTGAGATACCCAGCTTTATTGTTCAATATTTGTCAACTAGTAATGAGGAATGTTAAGCATTAATCCAGACAGTCTGGTGTGGGAACCTACTCTCTTACCAAAATCTCGTGATATGTTAGTTAGTATGGGGGAGCTAAAGAGGGTGAAAACCGACATTTTAATATGGCAAGCAGTTCCTCCCTAGAAATAAGAAATGGTCAGAGTTGTCAATGTTTTTGCCAAATATGACTTTTTCGGATCTGTCAGATTCATCCAAGACACATTTTATTTGTCAGAGGGTTAGATGGAGCTTGGCAGGCAGAATTGTGGAATGCTAGAATTGAAAAGAACTTTGAAACCATCCAATAAAATATTTTACAGATGAAGAAACTGAAACATGCGTTTACCTGACCTGTCCAGGATGACAAAGCGGGCTATGACCTCAGCCAAGATTAGACAGCAAGCTTCCTGCCTGTGTGCATGTGTGTATGCACCCCACCCTCGGCATCGAGAGCTTAAAATTTCCCTTATGTATTATTTATTATTAGCTTAGAAATGTACTAGTCTTAGGAAGTAGTTTTCTTCTTTCCAAAATGTTACCTGTGCAAGTGTATATTGACTTTTTAATCCATCCACTTTCCTTATGTCTAGCTTTTCTTATTTTATCCACCTATTCCTACATTCCTCCTTCATCATTACAACAGGGATGCACAACCTAGCTACCCAGACAATTCTTTCCTGACCAAAAAAAAAAAAAAAAAAAAAAAGGGTGAAAAACAATTGATAGCAGTTTGAGTCCACAGACACACCGTCAAGAGTTTGGAAAACATGTCATAGGTTCCACCATCACTTTAAGTGAGGCTCTACAAATCTTGTGCATTATTTCTGGGAGTTTCTCCCGGGGTTATCTCACCATGCTTTACATACTCAACCTTGCTAGCCACCAAGATGCATGCAAGTAATGCTCTGTTGAAGAATTAGTTTTCCAGGAGCTTTTAGTTTCTGTTCCACTACGGAGAGGTCACAGGCGCCCACAGCACAAAGCAGTCTGAATGGCGCTGACAACCCCAAGATTGCAGCGGGTTGGGCACGGAAAAGGCTTCACGTCTTCTTCCCCACCATGAAGAACTTCAGCTCCAGCCTGCACCCGGCTTTATCAATCTCAAGTCCCGAAATCGTAGAGCGAGTCCAGTCCCGGGAGTCTGGCTCAGGCTTTGCTGGCGCCGTGGAGAAGCTGGCAGGCAGTCGGCTGAGCTCCACAGGACACAGCCAAGTGGCTCCGGGCGCGCCGCTGCGCTCTGGGCGTCCAGGCCTGGCGCACCGCGGGAGGCAGGCGCGCTCCCACTCTCCGCGGGCCTTTCTACCTTCAGGTCTCTCTCTCCCCCGGCTTCCGCAGGTAAACCCAGAGCCGGTCTCCGCCTCCCGCGCTGGGCGCGCATCTCCCTCCCAACCTTGCTTACATAAGGCGGCCGGGCGCGCTCCCGCCGCCGCTTACCCCCCAGCCGAGTTGGGCTGCGCCCTCCACGCCTCCTAGGCGAGCGCCTCCGCGGTCCCTGGCACCGCACACTGACTGGGAGGTGACCCTCCTTAGCTACCCAGCGGTGGTGGCCGGGACGTCTCCACGCCGCGTAAGAACACTGAGATCGGGGACGGGAGCGCCTCACAGTGCCCAACTCCTTCTCTCCGCTGTCTCCTCCTCCCACTTCTGTCTTCCTCCTCCCCCCACCCCCGCCCGCCCGCGCTGGTGTGTGTTCGGCACTGGCGAGGGGACCCGGAGAGCAGTCCAGGCTCGGCACGCGGCGGAGCTGCGGCGCCCCAGCTGCTGGGGGCAGCGACGAGGTGGCCGCCTTGCGCCTCCCCGGACTTCCCAAGTGGGGGCAGCGCAGCCGCTCGCGGAGCCGCCAGTTAGAAGGCGCAGGGAAAGACCGACCTCCAAACTCCTCCTCAGCGTCTCATCTCCACCCCCTTTTGGCCCCTGCCCTTGGAGAAAGTGGAGTGGGGCGCTTGGTTATCATTCTTTCTTCTGACTGCTTCGTGGTGCACGGATTCAGCTGCTGCCCAGTGGGGCTCTCCGCTGTTCGCGCGTCTGTGTGTGGTTCCCCCCGGCACACCTCTGTCGACGATGAGGAAAGGTCTGCGGGCGACAGCGGCCCGCTGCGGACTGGGCGTGGGGTACGTGCTGCAAATGCTCGTGCTACCTGCCCTGGCCCTTCTCGGCGCCAGCGGCACCGGTTCGGCCGCTCAAGGTAAGGGGGTCCGCCAAGCTCCGCGGCCACCTCCCTTCGCTTCTTCCTTCCCTCCTTCTTCCTCTCCTCCCCAGTTCTCCTGGCTTTCTTAATCCACTTCGTTGCACTCTACTGGAAATCACTTTAAATTCCACTTTCCCAACTAGTCAAGAAGCTTTGGTTATTATTATTTTTAATCTGTCTTCCGAGATGGGCACGGATGGACCAGGGACGCACAGGGTATGGACACGCATCTATTTCTGGGCATGTGGGCGCCTTGGGTGTCTTTTGCACTTTCTGCTCCACTCGCTCACGTTGTTGCATATTATACACTCAGAGGTTTGGAGAGACTCTCCGTGTGAGTGTCTATATGGCTCGCCTTAGGTGCACTGATGCGCTGTGCCACGTCTGGGTTGCGGGATCTTCGGTGAGTCTCTGAGCACGCCAGACGCCGAAGGGCGCTCAGCTAAGGAAATATCCTTTACAGCCGAGGACCCCCCCGAGCTCCGCTGCCCCTCGGCTGCTGTTCAGGGTGTTGTGGAGACTCACAGCACACCCCGACCCACACGACCCATCCTGCGGCAGACCCCGGGGGTGCGCACGCCTCCGCGCTCACATCCTCTCTGTGTCTCCCTCCCAGCAGGCGACGGGGAAACTTAAAACCTCAGAGCTCTGGGGACTGGTTGCCTACACCAAATCCGAAACTCTCCGGGGTAACCGGCCTGTTTATAACTCTGACATTTTAATTTAGCGCGCGTCCAGCTATAAAATAACTGGGTCCCTGGGCAAAACCTGGGTTGGGGGGAAAGCGGCCAGGAGTTGAGAGTGGGTAAGGAGGAGGGGAGGCACGGGGCTGATCGCCTAGCTCCCTTCTTGTCCCCCGAGTTTGAATTGGTAGCGGCAGCTACCAGCCTTGCGAGCAAGGGAAGCTGAAGGGAAGAGAGATGGAGTGGAAAGAGCCAACGCTGCCCTCTCCGGTGTCTCTCTCGGGTCTCCTGGGCCCCCAACCTCTTGGCCAAGGAAAGCTCCCACCTGGGTCTTTTCGATCAGTGCAGTGGTGGTCACTGGCTCTGGGGATGCGACTCAGCTTTTCCCTTACGATGGGGGTGGCGTTGGGAAGTGGGAATGGAGGAAGCTTCTGCAGCATTAGGAGGTAATTTCAGGCATCCCATCATCTCGGTTTACACTTCTGTACACATCGGGAGAGCAGACGAGATGCGGCGATAGCCTCAACTCCCCTGGAGTAGATCAGATACTCTGGGGGTTCCGGACAGCATCCCCTCTGATCTGCGAAGGCGCTGGGGGCCAGGGCGTGGGAGGTGCAGGGGAGCTCTGAACGTAGGTGAGTGTGGTCTGGATGGGGAGGAAAGTGATTAGTAAGGCTTTGTGAATTAGCCGTAGCTACTTCGGGAATAAATTTTCCTGCTGCCGCGCTAAGTGGCCACGCTCATAAATACTTCCTTTCCTTCTTGCCAGACGCCTCCCATCCCGAGGTTCTGCTCTGGTTTTCTTATGCATCCTTCCAGAGCACATCTGCCCATTTGACAAAGGATTCTCCGTTAAGGATCCTATGAACTTGTAAATTTCTTGAAATTTGTTAAGAAGTTATCAGGGCTTTAAGAAGTTAAAGGTGCTGGGGGTGGCGGTGTTTGGAGTTTAAGTGGACAACCTGATGAATGGTTGTGGACTCACTCGCGTGGCTCCCTGTGGAACTCGCCTGCTGTTATTGGGTGTACAGAGCCAGGGGGTAGGGTCTGCGAAGGGGAATGTGCAGTGAGAGAACTGTTTGGGGAAAGGACAAATTAAAGTCCCCAGAGATGCCAAAAAGGAGATATGCGATCCCTGCTGAGAGGGTACTACAGCCAAATTAAAAAGACTGTAGTAAAAAGGATCAGTAAAAATGATCAAACTGGACATTGTAAGTGGATTAGTATTGAAAGAAGAAGGGAGAAGACATGAAAAGAAAAGATGCTCAGCAAAGACTGAGCGTTTGCCACTTGGGCTGTTTTTCTTCTTGTAGACCAGGCAAGCCAGAGATTGAGGACTGAACCTGCTTTTCTGATCTTAAGCGGAAAAATAAAATGTATTCCGTTGGGTGTATGGATTTCAGTGCTGTTCATCATTTAGTTTTAATTCTTTCAGTTCCAGATCAATAAACTATTTATTTACATTTGAATCTTGGTCTTTGAAAGATACTATTCCACCACTTTTATCTTAGTTATCCTCCATGTTCCAGGATGCCAGCTGTTCCTGTGTTGTCTGTTAGGTATCAAAGATGTAGAAAGCACCAAACTCTACCATCAGCTACTATCACATTTAGTCTAATCCACTCCCCCAGCCTGTTTACTGTTGAACCACTATTCCACTTCATTCGCAGAATCACACTTGTATAATGGCCTCACGTGGTCAAATCTCCTTTCCCTTCCATTTCTCGTCCTGTCTCCTATCTCTTTGGACTAGAACGCTAGAGAAATACAAGCTGCTGTTGCTCTCTCAAGGTATGATTTCCATGTGCTGAGGATTTAAAGACAGAATGAACTATTTTTATGAACGGCAGTACATATGCAATTACGATGAGAAAGTTAATTTTAGCACTTTACAATGTGGATGAGGTTTTATTCTGTTGTTAGAGAAGTACTGGGGAAAAGTTAGAAGTTTTAGGAAATATATTTCTTCAGAGATAGCCAAAAAAAACAACAAATGTTTAAGATAAAAAATGAAACAAAACCATAATGAGTATTATTTGTGAGTGTACTGCATTTTGTAACTGAGGTTTAAAGAAAGATGGCAGTCATTTTAAACAGGTCCTTGGGAGATTCTCTAGGCTTTAGGCAACAACTTTCTCCTTTCAGGCTATGCCCTAATTGTTTCATTCAGGATTGCTGGGAACGCCTAGCTCCAGGGAATTTGTGGTGCTTCTGACTTCCAAGAATGAAAGATTTTACTAGGGAAGGAGGGGGTGAGGGTGGAAGAGAGAGAGAGAGAGAGAGAGAGAGAGAGAGAGAGAGAGAGAGAGAGAGAGAGAGAGATTGAATGTTGTGCCTCTCAGAATTAGGGCCCTCCTGTTTTATAAATGCGTTTGATTTCTGGAGTACACAGCCTTGATGCTCTGCTTATCTAGCACCAACTAGTGTTATGAGTGTTAACACCACCAAACTCTGAACAGAAAAGTGCTGAAGACTCTAATCATACTGGGATAACTCTCTACTCTCATAAGTTAATTTATAATGCTTTTAAAAACAAATAACATACTTCTTCCTCTAAAAGAGTAAAAATTATTTTCATGTGTTTATGAATATTGGTGTGTAGACATAGACAATTGGTATGAAAGATAAATGAATTTCATTACAATTACACTACATTTTTTTCTATTTTAGGAACAAAGTAAATTTATAAATTCACATTTAGAATTTGCAATAAGAAAAAGTAGGCTAGTTTACTTTTGTTTAGAAAAATGCTTTCATGCATTCTAGCTTAATGCTTAAAGGGTTTTAGAGAACAACCTTTTTAAGCAAGTATTTAAAAGAGTACGAAACCATTACATTGTTAACATTTATTGACTCCTTGGCCTTCTGTATTCTGGATACTGGGGTGCAAAGTTCAACAGGACAGGGTCCTCCAGCATCGCCCAGTGTAGTCCTGACCAGAATTCATGGTGATCTTTTTTAAGCAAACCCCCTTAGGACATGAACAAGAACAAGGCATGAGATCCACTGCGCAAACCCTCTTAGCTCATTTATAGTTGTTGTTGAGACTTTGAAATAACTGTTCTACAATGTATGCTGGGTTCTCCAATTAGTGTGAATAGTGAGAATGCTCTGCTAGGCCTTATCTGCATTTAGCACTTTTCTGATTTAGGTCATGGCTCTGCTGGAGCAGCAGAGGGAGTCACTCTCAGAAGAAACATTAAAATTACTGCAACCACTTCGGGAAGATAATGGGGAAAAGTGTGGGGGCAGGCGCTGAGATTTCCAATCTGACTTTTATATATGTGGCAGTTAAAAACAAACCTGGTCCCATCTTCTCATTATTTAAAAACTTCCCAGCTTATTTGGATAGTGGGTGGCATTAGAAGTTCTTAAATAATTATAGTGAACTTATTTTGTCCCAGGCTGTATGCTAATTGTTAGAGACACAGATTTGAATGACACACTTTCAGCCTTCAAGATAATTATAATTCAGTTTCTGAAATATAATAATGGGCACAGGTATAGTGCTTTCTGGATTCAAGCATCCAAAGATAGTAAACGTAGATCAGGCTAGGGAGTGGTGGTGGGGGGGGGTGGGTCCCAAAATTTCTACACAGAGGAATTTGAGGGCAGCAGTTTGGTTGGAAGTGGGATACTCTTAAAGCCAAGTTTGCATTGCAACTGTCTTATATTAAATCTTACTTAGATTTAATATAGATTCAGTCTGGTATTGGGGAGACACAGCTAAAAGGCTGGTAGTGGTATGTGCCCATTCTGCCAATTACGTAGTGGTTACTGCCATCTCAAGATCCTGCCTCCACCACCTCCTAGGTGTGTGGATATAAATGAGTTATTTAGCATCTCTGTGCCTCAGTTTCCTCTGATATAAAATTAGGATAACATATACTATAAGTCATATTAGTATTGAATGAATTAATACATCTAAAGTATTTAGAACAGTACTTTTTTGTCTTCCAACAATGTAAATCACTGGCAAAGAAATCTAGAAGTTAATGAAAGTAAAGGCTAATAATTTTGAAGGTAGAATGGGGATTGCTGCAGACACTGCTTCCCCAAAGCAACAAATGGAGTGGTCTCAGGAGATGCTTCAAAGTGTAGCACTGCAGACTCCTGGACAGTGATTCTTTGAACAACATGTAGAAGCTGTCTCCTTGCATAGCCCAATTTCTTCTTTTCTGCTCTGTGAGAAAATCCACCTAATACCTATTCTAAAACTGCCATGTTAAGTCACTGTCAGTAAGGTCCTGGCTATAAGCTCTACCCTTGACTTTTCTTTCTTTACAATGAATATTGAAAGGGGACTTTTCATAAATAAGTAAATACTTTATAAAAAGAACAAAAAAATAAAATAAAATAGAAAAGAACATGTCAAGCAGGTCCCATGTTTTCAGATAAGGGTTTGGGGGAAATCAGCCCTTTATGCAAATGTCAATGTTTTTGTTTGTTTGTTTGTTTGTTTTTAAATAGATGCAAATGTATAGTCTAAAGAACATAATTGAACACATGATAAAAAAGACACAAAGAAACAGAGAAAATTAGGTTGACTTGAAGGCAAGCAAATTTACCAGGCCTTTCATATATTTAAATGATGTTTGCAATAAAAAGTTTTAGTATCATAATTTAGAATAACATGGATAATCTAGAACACAAAGTTTCACATTTAATTACTTCTAGTTGTTTAGTGGTTGTTGCTATTTTTTCCATGTTTGACCAAATGATTTTTGGCAAACTTTTATAATAAAATTAGAGATTTGTGGGGCTCTCTATGTTAAAACAGATCTTTCTCCTACAGTATTTTCATACTGCTTTAAATATTTGATTGCCTTGTGTGCACTTATAGAACCCCAACTTTCTCACTCCTTTTTAACCTTAACTTCTTAAAGCTATGTGTGGACTCTTCTTTGATTTCATATTTTATTTGGATTTATAATTGTTTACGTATTACTGGAGGAAGGCTACATGAACCTGAGACCTTGGGTATTGCTCCAGTATCACTTAGTTCAAAGATGTTTGAAATACATCCCAGAAACTCAGTGCTATGTTTTATGAAACTTTTAGAAATAGAGTAAGTTTGTCTTAAGCAATGTTAAAATTCCACTATCTACTTTATCTTAGTTCTTAAAAAGAAATCCAGTAATTGAATAATTTATAGTTTCTCTTATTTTATTTAAAATAAAATCATTTTATAGTAATTATTTTATGAGCTATCAAGATCAGAGATAGTTAACTTTTTTACCCTCTCTACTTGTTTAGAGCTTCCAGAATTTCTTCCTTTTCATGAAAACCCCAAACATACTATGTTGAATATATTTGAACTCTATAAACAAAATGTTAGAAAATATTGTTCTGTATTTTAGAATTTAAAAAACAATTTTACGTTCAAATTGTAATATGGTTTCTCATTTTGAGTATTCCTGCCCTCTACAAAGTTGTTCCCTTAAGATTATACAATGAGATTTTGAAATACACAGAATAACATCTCCAGATTTTATAGTTACTTAAAACATACCTCGCTTCTATATGGAGTTCGTAGTGTTAAAACTACTTTGACATGAATTAAATTGAAGTTATAATTTAGAAAGCGAGCTATGGCTTTGAAAGTGCCAAGTATGCAGATAGTTGTCCTTATGTCAGTGTACCTCTTATTAGCTGTGAGCAGTGGTTCAAAAGTGCTTTGTGTGGCAAAAGTGAAGTCTAACATCTGATAATTTCAATGTTTGGGGAATACTCTCTTTTAATTAAATAACTTACCATATCTCATTGCCAATGTGATCGTGCAACGTGAGAGTGAAGGGGAGCCAGGTGAGACTTCATTATATAGATGTGCCTGTTAGAGTTCTTATTTTAAATATGAAGGCTCATAATAATAATGTTAACAGATGATATTAATTAATCAAATTTAACTTCAGACTTACCAGTCTTATTTATTTTAAAATGTTGTGAGGATGGGGAGTGGGGGTGGGGTGGGGTGGTTAACCTTCATTAATCATTGTCATTTGGATCCTATGGCTGGTTTCATTTCTCAGCAATTATGAGAGCCATAAAAATGCCTCATGTAGATGAACAGGTATTTTCTCCTCTTCTAACCAAGGATGTTAAACAAGAGAAACTCCTTCAGCATATTTAACAAGTTTATTGATGAATGCTAACATTTCTCAGTTTTAGTCAATGTCTTAATTGATTATTTAATCATGGACTGTCTGAACTCAACTGCATTTATTACCTTCTATCTTTTTTTTTCCTGCTCAGAAGAAAAACCTTATATGTGAAACATTTCTTTCCAATAAAAGCAGATTAGTGCTTGCATGATGAAATGGATCTGCAACCCAGTTATAAGGGCAAATATGTCCATGGATAGAAATGCAGGTGTTTTTCAAAATTCAGGAAAATTGGTGTGTATAATAATATAGAATATAAAAAAGCAGTATAAAAGTAAAGTATACCATTTTTATAGAAAAATAATCATTTTAAATTAATTCGTAATGTACACTTTATTAGACAATGGAAGTTTAGCACAATATGATAGGGTATGTGGTGTAACAATATCCATTTATAGGCATAGTGAAATACATTCATGTATAAGATTAAAGTTAAAGGGAGCAATTTTGGACCATTCTATTCTCTATGAATTCACAAATTTGTTACTTGTATTCAAATAAAATATTTTGTATAATTCTAATATATTTCTGGAATTTCAAGAAACTGAAAAAATCCTTTCAAGATCTAGATCAAAGAGTACTGTTTAACAAAGGTATTATCTACTCTTATAGGAACTAAAAATGATAGTTGGTGACAAAAGCACTGTTGTTTTATCACAAGTGATTTTCAGAGACCTAGTTATCTTTAATCCATACCAAACAAATAACCAAACTACTATCATAATAAAAACTTTATGATTGAGATGACATAGTCAACAATGGCAATTTCACTTTGAGCATTATGTCTGTGTGAAATAATGTCAACATTTGAATTTAGCCTTTGATAAAGGGAAAGTGGTACATTTTATATTCCATGGAATAAAGAGTTTGTCAGATATACACATTGTAGCCACCCAGTGGAAGTGCAGAAGTTTTACCAAGTAGCAATCTTGCAGTCATTTTAAATAAAACAGTAATTATGTTACCTGTTGTTTTCTTTAGCAACTTTCCTTCTTTCTTCTGGAGCTCCATAAGATAATGAAAGATTGTAAGCTTTAAAATGTGTTAGGGATCAAATCCAAGGAAGCAAAGAGCCTAAGATATTTCCCTCCTAGCCTACCACAGACATCAGCAACAGATTATGCAGTTCGGTGGAAAACAGAAGCCCATTTCAGTAACTACTCTTAGAAGCTGAGGAAAAACAGGCATGTTCAAATGATTTATTTGTGCTATCTGGGATAGAGATCCGCATTTCATCATAATATTATTCAACAGGCCCTCTGACTTGAAACTTTTATCTAAATAGAGTCTTTATCTGTACCTATTTCAATTAACAGAGCAAAAGAATTTGTAAAGTATTTAAAAGGTATATATTTGAAAGAAGTTACGTTTGGATTTTACTTGGACCTATTTGGGCAGGATGTGGTGTTTGAGAAATCTAGACTTAAATCAGAAATATACTGATATATAGTATCTATACGTATATTCCTCTGGATCATATAATTAATCTTTTAGTGGTCTTTATAGAATGCATTGCCAATTCCTGAGTTCCTCTGTTAAACCTTATCATTGATAACAATACTAACATTGTATCTTAATTCTCACCTGTACTTCAGAAAACGAATCGCATTCTTTCTGCAGGGAAAGAATTTGCTTAAGTGGAGCTTTATCTGTAATATATCATAGCACATTTTTAAAATGTTGCCAATATCTTTCTCTTACATACTGATCAAAATATTTATTTTCATTTATATTTATACACACGTACATGTATCTATATAGTATTAAAAGGACCACAGTGGAGAAAGTTATGGTTTACTTATTTTAACATGATGAAAATAAATAAAAGGATGACTAAGAAAAGTTTTAATGATAGGTATGTTTCCAGAGGGATGTGGCTAATCAGTTTATTGGATTTATTAGAAATGATGATCACATAAAAGATACACATGTCACTTTTTATTGAATTAAATAGCTGTGGAATTATTTTCTAGGAGGGTATTTCCAGGCAGACTCTTAATGAAATGAAGAGTTCTAAGGAGTAGACAAATATAGTTCAATAATTCCCAGTGAGCATATATATATGTGTGTGTGTATATATATATATAGATATATATATATAGATATATATATATAGATATATATATTTGCACAAATGGTGTGTGTGTGTGTAACCTTTTTTGTTTGTTTTAGGAATTAGAGTTCATTTTCAAATAACCTTGGCAATATCCTTAAAAAACAAACAGAACCTTTCAACAAAGAACTTTTTTACTTATAAAACAAATTCATAAAGGTAATCATTGAATAGGAAATCAGATTAAATCACTGGTTTGTGACTGAAAATCATATGCTAGTTTTCTGCAAAAAGTGCCTTGTTCTCTGCAAGTTGCTAAGTCATTTACATAATGTACAGGAGAGATGCCTCTGCCTCATTCGTTCAGTGCCCTATCTGATAGAAACAAGATTTATCCTGCCCTCTAAGTGGCAGAGACTGGGGGATCTCCTCTTTCACTGGCTTATTTCAGACACCTGGAGGAGAACTTCTGGTGTTTTCCCTCAGAGTGGACTAAATTTCTTGACCAAAGGACAACGTCAACTTTCATGCATGCACAGGTACAATTCTTCATCTGCTTGTACGATTCCCTCTCAAGGTGCTCTCAGGAGCGGCATCATGTCTCTCCTAAGCAGCCTGCCTGAGGTGATCTTCTATGAGGGCTGATCAAAGGAGAGGCCAGTTGTGTTGTTCTTTCCTGAATTCTGTGATGGTTTGTTTCAACTTCTTAATCAAATGGAGGTATGTCCCCAAGCTGCAGAATATTTGATTTTCTTGGACTCCCTCAGATGCCAGACAGGTGGCTTTATTTCCAGGTTTCACCATTACATCTATTGAAAGCTATGTTTAAATGAACAAAGATGAAATTATTGAGGGAGAAAAAGTTTGTTACCAAAGAAAGAATACACAGAATTTTACTCGTGATAAAGGATAGTATGCTTCCTTGTTTATATTCAATATTGTATCAAAATGCAGTAATATATAAATATTTATATAATATATAAATATGTATTAATTATTGCCATGTGTCCACATCATTTGGCATTTCTGAACTAGGATTTTAAAAGATGCAAATGAATTCTAGGATTCACAAAGTTGTTTTGTATATTCTCTACCATACCTATCCCACATTCATGGATACTGGATTTTCAAAGCAAAATATGTTGTACTCTGCTAAGAAAAGCAAAATAAATAATAACGCCTCATAAAGTTTTGTGATCACAAGTCTAAATGCTAATGAGGGAGGTTGCCTGTTTAATGCTGAATGCAAGGTTAAAAACAGGGTCTTAAAGATAACAGCGGATTCCAGAGTCTTCGAGTTTGTTTTGCATTCAGTGACAGTCACTAAATTAGGGAAAGGAATGTTCAAACAACACACTTGAGGAAAAGTGATTTTTATAGAAAGGAGCCATTTCTGCTAATAGCCAGTAACTGCACATAACCCCGCTGACATTAAAAGTCCATTAGCTAAGCCCAGTTTAAATAGCAGCTGATGCAGTGTCAGCTAAATGTACATTGGACATTTTTTATATAATTCAGTAATAGCAGTTCTATAATTTTTTTCTAAAACTACATACATTAAGTAAAACAAATGTCATCTGATAGTAGTGGCAGGGCTGCTACTAAACAGGCAGAGATTTGTGATGAAACAAAAGTAACAGTCTATATAACAAGAAGATAATAAATGGTAGTGAAGGTTTTAAAAGGGAGCCTTTGAGAAAAATCATATGGAGAAGCTTAAGCTGACATCCACAAAGAGAGTTGTTTTCTTAGAGGCACATATTAACATGCATTACTTTGAGATATTCATTTAAAGTAAAGTGATTGTTTTTTTTAACCATTTGCCTCAGTGTTTAGTTTTCAGTGTATTTTGAAATAACAGGAAGTCCCTTCCTTAGATACTATTATGTATGTAAATAGTGGAGTGTAGAAGGTGGGAGGCACAGGCATTTGAGAAAGAGAACAAGTGAAAACAGAGGTACAACTTAGTATGTGTTAATATTTTTAAGGCTATTACGATGGTAATGTTTTTGAAAGCAAAATGCTGTGCTGTGCTGCCTCCAATGAGATCAAAGGTTGAAATGCCCATAATAACCATAAATGACCATAATAATAAATACCCCATTGCCTCATCTTTTGAATGTTTTTAAATCTCCATTGTAATCATCTAAAAGACAAAAACTTTTACTGCAAATTTATATTAGAATCCAAGAATCTTTAATAAGTCATCTTGAAGAATTCCCCACGATGGTGTTCTGTAACTATGAGACCATTGTAGAGACAAAGTGAGGGCTGCTCAGTCATCTAATGTGTGCGTGGAGAACAGGGCAGTAATTAATCAGTGGCTGCCATGCACTATAAAGTATTATGAGAACCTCCATGTCGACCCCTCCCCCCATTATCAGACCATTAGTGAAACCCTGAATAGGCAACAATGGGGAGTCCTGCTTAAGACTATGACCCCAATCATTGGGGCATAAGTTTTGTGTACATTTTTACAATGAGCACTTGAATTCGCATCACACTTTCTAGTCCTCAGAATTATGTATCACTTCTAACCTGAAAATTTTTTTTATACGTCTAACCTGAGACATCACACCATTTATTTATTTGTTTGTTTGTTTATGAAAATTAAGTCATTTTTCTTTATTATGTTAAAAAATACCTCACATAAGTATGCATTGCTTGAAAAGGACAAAAATAAAAATAAAAAATAAGAAAAGGATTATTATTGAATCATAATGAGGTGGCAGAAATCTCCCTTTTATGTTCACAGATTTTTTATACAAGCATTTCTTAATAAAATCAAGAAGTGCCCTTTGGTGTTGTTAACTGTTTTAATTCAATTCAGGCCACTGTAAAGGCTTGTTTTGAATGAATTGGAAGCTTACATGGACAGAGTTTATGCAATTAAATCCCTAACCAAAATCCCGTTTACTAACATATTATATGAGGGACTTGATGAATAATCTCATCTTTAGTATGTAACTCAGACATTAATAACAGATGGAAATATGCCTCAGTTCAACTAGTGGGCTTTGAATTTTAATTCTAAACCTACTTTATTTTTTTCAAACTAAAACATCTGTTACAAGTGACTATTTCCCGTATGTTTTTCCTTTTCTGTTGCATAAAACTTAATTCTATTGCAAGATGAAAAAAGAATGTCATTGTGTTTAGCCACGCAATAAATTTCTTCACATCTATGAGCTAGTATTATGAAATTGAATTATGTTGAAAATAACAAGATGATGCTAGCTAGACTGATTGAAATAGAACAATTATTACACGAGTTTAGAAGAGCTTTTAGAAAATCTTACCCTGCAATACTCACATCCTGTTACTTTCTTGGATAGCTTTACAAATGTATCTTTTTTGGTATGAAGAATTACATTAAAAAAAAAAGTTGAGTGAATACAATATACAGTACGGTTTGGTACAATTAAATTAATTTATTTATGCTTGGAAAAGTCCTTAAAATAAGATTTAATAATATTCATTTCTTACTGTGATTATCATGACCACATTTGGAATCGTGAATGGTTTGAGATGTCTCTCTTTTTTTCTTTTCTACAGCTTAACTTTTCCCAATTTTTGACTGTTGGGGAATTAAAAGCATATTAGATATATGTATGTATGTGGATCTGATAATTTCCTGACATAGGAAATTAGTCAGAATTCATTGAAAAATATATTCATGTCTACAACCAAAAATAACCTTGTGAAAACTGTGCTAGGGAAACACTAAATCCAGCCTTTATATAAATGTCTTGGTAAAGATGAATAACTGTGCTAAACTCTAAGCTCGCAAATTGCATACAAGTTTAAAATCTCTTAGTTCCATTCCACATTTGCAAGTAGAATATCAGAATAATGTTAGTATTTATAATGTAGAATTGTGAGGATTAACAGGATTATCAAAAGTGAAGAACTGAGAGCAGTGCCTGGCTCCACTAAACACTTAATGTACATTAGCAATCATCATTGCTGTTGCTATTATATTTTCATTGTATAAATTTATGCTGGTATACAGTGCTTTTAATTTGGCACTACTATAATATATACTACAAGTCATATTAGGATTGAATGAATTAATGCATATGAAGTATTTAGAGCAGTATTTTTTTGTCTTCCAACCATGTAAATCACTGGCAAAGAAATCTAGAAGTTAAAGAAAGCAAAGGCTAATAATTTTGAAGACAGAATGGGGATTGCTGCAGACACTGCTCCCCCAAAGCAACAAATGGGTCTGTCTGAGGAGATCCTTCGAAGTGTAGCACTGCAGACTCCTGATCAGTGGTTCTTTGAACAGCATGTAGAAGCTCTCTCCTTGCATAGTCCAATGTCTTCCTTTCTGCTCTGTGAAAAAATTCACCTAGTACCTATTCTAAAAATGCCATGTTAAGTCACTGTCAGTAAGGTCCTGGCTATAAGCTCTACCCTTGACTTTTCTTTCTTTACAATAAATATTGAAAGAGGACTTTTCATAAATAAGTAAATACTTTATGAAAAGAACAATAAAAAAGAACATGTCAGGTACCATGTTTTCAGATAAGGGTTTGTAGGGAATCAGCCCTTTATGCAAATGTCAGTGGTTTTTCTTAAAAAAAAAAAAATAGATGCAAATGTATAGTCTGAAGAACATAATTGAGTACATGTTAAAAATGACACAAAGAAACAGAAAATTAGGTTGACTTGTAGGCAAGCAAATTTACCATGTCTTTTATATATTTAAATTATATTTGCAATTAGTATACATTCGCAATCATCATTGCTGTTGCTATTGTGTTTTCATTGTACAAGTTTATACTATACACTGCTTTTACTTTGGCACTACGATGAAAATAAATTTATCACAAGAATTAGAGGATGACACTCAATTGGGGGTATCATTAGGTGGAAAAATGCCATATGAACCATCAAAAGCATATTGACAAAGGTCAAATTCTTATAAGAAATTGATAGATTTTAAAATGACATTTTTCATATGCAGTCTAGTTATGAAATTTTAATTCTACATTAAAATTCTTTGGAAAGACAACACTTCTTTGTTTCAGTTTTTACCAACAAAGAAATTTAGATTATTTTTTTTCCTGTGTCAGATTCTGAATCTAGAATATATTTCGTTAAAAATAGTATCTAATAAATTTCATTGTAAAAAATCATTTTATACTTGTCTCTACTGTACATTGGCTATACTTGTAAGAATAATATAAGCTGAAAGGCAACTAGAAAATTCTTTACATTTTGTTAATATTTAAATTCTTTGTAGAGGAATACACTTATTCACTTTCAGAAATTTTAGCACATTCAAGCATTTATTGATCCCTAAGATAAAACCAAAATTTATTAAACTGCAATTTCCAAGTAAGGCCAGAGTTCTTATATGTGCAAGAGGTATATTATAATATAGGCAAAAAGAGAAATCAGATACCAAACTGTGAAATATGTATATCGTGACTGACATGATGCATTTAAGAAAGTATTTTCCTAATGGGTTGGTTTATGAACAAACTATAGCTGAATTCTGTAGTTTTGCATAGGCATACATGTGTTATTTATTACACATAAGAAGAGAAAGGGAAAAAAATATAAGATCATTGTTTTGCCTGAACAGTTTTCCAGCATGTATTTATTAAATGAAAGTGTGCCATTGCTTAAGTAACAACTTTTGAAAAAATATGGACATAGAAAATGCTTTCAGCTGCAAATAATATTCAATATTACATATTTTAGTTCACTGTGACATTAAATAATTTTTTTGTACTTTTGCTTTATATTATTTAAAATACTTCACTGTAAAATTAAAATAAGACAAAACGTAACTTTTTTCCTTAAAATGTGTCAACTTGATAGGAAGAATATAACCTCAAACATTTGTAGCCCAAAATAATGCAATTGTGGATCTTTAGCAAACAGAATGCAATAGATACAGTAATTAAATAAATAAACAAGGCTAACTCATTCAGCACACCAAAATGATACCCACACCGAAGACACTTTTAATTGGTCCATTGAACATTCAGTTGGTCCATTGAACTGACTCCTTTGTAATTTTCTTTGTCCGAAAAGCAAAGTTTAACACTCTTTTAGTTTTTAACTCCAACTCTCCTCCCCCAGAGCAACGCTGTAGGAAACATTCCACTCTTGAAAGGCAAAATTAATAAGAACTCTGGAATCAGCAGTGTGGCTTAGTCTCCACATAATTATAAAAAACCTCTTATCTTTATAGGATCTTATTCTGCTCAAAGAACCCAACAGAAGCAACCTAGAATGCTTTTAATGATTGATTAAACTACTTACTTGGGGTTTTATGCTGTGTATAACATTTGGTTTGTAGTAGTTTTCTTTGAAGATTTCCAAAGGGAAAAAACCACAACCACTGAAAAGATCAGACTGTATTTATAACCCCTTCTTCTAGGATATACCTGTTTTTGTTGTTGATGTTGGTGTTGCTGTTTTTAAATTTCTTGATTTTGTTTTAATAAAGACAAGCTTCTTAAAATGTTATTTTTTTTTCTGGACATTAAACTGTTTTAGGAAGTTCTGTTGTGTGATTACTGGGATTTTGTTTTGTTTTTTGAATTGCTGTGAACAATATCTATTTTGTGCCAGAATGTATGTTTATTTGTTATTATTTTCTGACGGAGGAAGGGGGCAATTCAGAAAGTCAAGTTGTTAAAACAAACAAAAAATTAAATTATTTCATAGTCTCATATATTTATGTGTTTGCAACATTAAACATATTCAACCTTTTAATGATGGTATATTAGAAAAGATGACATATGTCACTCAATTATGTTTTAAATTATGTCCGTTTCTCCCAGCTGGATCACTGAAGAAGGTCTTCATGCTTCCTTTCTTTCATTCTCCTTTGTCCTCCACACAGTTGCCTGGCAAATCCTAACAAATTATATCAGTAGAGCCCTTTTGCTTAAAATCCTTTGATACCTCTTTATTGCGTCTAGAATCAGATCGAATCTTCTTAACATGGTTGACAGAGAGATTTGTTCTTACTCCTCTAATTCCATTCCTGGAACTGCACTGTGGTTAGAGTCTCCTCAGACCATGCTGCTCTCCCAAATCTCGTACAGGTTGTCCAGTGCAGCCCTAGGAGGGGACATCCTTCAGAGTTTTTTCAGCAAGCTGTTAGTAAGTGAACATGGCAGCTCACGTTCCATTGCTGTGAACAAGTGTTCATTCCTCATGTTCCATCCCTTCCTGCTGGCTGACTTCTTTTCCACCTTTACGTCTTAGTTTACATCTTCATTTCTTCATAAGGCTACCTTTCACATCCAATGGTAACACTCTTTTCTTTTTTCTGTGTCCCCATCTAGCATGTCAGCATGGGGAGAGTAGGAACCATGTTCATTGTGATTTGTCTGGTACAGTACGTGACAAGGTTCTTCACACACATAGTCAGCATGTTATGTAGATTTTTTGAATCATGTAGGATGAATACATATTTTGTTCATATATAAACATATGTTAGAGGGACTTTTGGTGACTACTCATGGTGGTGAAGTTAGTGAAAACTTCCCCGGTTCTCTTTGTCACCCACTTTTGAGAGCTACTGGACTGAGTGAGCTGAATAGAAAGTTGTAGGTGGAAAGTGAGGAAAGTCTCAGTAATGAAAGTTCATCATCTTGTAGATTCTGCCTAAAAGGCCAATCTCCTTACCCTTCCTTCAGGGAAATCCACTTCTATCTTCGAATTGTCTACTCTGTAATTTGGGGCTATTAAGTAATAAAGAACTTGGATTCTCTTGTAGTTGAAGGAAATAAACCTCAGACAGTTGATGGGTAAGCAGTATGAGCATAACTGGACTCTTACTGGTTTGGTCAAGATGCCTAAACACAGAATCAGGAGTTAAAGTCTACAAGTCAAATCAATACCCTGGACATGCCCCAAAGAACCTTTCCTGTTATTCAGTTTTAGCATTCTATCATGGAATCTTGCTGAAATAAATTCAGTTTCTACTGGTTGATAAAATTTTGTTTTATGTTGATTATTTTTATATCAAAAATTGCTCTACAGAGTACTTCTTCTTATTTTTCTACACTCTAAAGTAAACAAGTCTTTTGCAGGATATGTGTCTTAATCTGTTCCGGCTGTTAGAACAAAATACCACAGGCTAGGTAACACTCTGTAAGTTATAGATAACTTATAAACAACAGGAACTTATTTCTCATAGTTCTGGAGGCTGGGATTCAGAGAGCAAGGCACTAGCATGGTCATGTGGGTAAGGGCTCACTTCCTGGTTCATAAACACCCAACTTCCCTCTGAGTCCTCACAAGGTGGTAGGGGTGAGGGAGCTCTCTGGTGGCTCTTAGAGCACTAATCCCATTCATGAAGGCTCCACCTTCATGACCTACGTATCTCCCCAAAGCCCCCCCTCCTAATACCTCATTTTTGGGGATAAGGATTTTAATATATGAATTCAGGGGACACAAACATTTGGACTTTGGCAGTATGATAGTATGAATATAAGATTGGGGGTAGGAGTGTGTTTTGGTGGGGACAGAGAGACCCAGAGTCAAGAACAATAAATCTATTTTGGAGCGAATATTAAACTCATTTGTTTCCCTATAATTGACCATTGTCTGAAAGTATTTATTTATTTATTTATTTATTTATTTTATTTTATTTTTTGCTAGGACCACAGCCTATTATCTTTGTGCAGGACATTTTGGCTATTAGACTAAGAAATAGCATAGTGAAATGTATCATTATACAGTATTATTGAATGAGGTGTGCTTGTAGGCACTTTTAAGGTGACCAAAATATGTTATGGATTATGCTACGTTGCCAGCAAAGAGGAAATTATAACAAGTAACGGCATCTTTTTTGTTAAGACTTCTGTAAACACAGACCCAACTTGTCCTGAATAATTACTGCAGAAAGCTATGCAGTGGTTTTAACTGGTAGTTGTTTGTAATCAAGCAGCCTGAATCTTGCCTTGACATAAAGCAGAGGAAGTGGTTAGGAGACAGACCTGTAATTATCAGCAGCAGGTGGCCATAATGGAATGCCACAGAGATGTTTAAAGAGGCAACTATTACTTTAGGAAAGACTTCAAGACTGTCAATTTAGACCAAAAGACATCAAAATAAAATCTGGCCTCAGAGCAGTATTGAAAGAATATTTATTTGGAAACAACAGAAAATGTAATAAATTCATTTTATGCAAATTAATCATGTCCTCCATATACCTTATCAAGATACGAACTTTGAAACAAAATGGGACTCCAGTTTTGGAAAAGGGGTGATTTAACAACTTTAGATAATTTCCAGTTATTAAAATGTTTCTTCAGTGTGTAAACAAAAGCTTCGCTATTTATTTTAATGTTTCACATGAATAAATTGAATGAATGAAAAATTAGTTTCTTTTCTAAAATAAAATTTCATGGCTTCAAAGTACACCAAATCATTAATTTCATAATCAAATATGACCAAAAATTTTTATTTCAATTACATAACAATATTCTCCATTGTAACTTTTAAGTTGAAGAATAAAAACAAAACCAATTCCATATTTAATGAACCCAAAACATTCATATACATTTTAAATTTTACTAGATTTCTATATATTATTAGTATTAGTTATTTGTCAGCTGCACAAAATTTCACCCTTCAGTGATAACAATTTTCAATTTTGACCTTTTTCTAAAAGAAATAAATATCATCCTTCTAAGCGATATTGAGAACCAATAATGGTCCATACAAAAATGATGTACAATAAAAGCTGTAATCAGGTGATAAAAGAAATGTTAAGTGTGGATTTATAATACTAGCTCCCCTTTAAGAAATGCACTTAGCTAAGGTGTTTTGATAGTGCACCATTATTTCATTATTTTTCTTTCATCTTCAACTATACACCAAAGTCTATGGTCTATATTAACTTACAGGAAATTATATTATATGAGTCATAGAAAAGCTAAAGAAACTCAACAAAATATAATTGCCTGGCTAGTTTTTTGCATTTTTGAATGGAGAATTTTCTTTCTCTTTCTTTTGCAAGTAAGCATACACTTTGGCCGTTTTTATTTGGGTGTGAATGAACCTCATGGAACTGAACACTTTCGAGTAGAGAGAGGAGTCATGATATATCTGTATAACCCCATTCATTCTCGGATGTGCTTAACATGTATTTTTGGGAATATTTGTTTTCCTGCCTAATGCTAATCATATATATATATATATATACACACACACACACACACACACACATATATATATACATATACATATGTGTGTGTGTGTGTGTGTGTGTATATATATATCACTATGTAAACAAGTGAAGAAATCAGTCATTCACTGCTCCTGCCAGAAATACC
The DNA here is from genome assembly GCF_004115265.2 of Rhinolophus ferrumequinum. Lineage (NCBI taxonomy): Eukaryota > Metazoa > Chordata > Mammalia > Chiroptera > Rhinolophidae > Rhinolophus > Rhinolophus ferrumequinum. The sequence continues at coordinate 48,165,109 of NC_046288.1, read as the reverse complement.
TTTAGCTCCCACAGTAGTTGTATGTCAAGATCCTGCCCTACTTAAAAAGGAAGACATAAGATTTATTCTGGAAATCTACCAGGACAGACCCAACCCTCAAAAATGCGAAGGAAAAGATCTCTGTGGTTAAATTAAAATAAACATAAGTCACACTTGACGCATTATGCTTAAGATAACTCCATCTAAAAATATATATGTAAGTTATAGAGAGTCTCAGTCCTTGTTCAAACTGGACACCAAATATGAAAGAGAGAGTCAGGAATTACCCAAAAACAGATGGATAAGGAGAAGACGAATGGTATCTTTATGATTTGTAAGTTATCAGCACATTTTGACTTATTTGGAGTTCTTTTACTCCAGAGTGTCAAGTAAATTAAACCAAGCCTGACATAGGGCCCATAGTTTATATAGGTGAACAAAGCACCCTCGTAGTTGCTTGCATTCTCACTAGTGAAATTTAAGATTTACATGGAGGAGAAAGATGTGACTAGAACTGGTAGATGTAAAAGTTAGAATATATTTCTAACTACTTTTTAACATGTAGTATATTCTCTCAAATCACAGTTCAGTTTAACTTTTTATAGAAAAAAAAATCAGTACAGATGAGGTCAATTCAATTCAAGCAGTATTAATTGCTATAGCCCATAGAAATAAATGAGATAGTACAGTATAGCATATGGTACCTGTCTTCAAGAAACTTAAAATCTTGTTAAAAAGATGAAATACTGCAGATAAAACATATAAAACTACAAGATGGCAAATTGACATAAGAATACCTAAAACTATTTTGAAAGGGATAAAAGGAGAGAAATGTGACTTAGTGCTAGAATTTTTGGCTGGGATAAACTTTTAGCCACTTATGAGAAAGGAATAAAATACTGTTCTCACTTAGCTTAAAGGCCACTTGGAAATGTTTTGTTATAGCAGCTCAAGATTCTATTCTCTCTTCACCTCTTTCCATTTTCTTCCCTTTTCAGTCTTGAGAGAATTTCTTCCTTCTGGCTTTCTCTTTTTAACAGCTCTATTATTCTTTGCCTTGAAGAGAAGAGTTAGAGAGAGCCGGTCTCTAATTTCTTAAGTACTATTGCTTTGCCTGTGCTCTCCCAGGGCTACGCTACACTGTAGAAGTACAAAATGAGTCTCCAATCCAAATTTAGCTCTTTTATTACATACGCTGTAGCTAAGCTACTTTAGGCCAGACATTACCGCATCTCTCAGCAACAGTTTAAGTTTGTCAAGTTGTACAGGTTTGTTGTCTTCTTTCAAATATAGTTTTACATGTTTTAAAACTTGTTTGGATTTTGAGTAATGGTCTCCTTGGTGCCCTGATGTTTATAAAATGATGTCAGTGCTTGAAGGTAGAGGATTGCTATGTTAGATATTTCCCCTTCTGTCTAAGGCTGTATGAAGGGGACCTGTTGCATGAATCTCCCTGGGTGGGAAAGTGGATAGAGTTAAGCATAAGAAACAGGTGGAACCACTTCAAAGTCAATTGTAGAAACTTCTATGATTAACTGAAATTATTCAGGTAACTTTAAATTGAAAGGGCCAGAGGCATTTCTATGAATAATTCTGAAACTTAGCTTTTAAATTCAAAATATAAGTATGTCTTGCCTAATATCTTTCATAAAGGTTTGAAGATAGACAGATAATTGATAAATATTAATTTTAACCTTAATAGTATAATAATTTGTAGAGCTGTAATGTTCTTACTCTTTAGTCCTCCCTTTAGTAAAGGCTTTTTAATTTTTTCTTATGAAACTAAGATTATTGCTAGGGTAAACAGTATGTGGGATGCCAATGAATATTTCTGGAGCTCTGGTATTTTCCAGTTTTAGAAGTGTGAGAGCAAAAATGTGGGAAAAATATGGGAAAAGAGTGTAAAGTGATTTTGCAGTATGGTGTAACAGCCATACGTGTAGTAGGATCTTATTAAAAGTTTCTGAAGTGATTGGATTAAAACACATATATAAAGAAACTTTTTATTTTAGATTAATAATCTCACCCTACATTCTCTCAAATGGAGTTTCCAAAATTCTTAATAAATAATCTTTTTTCTCCTTTGACCCACTAATCATAAATCTATGAAAACAGAAAATTTATTTTCCTAAAGTATATGAATAATAATTATACAAGCAAGTATGAATGCTTTACTGTGTTAAATGTATATACACAAAAATATATATTGACATTAGTATCTCTATAGAATACCAATTTGAAGACGGTGAGGATACAGAGGCTGAGAGCTACTCCAATATTTCAGAAATGCTACGGTTGCACAGCCTACCAAATAAGAACCTGAACTAAAGAATGTTTCTTTAATTTAACATTATTAACTCAGTTTGGTGACAGTCACCAGGGCCCTAATTTTCAGTCATATATATTTTTCATTTAAACTGAGTTATCTATTATTTCTCAATGAATATATTTTATTAAGTAGTTAGTATAAAACAATGTCAAAGGTAGTGGAAAATATGAGAAGTCTTAAGTAGTGTGAAATATGGAAAACCATGATATATTTTATTTATTAATGTAGGTGCATTTTCTGGTAGTTATTAAAATATTTGAAATTAAAATTAATAACATTGTTTGAATTTAGTCAATTTTTGTCATTTGATTTTAATCATTTGAATTTATTTGTAGAGTTTGTATATTGATTTTTAATATTGTCACTTGACTTTATCCTAAAAAGGTATGATACCATGCCTAAATGAATGACATGTTTTGATTCTTATTATCGGTGCTTTCAGTCCTACATTTTCTTTTAAACATTTTTTTTTTAAAATTCAACTTTCAGCTACTTTTATTCAAGAGGGAATCAATGTAAAGAATTATTCTTATGCATTTTTATTGTTAGTTTATAATGATGGCTCATTGCCAGTCCACGTGAGTAGTTCCAGAGACCCCAACACAGAGCAAAATTGACTTCTTGTGAGAATATTATTTCAACTTTGGAAAATCAGAGGATCATTTAGGGCCTATATTCAACTTTGTTTTTAACTTGAATTAATGCATTCTACAGTGTTTAGAATAGTGTTCTTTGTGGTGATTATTTAAATGGTTTGGGCTTAATTTTAAGACAAATGTAAAACTTCATAGATATTGAAAGTAATCTGTTTGTTCTAGTACTACTTACTAGTTTAGTTATTTTAACCTATTTCTGACCATTCTTTATTGAAAAAAATTCATTACTTAACTAACTGAAATTTGTGTAGAAGTTTACTTATTTATATTTTTATGGTAAACCTTTCTTGAGCATTTTTTAAATCAGGTATAATCTTGTCACTGAACCAATATGTCTGTCTATCTGCAGTGTGTTGAATAGACAACTAGATGCATTATAGTGACCCAGAGGTAGGGAGACCATGTAATTGTTGCCTCAATTAGGTCGCTTTGTGAGTGAAAGAGAAAGCTATTAAGAATTATTCCTGGATAACAAGAATACACTAGGATTGTTCTGGGTAAATGGGGTAAATAATCATCCTACCAGGAGACCGACTGCAGGAGCCTGCAATACCTTCTAAATCACTAGGGGGGGAAAAAGTTAGCTTTTATTCAGAGTGATTTTAGAATTAAATATACTTTATTCCGTGTTTTTGAAAGTTACTTCCCTTTCATGAAGTTGAAGAGAATAATTGATTAAACCAGAACAACTGGTTTCTTGGCCATGTCAAGTAATTAGAGTGTGAGAGTGTGCTTCATTTATGCACCTTCACTCTTCATGAAGCCTGTATGTATTTTTTATGAAATGTGTTGCGGGAAGTAAAACAGTTTGCTTCCAGTAACAGATGAATTATTTTTTTTAAGTAATGGAAATTAAGATGCGTTTTTAAAAAAATAGAATATATTTCCTCCCATTGCTGTTAGTTGTCATTCTACCACTGGGAATTGTCACCAAATGGCCCTTTGAGAGGCTTTATCCACACACGTTGATTTGGGGCAGTTCCATAGCTACTCTACAACAGGACACAACAGACAGTAACCTTCTATAAGTTGGTTTACTTGTCTTAGTTGATTTCTCTTTCAGAGCATATATAAATTCAACTGAAAGGACCAAAATAGATCTTTGGGCTGAAAAGAATAGCGTTTCCAAACAAGTATCTTGGACATAGGCAGGATATATTTGCTATGTATGTCTTTGTCTTTAGCAATAATCTTAGCTAATTAATATGAGCATTGCATAAGGTTATTTTGTAAAAAGTATTTATCTTGGATGAGAATTTTGGTGATACATTTTGGAGTTTCATGCATTTCACATCTTTTATCTTGTGGAATTTACAAAAGTTATTTTATTAAAAATTTCTAGAATGAAAAACAGAGAAATAATAAATAATAATTAAATACCCATACTCCTCAAGTTTCAAAATGTAGTTCTGCAAAGTTATAAGAGGATAAGATTGGAATTTTGCCCAAGAAGAATTATAAAGCAGATCTAATTTACTTTAGTACTTGAGCATTCATTGGTATTTTAGGAAGAAGAATAAATGTGAGGAAACAATTAGTTATATTTACTCAGTTAGAACTAATGCACATGGCCAGCAAAACAGGGGAGAGCATTCGCAAAATTGCTACTATTATGTATATTATACTTCCTCTTGGCATGCGAGCTTCCAAATGTATTCTATCAACTGTGTGTGCAGTGTTTCTTTTTTTGACAGGGGCATGTGGAGGGAGGCTTTCTCTAATTCAGCTAGGCTTCAGTGACCCACTAATTTGGCATCGTTTTTAAGAAAGAACACATGAGAAGCTGAAACCTAGATGGGGAACTGACTTTTCTTGTATTCAGAAACTTGACTTACCCAGAACATATATTTTACAGATGAGGAAACAGACCCCCATAGAGTCCGGAGTTCACACTCTGGTATTAAATGTAAAACTGGGGACACCACCACCTGTCCCCTGGCTCCCGGTTCCAGATGCTTTCTACCACACAGCGCTGCAACTTCAACTGCCCCAATGCAAATTTATATTTCATGCCTCTGAGTCTTATTCTTCCTTGGCAAACCCAGGGATCGCAAGGTTCAGTGCCTACTGAGGTTCCACGAGAAAGCAGGCTGAGTGGAGGCTGACAGACACTGCTGGGAGCTTACGGCTACTGGAGAGCACAGCCCTGCCTGACATGGAAGCTCCAGGTCCTCACTGCAGGAGTATGGGCCCAGTATGGCGACAGCTTTCAGTCTGCCAAGAAAAGCCAGAAATCTCAGTTTGTATTTGAAATGCCTCAGGCAGGGCAGGCCATAGACAATGTGTATGCAGGTGGACATTTGCCAGCTTCCTGCCAAATTGTGACTTCCATGTAAGTGCATATTTCTTATCTCCCAAACAGCAGCAGCAATAATAGCAGGCCCTGCTACTTCAGACATGCAAGGTGCCATTTAGGCATCATCTCTACTAATCCCTTCAACAATCCTAGGGAAGTATTGCAGATGAGGTAACTAAGGGTTTTCCAGTTTGAAGAAATATGTCAAAGTCCAATAGTGAAATGCAGGGCTAGGATTAAAGCCCCGACCTGTCTGAGCTCCAGTTTTTAATCTCACCCTCGCACTCTTCAGTTTCCCTGATGGTTCAGTCAGCACTGGATTAAACGAAAACTACTGGTGAATGTGTATAGTTTTTGGAAGTCGATTTCAATTCAGCTTTTCAAGCACACATTGAATTACTATTGTATAAAAAGCATTGTGTGGCCTGAAGATGAAGGGTAATGTGGCCTTCGTGGCCGAAAGCAGGGTATTTGGCTTGGTGAACAAGTCAGGCATGTAACCTAATAATCATTTTAAGCATAGACTGTGATAATTTCTAGAATGTAAATCACATTTCTGATATAATACATTTTTAACTGCTTGTTTAGTTGGCTCCTATCTAGGTTGACATATATTTCTTCTCATTTTTCTTCCAGAAAAAAAAAAATCAATAAATCATTTGTATACTTCTAAGAGAGATGAAATTAAGGCTTTTAGAAACCTTATTTGGGGTTTCATACTTTTGACATTTATTCCTAAAGGTAACATTGTTGTCATTTGATTTATTGTGTCTCGGGCATTGGAACTCTAATTGACTCTAAGTTTACGTTTGATCTTTTATTGCATATCATTTTAACTGCAATTATTAAAATTATTTTGTTATTAATTATCTTTTTTCAACTTTGAATACAGCATTAGCATAAATGCATCATTGTCAGTTTAGTGAAACTACTAGAATCATTTTTTTGAACATTAATTTCTAATATTTTATCATTATCCCCTCCCTGCCTCCTCCCTTCTCTCTCTCTCTCTCTCCCCCTCTCTTTCTCTCTCTGTCCAGTATAGCCGTGCATTCTTTCACAAGATATATCCCAGTCCATTGCACAGACACATTTCATTCCGACAACAATCATAACTTTGCGTCTATCCTAATGTCGGTTTCTACTACATACAGAGATGATCAGTTATATCATAAGAGAGGTGATGGGGGATCTCTAGGGAATAGGACTGAAGTGGATGCTGTCCGTCCCTTGTTCTGATCTCCTTTACTGGCCCAGTGCACGCACCCCCAAGCTGCTGTGATGTTGGCGGCTAAAGGATCACAGCTGTCCCTTTCTTTGAAGAATTGCTTTTGGCTGAACCAGGAGATGCCTTTCCTGGTAGATTTCCTAAAGTTGGGAACAAAACTGTGGGGTACCCATTTTGCACCAGAGTACTTGTGTTGTTGAAATATGTTGTAATTTTCTAGAAAAAGTGCCTACAAGTGAGAGACCACAAAATTTCCTGTTCTTTGTTCTGGTCCTTGGGATACTGGAAGACTTTGGAGTCTTTGAATAGAACAGTTCTGAGAACATGTGCTTGGCATACAGGCAGTTCTCCCCAGCAGTCTGCCATGGAGATGCAAATTTTCACTAGTAGGAAGAAAAGAAAGAGAAGGTTATGATTAAAATACAGTAGTGATTTTAAGAATTCTGCTAGGGATTGCAATAGCCCTTGGTGTGGAAGGTTTATGGTGATAACAAAATTCATTGTGTTTGGTGGTTGACTCTCAACTCTGAACTTGAAAAGACTAATTGAAAATGTAGGACACTTTTTTTTCTCTATGGGCTTAAAAAAAATTAGTCTCTTTTGGTAAGTTGTTTTTCATGTTAATAACTTCTTCATAAAGATTTTTTTTTAATTTATTGGGGTGACAGTTGTTAGTAAAATGACATAGATTTCAGGTGTACAATTCTATATTACATCATCTATAAATCCCATTGTGTGTCCACAACCCAGAGTCAGTTCTCCTTCCATCACCATATATTTGATTCCCCTTACCCTCATCTCCCACCCCCCACCCCCCTTACAAAGATTAAATTGTTAACATTTTAATAAAATCTCGCTTTTAGTGCCTCCCCTCTGTTTTTTCCCTCTTTTCTACACCCTCTGTCTCTCACCTTTCTTCCCTCCGTCCCAGAGTTCCTTTCTCTCTTCTCACCTCTCTCATACACACATGGGGGTGCTGTAACTCTCATGCCTTCTTTCAGAATGGCTTTCATTCAGCCTTGCTTACTTTTATTTAAAAAAAATATTATGTTTACACTTTAAAATTTGATTATTTAAAGCCCCTGGCCGTTTGTAGGGTACCAATATATGAACAAATGAGGGTTTTGGGGTTTTGTTTTTTTTAATTATTTTGTAGAAAGAGTATTTTCCAAACATTGTTTTACATATAATTTAATATCTGGAGATCAAATACCTAAGCTATACGTTTATAAAAGGCTCAAATATCTTTTGTTTTTCTTCACATGCAGCTATTCAGTCAGGGACATATTTGTAGAGGATCTAGGAAAATTGAGTATGATTCAGTATATAATATTAAGTTAACCCAGAAGTAAATTACTGGGAGAAATTTGCTCATTTTTTTCCTTAGAAAAATGCACATTTTTGACCTTTATTTTCACTTTTTGATTCATTGAGTTGAATTACACAATTTGTGATTGGCAGTTTTCTCTTCACCATGCCAAGACCAAATTGAATGATAAAATTAAATAGAAAATTATGTTTACTTTTTCATAATTTAGTCATTTTGTTTTTCCTTGTATTCTGTGATATATAAAAAAATGGATAGGAACTTTTAAAAATATATGATTATTTCCTTCTAGGGCCTATCTTTGTAAAATTTATGAAGATCTAAGTACCTTACTCACATTTCTTCCATGCTTGTTCTGCTAGGGTTTCCAAGACAGAGGAGAGAATCATTGCTTTATACGGCCACATACTAATAGAAGAAGGTACCCAAATGATCAAAAAGGAGCATATACTTTAATTTTTTTCTGAAAAAATAATTTTTTAAATGTGGCTTTCTTGATGACTCAAGAAATTTGTTTCGTGTTATTCCATTTTTAGTCATTTATCCAAAGAGTTAATGAATATCTCTAGAGATCAAAGTATTTATGTCAAAGTTCATGTATAGACTTCTATCATGTTTTCCCCATTCTGGATTTTGGAGTTTGTTATAGTAAATAATATAACCTGACCAAATACATCAATCCATCATAAAAAATGAAAAAGTCTTGAATTTTACTTGTCTCGGGTTTAAATCTTACTTGAGTAACTCCCATCTTTTTGTCTTGAATTAACTAGAATAATTAGAACAATAACATGACAAAAACATTGAGATACCCACAAATGTATTTTATTTTATGTATGTGGAAGTGGTGTGATCTGTAAAGAGATGCAGAGATTTTGTTTTAGGTTGGGTATCTAGACACCTGAGAAGCTCTGTGACTTTGAGAAAGTCATTTTACCTTTTTGGAGCCTGAATTTCTTCATCCATTTGAACATTTTGGGGATTGATTGAGACCCCTGTATAACTGGGTTTATCTGAAAGGCTAAGAATCCATCTTGGCATTGCTGATAGTACAGGAGTCCCAGTGGTTCAGGCACTGATGATGTCTGGGTTACTGACTCCTGTGGGAGTAGAGCTTCTTCATTATGAAGTCAGCATGTTCCAAAACCTCATTATAAATCATTTCTATTAAAGATGCAGGCATTCGCAGCTCTGCAAGACAAAGATACCTTCAGCTATGTTTGCAATTTAGGTTTGAAGGTAAGTAGGGCAGACAGTGGAAGAAATGGGAACTTCATAACAAGGCTCCTCTTTCTGTCCCTTATGCATTCTGGACAATTAAAACATTTAATGAATGTTCCCTCAATTACTTCCATCACTTGTATTGACATCAGAAAGTGTTTTCTGGGAGGCAGTTAGGCAGGTAGGTTGGTTGTACTTTACTCCAGTGAGTTCCAGTGAAAATGTTGCCTCAGTCAGCCCTTGAAGGAGGAAAGGCTTAAAAAAGAAAGAAAGGTGTGTATGTGTGTGTGTGTGTGTGTGTGTGTGTGTGTTTGTGTGTGTGTGTGTGTGTGTGTGTGGTGTGTTTATATTTGCTTTCCTGTGGAAGTTTTCTGAGTTTTGAGTCAGTGGATGTAAGGTAATGGTGATGATAGTGATGATGAAATAATCTTAAGTCTATTTTATGATCTATAAATTGGGGAAATCATTTAATCACTCTGCAATGATAGGGCGGTGTGATGGCCTAAAGGGAGATCTCTGGTTTCTCTTTCCAAATGGCTTCTTACTTCTCTGGGGGATTCAAATCCATGCTGGCCTGCTCTAAAGCCATGCACCCAGTCCCACTTCTGAGTGGGTTCAGGTGTCAAAGACCACTCTCCTAGAATTTCTTTTTTTTTTCTTAACCAGTTCCTTATAGCTTAACAATGTACCCAAGCACCATTATAAAATGATCCTTAACTCCATTTTCTCTGTGTCCTGAAGCAACATTTCTCAGATACTGATTAGACCTTGAAGCAGCATTTCCAAAAGAAGCATTTCCATGGAAAACAGGAACTGTTTCTCAAGTCATATTCTCTCTTTCTCAACTTCAAAATGAATTTCAAATAAGATACTCTTGGAAATAATACTGTAAACTAAGGTCTCTAATTCTCTGCTATTAAGACACCCAAGTCAATATATTCTGTGGGTGTTGCAAATATATTTTTAAATATTGAATTATATTTCTCACTAGAGCCTGATCTATGCCCCCTTTAAAAAATTACATAAGTTTATTTATAAGGACTTATCCTAGGAAAGCAACCTCTTCATTAAAGAGATATTCATGTTTTACTTAATTATTCTTTGAACTCAGTCACCAAACACAAAAGAGATAGTATTTGACTGCTTTCCTATAAATTAAATAAAAATACAATTCTTAAAGACTAATGGCGGAAAAGCACTTTTTAAAGTGAAATTATTGTTCTTCTGTATTGAAGAGGACAAATAAAGCTTTTCTAAGGTGAGCCACTACAATTGTAGTTAATTTCCTGGGCCTTCCTCCATATTTGTATCCCTGACATTGTATCTTTATATAGTTTTTTTCTATAAATATGTATATTAAAGTCAATATTTTAAAATATTTTACCTATATTTTGCAGCATAATTTCTAAATCAGGTTTTCCTATGTATGTTATAATTTACAAAGTTTAAGGCATCATTGTATATGGAGTCTTGTCTATAGTGACCTCTTCTTTAGATTAGTGAATGAACAGATAAATGGAGTGTTGCTAGAAGAAAGGGGATAAGGATCATCTTCTTGCTCAATGTAAATATTGGGTGCTGGATAGCCTGTGATTTATTTGGAGTGAGAAAATGGGTTTTGTTTTTTTAGACACTGTCACCAGTGACACATAGGCCAAACATAAAGGAGATTGTGTAGCCTGAGTGCTGGTGCGGCAAGACCTTCTCTCTAGTGCTTTATCAGTTCTTGGACAAGAACTTCAGGGTTATGTTGAGTAACACATTCACTATCTCAGTCTTTTCTCCTCATTAGAGAAAAAAAATTCGCCATCATGTGAACCATGATTAGCGTTAATGGAGTCTCTAACATGTCCCAGATGTTTTAACATCACTCATGTTACTTGCAGAGTTTATAAATGTGATTTGTCTACTGGTTTATTCTTTCTGGAGCAAACATTATCTTTCTGCTTGAGGGAAAAAAAAAAGCTAAATCGGAGACTCAATGAGTTACTTAACATAATTTACAGTATGTTTAGAAACAGTGCTAAAATGCAGAGTATGTAACCAATGACACATTCTCAAGGAGAATGTATTTGCTCTGTGTAGCAGAAATGTGATTGTGCCAAAATGACCAGATGTCCCTCTTAATATCTCTTTTTAAAATACTGTGCCTCAATTTCAACTTTTCATGACCATAAAATATTTTCCTTTTCCAGTGCAGTAATCCCAATCTGGAATTGTGTGTCTTTGTGGTATTGAGTTAGTGTAATTCTCTAAATTGTCTCCATCATGTTATTTGTAGGAGCACTTTACTTCGGTTATCCTTTTTTGTTGTTTCAAGGTTCTGCATTTAGTTTTTAGGGGTGTGTATGAGTGTGTGTGTGTGTGTGTGTGTGTGTGTGTGTGTGTATGACACAGCTGCAACACCCTCCTTATCCTTCGTATTGTATGTGCTAAGCACCCTACCTCAGGCAGTCATATATTTATGTATAGTAAGTGTGACTCCATTATAAATTCACTGGGGCTTAGAAACCCCCTAATTCATAGGTTAAAACATACATGAACAATGAAATAAAGAAGGTACAACTTTCAAACAAGTAAGAATTGTTTTTGGAGGAAGCAAGAATTTTCTGAGTTAGATTTAAAGAATGAGATAATAGTATCTTGCATTTGAATAACACTTTAATATTTTTTATCATTATTAGTAGCTGTTTGTATCTAGCTTTACAATTTATAAAGGGATGTCTATATGTTATTACACTAAACCTTCATAGTCTTTGCGTAAGGAGAACTTGGTGTTATACCCCAATGTGCAGAAGAGAATACTGATCAGTGAGTGATTGAGCCATGAACACACTGTTTCCTTTTTACACACTTTCATTACTTCATGCTTCAAGAACTTCTATCCTGGGGACTTCAGTTCACCTTTTATAGTGCTCTCCATGTAGAGGTACCATGGGAAACACACTACCTGGCACCCACTGGAGGCCCCTTAGGGCATGCAGGAAGTGCCATTCCAAGAAGAGATTTTAAAATGTGTGGTTGAAATGAAGCCTTCTGTTGCTTGGCTCTTCAAGATGATAAACAGCAGATGCAGACATTGATGTAATGATGGTTATTCAGGCTGATGAGCATATTACTTCAATTACAAGAGCAGTGGACTTAGAGGCAGCATTTGGGAGGAAGGCTTTGGCAACAGTGGGGGATTTTGCAAATCCATCTCCCTCCACTCCGGAGGGTCATGTGCCTACTCTAAACAGGGAAGCTATCCACCATCAAGTGTTCACATACACACTCGTCCCCAAACTTTCATTGCCCACCAGCCGAAAATCTCAGAAAAGAAGGCATTTGATCTTCATAATCTGAAAAATTGGCCCAAATTCCAGCGGTTTCATTAAAACTGGGGGCCATGTGTGTTTTTACTCTTCCGTGTATACTCAGTGCTTAGTACATTTTGCTTGAATGAATGAAGGATTTTCCAAACCATAGAATATTCTACCCCAGTGAATACTGTGTTCACTTGTTTAACATTTAGAATTTCCAGTTCAGAATTCACATTCAAGCACTCTCTGTGAGGAGCTATATTCTGGGGTTAATTCAAGAAACCATATTTTAGACAAATATCAAATATGTCTAATTTTAATTACATTTATTTTAATTCAAATAAAATGATTATAGCTTAATATTTTTAAGAATTATAGTTGAAAATATAGGTATAAATTGCTATTATAGTATTGAGAAAAAAATAATGAAAATTTTTTTGCATGGGTGATCCAGACCAAAACATATACAATTATAGTTACTTAATTTTTTACCTGAGCTGTCCTATCTATGTAGGCACAGTTTACAAGTTGTAATATAAAATTTAATATGTGCATGAATACATGCACTTCTTGAATTAATATATGTATACATGTACAATTCCATATCATTTAGCTATGGTTAACGTTTATAAAAATTTTGCAACATCTATGTATACTCTTTAGACTGCCAAGTCTCACTTTGCTAAAGCCACCATACAGCCCTGAAATAGAAAAATGGGATGTCTAAAAGTAAGAACTGCTGAAATTGATTTTTTTTTAACCAAAATTGACCTGTCTTTAAGGTGCATTGTTTTAAAAAAATTGCTATTAGATGTAAGTTTATTTTTCCCTTAGATCTATGTTAAACATCTGCTGACTGACTGTTGTCTATGCCTAGCATAGTACACGATTATAGCTACCTAACTGCATCATTCATGCTTAACACTCTTTCTCTATCTTAAAGGAATAATTTAGATGCTTTCAATTATCCATTTATTCTGCTAACCAAAAGTTTGGCTCACTAAGGGAAAACCAAAGATACTAAGACAAATATCTTATTTTAAGGGGCAAGCTATGGAATACTCTTAGAATTCTATCATTGGGATTTCATTCAGAATAGAAAGCTGTGCAGATTCTATTCTGTTAATAACACCTACCAGCTATTTAAATTTTGGGAGGATCCTTGACATTTTGAGTCTCAGTTTGTCCATTGGTAGAATAGCGACAATAACACCTTACCCTAAGACCCTTGTGATAATTTATTGAGAAGACTTATGTGAAAGCAGCATGTTTTATGTATGTACTATAATTAGAAATTCAAATACAATTAGTAAATTAATTGCATGTATACTACTAGAAGATACATTTCATAAGCAGTAAGGTATTTTGATGCTATTTTACATAGTGCAAATAATTTCCTAGTTTTTCTATGCAAATTGAAGGAATGCCGCAAGAATTTGTTAGAGCTATACAGTTTACGTGTAAGAATTGCTTATTTCAGAAATGAGAAATTAAATACATTTAAGATAGGACATCATTAAATTGGGGAAATATCAAGTAATAAACCACAATTTATATATTTATTCATTCGATAGATGTTTATTCAGTCCTCACAGTTTGCCAGGCACATTTCTTGTATCTAAAGACTGTGTGTCAAAAAAAAAAATCAATGTGTGGTTCCTGCTTTCATGAAACACACAGGCTAGTATAAGACATAAACAGTGAAAAGTGATAGAGATAATGACCTAATTGCAATTATGATGTGTCTTAAAGGAAAGTTACAGTAAATTATAGAAACATATGATAACTTGTAGAGATTGCCAAGGAAGGCTTCTCAGAGGAGGTTATTTATTTGACCCCTACAAGACTGAAGAATTAACCCAGCATAAGAGAATTCTAGTCCACTGCAAAGGACAATAACCTTATAAAGTTTTATAAATTAGTCAAAGCATACTAAGGTCACACACATTTTCTTTTAAGTGTCTGGATTTGTGTTTAGTTTGTACTTAATTCAGAGCATAAAATGTTTCTGTTCTCTTATTTAGAAACACAAACTACATATAGGCATTTAGACATAAGCTTATATTTTGTTAGTTGAGTTACTCCTTAGCCAATGAAACATCGATAACGGATTTAATCTTGAGGTGTTATATGCTATCTATCATTTTTGAGCCATTATCTTATATAAATGTCTTCTGGTGAAAGAGGCCAGGGAAAAATGAGGAATGTGGTACTGAGATGGGTAAACTCATTATTGTCAGAAAGCTGCTTTGAGAAACAGAAAGAAAAGCTAAGAGGTTTGTCGGGATGAGTGGCAATACGTGAGCATCCAAGAAAAACACTAGGTTTGAATTCCCCAACTCCCAGAATACTCAAAAGGGTTTTCCCAAACTGTTCTAAAACTGTTGCCTTAAGACCCTCCCCCCTACAGCCCGTTTTCCTCTTAAATTTGGTGTGATCTAATATATTCAGCTATAAAACTAATTTAATTGGAAGAGATGTACATTTTAATGTACTTTGGTTCATGTGCCTTGATAATATATATTAAGCTTGAACTTTGGGAGGAAATTCATATGAATTACTATTAAAATTCAACATAATTTGTTTACTCATGAGAGAAAAGGAAAAGTAACGCTGATACTTAATGCTGGCAGATCTTTAAATTCCTAAAAGATTTCAGTCTGTAGCCTGAGATGGTATAACAGAAAGGGCGATTTATGAGATAAAATTGCCCCCTGACTCAGTGGGGCCGTAATGTATTTGTTTCCCTAACCATTACCTTCTTGTCACGTTATGAATGGCATCGCTTAGCACACCGGGCCTGCGTGCGCCTGGCATTCTGAACCTTAATCTGACTAATGCCCCCATTTCGAAATGTAAATAGATTACAAAGGAAAATTCAATATTTTCACCCTTCTCCCACCAGGGCCGCCCACATTAGTTGTTTCCTGCCATATAATTGCATTACATGCCGGGATGTGATCCATGGTTAATGGCAGTCACAGTCAACTACTGTCACTTTGCTTTTAGCCTCAGTCATTCAGTATGATTTACATATTTAGCACCACGACAAGAACTAAGTTTGTCAAACCACTTGTGGAGGCACGATGCTAACCTCTATCAAGAAAACAGTATTTTTTCCCCCAGAGAGACCCCTTTGCCAGAGAGTAAAGTACATATACACACGGCATCTATGAAGTACATTAATTTATCAAGGATTTTTATGTCCTTAAAAATATTGACTGTATTACTGGGTCCACACCTCTGAGAAATGATTTTTATTACCTGAAAAAATTGATTTTTGTTTTAATGTCTTACCAGTTAATCTAATTTTTAAAAACAACAATTATTTTTAAGTAGGTGGCCAATATCTGAAAATGTTTCCATGAACCTAGCATGAAAAAGTTGAAAATCTAATTTATCATAGTCAATAACGCAACAAACATAATTTCAGGTAGAGAATCTTTGAGTCCTATGAAAATGTGAGAAATGGTAAATTTTAAAATATTTTCTTGTTATTTGGAAGCAGATATCAATTTAAATGTACTTAAATAATTCAGTTATTTATATGAAAGTTTCTTCCCTGGGGTGGCTTGAATGCCCAAGGATGTTGAGCGTGAAAGGTTAGGTTGTCTAATTGCTTTATTTTATACCTGAACTCTTTTCAGAACCATACCCAGTTTCCCTCACTACATTGTTCCCAGGGAAGACGATTAGACAATTGTCAGCTGTTAACAGAAATTCCCCATGTTTGGTTGAAAACAGTTCATCCAATTTCTCTGTCAATATCCTGATCTATAAGCATAGAAAGAACTGCCTGACTCAAACCCATTCTTCATACCTTCATTAGGCTGATGTGTGTGTGTGTTTGTGTGTGTGCTCATGAAATGCAAAAGTAATGATTTTTTTTCATATATTTTTATACATTTCTTCATGTGTTCCCTTATCAAGTTCAAGTTTGTCTCTCTGATTAAAACCTTTAAATAATCCCTTATCACCAACTAAATGAAGTCACAACCCTATAGGCATGGGGACATGCTAGGTCCTTCACATTCTGGTCCTGCCTCCTACCTTCTGCCTCCTTTTCCAGCCTCATTTTTTGTTTCCATAATCCATTTGTATTGCCATGCTATTCAACCACTTGGTGCCAGCACCTGGCAATGCTGTTTCCTCCTTGTCTGACAAATATTCTTCACTCCTCCTTCAAGTTTCTTCCAAAACAGGATGATCTTGACAAAACAATCTTCCCTCATATCTTCTTCCAGACAATGCCCAGGATGTACCCACCATCCACCCACAGTTCCTCCAAAGGAAACTTCCACGTCTTTACTGCCACAGTCATTGATATATAGTTCTATTTTTATCAATTTTCCCATTGCATGGATGTGAATCCCTATGTCTTTCTCCCACCTTTAAAGGAAAGGACTTTTGATCAGCTTTATATCTTGTGCATTAGGAGGGGTAATACAGTTTCTGTCTCTAGAATGTAGACATGAAAGCAGATCTACTTACTGCTGTATCCATAGAGCTCAATCCATGGAGCTCTGCAAATACCTTGTGAAAGACTGATCAGTGTAAATATTAAGCAAAGAAATCACTAATTAAATAGTTGTACATTGTTGCCTGGTGGTAAAAAATTCTCTTTCAATGTCTTGGGCTCCCCCCCACCCCATGTAATTTAATTAAGTTGAACATATAATACAACACTAATTATGTGTGAATTATTTTTGGCATGTGATAGAGAAGCAGCTTCCATTTTAGTCATTAGGCAGAGCATGTCTGGAATACCTAGTGTGCCATAAACGTGTGAAGGTTAGAAAACGCTTTGAACCTGAGATGAGCAAGGATTAAAAGCAATCTTTTCTTGGAGAATACATACACAATTAAACATATGTTTGTATGGCTAAATTCTTCTTTGTGGTTTTTGGTTTTGGCTTCTACCATGGAACTCTTAGCTTCTGCTAATTTGATGACTCAGCAGTGGCACTATCAGCCTTGCAATTATCAAAGGTTGTAAGGAGTTCCTCTCAGGTGACTCACAAAATCATGAACTTCTCTATCACTGAAAGAACTTCCCAGCTATTCTTTCTGTCTTTCTGAATCAATATCCCCAGGATATCAATGTCCTCTAATAGTCATCAGAAATTATGAAATCATTCCACCTCTTTCTCAGGGCACTGGCTAATGCAGACTTGAAGAAGACTTCAGTTGTCTCAGACAACAGCTCAACCTTCTCTTTGTAGATCAATGCTGGACCACCTAATAAAAGAAGCGACAAGCTGAGTTAGGAAAAGACTGAGGCAAAATTTGGACAGGTGTGTAGAACAATCTATGGGCTCCAGATTTTATTTATTAATATACTGGATACCAAAAGCTGCTCTTTGGCTTTCAGTATTGGAGATGTTCACGTTCTCTACTACGGCTTGCCTGGTGAAGTCTGAATATCTGATTTTGCTATAGAATACAGTATTTATGATAATTTAAAGTAAGAAATTATGAAGAAATAAAAAACACTGAAGGAATGTATTAAAACCATTTTTCAAATATATATGCATATGTGTATATTCAGAAAGAGAGGCCCAAGGATATAGAGAGCTATATTTGATTGCTTTAATTCTGAGTTCTCAGTGTCTGGCACACAGTAAGCACTTAAGGATAGTTTTTTAAATGAAAGAGTAAAGGAAGGAAAAAAGGAAACAATGAACACTAGGTATAACTATAAAGACCTATATCCATTCACTTATAACTGAGATGAGAGTGTTGCTTGCCCTCTAGTGGTCTGTTTTAATGAAATAGGAAAATGAAATTAACCTGCCTTTTAAAAGGTAAACATTTATTTGATAACATACGAAGTATTTATAAATGGATAGTAGGGGCATTTGTATTTTTAATAGATATATGTCTAATAAAGTTTTCTTTTGTCCATGTTAAAAATTTTGCAGTGAATTATGTCAGGGCAAATTTGGGAAACCAAAAATTAAAGAACTTTTCCCTTTAGAAAGATGCAGGTATTTTTTGAGAGACTTTGGTATCTTAAACCTGATGTTATTATATTTTAGGTGTACTTTCAATTTGTTGTGCTTTAAATAAAATGCAGATATAGTTCAGATTGTGCCCTGTCTTGCAAGAATGAAGTATTCCACAAGTGGAAAACAAAATCTGTCTAACAGAGTATTGTAATTATTGAAATTAAATGCAAACACACTCTTCTTTGTATTTTCTGATTATAGCTACTTAGAATACTACTGACAATTTACACACCAGTGTGGTTGATTAATATTACTGTTTCTTTCATATTAGTTTAGTTGTTCATATTTGGTTACTATTATGCAAATAATGATTTAGATAAAAATGACCTGATATTCTAACATCAAGATAACATTCTAATGAGAATAAAATTAAATGAACATTCATAAAAACTTTAACTTTGAAGAATGTGTTTTTCTCTTAACTCTCTAATATCCTAATAATTGTCTTCAGTCTACATGACTGCAATTATTTTTTAATTGAATTAATAACAGGGTACATACATTTTTAGTAAGCAGCAGTGGTTAAATCAGTTATTTGAAAGATTGTCAATCTTCAAGTTTTTATTAAATCTCTTCCTCTAATTTGTTTCTGACATTTCAGCGTCTCCTTTCTTTGATTCTATTTGCAGTTTATATAATAGAAATAAAGATGGAATTTTTCTAGCTATAATATAGGGCTTAGAAATTAGGAGTCAAAAGCTGAAATATGTGCAAAAGAGCATAAAATTATAGACTAAGAATCTGTAAGAAATCAATCCATGTATAAGGAAGCTTGAAACAAAACTTTAATCAACATTGTATTATACTTCTTTAACTAACTGTCATCAGATGGAACATCAAAATTACACTGAAAAATGTGGGTAGATATTTGTATGGTTACTAAAAAAAGCTTTTAAAAAATCTTTCTCTGGGCTTTCAAAATTTTTAATTGATATAGTGACATAAGTCAAGAGTAAACTTAATTAGATATTATTAAACATTTTTTATTGTTATTCCAGTGGTATCATATGTTGAAACTTTTACTAGATTCAAAATTAAGTTTCCCACTTTCTCAATTCTCCAGGATTTAATGAACTCACTTTTGAAATTTGGAATTATAGTGACATATGGCGAATATAACAGTTTAAAATTTAAAATGTTTCCGTTTTATTCCTGACTTTGGAATATTCATGTCAAGATTTCTAATAGATTCTAGAAGATGAAAAAAAGTGTTTACTCTAGGACTTTTCAGAGCCCATTAAATTTTAATGTGCATTATGCATCTCTAAGATGGGTTATAACATACAGCTCTGTCCAAGTTTGGGGAAACTTTTTTCTAGAAATTTGGGCCATAAGAAATGCTGAGCTGGTCCACCCTCTTTGGGAACAAACAAGACTTGAGTGGGACATTGAACAATGAATAGCATAGTAAAAGTGAAGAGAAAAGGAAACGTTAAGTGAAGAGAGGAATACCATGAGGCACAGCAAGAATGAAAATATAATTTCAAAGTATATTTTATGAGTTCACCCTGACTGGACTAGAGAATTCATGTTCGCAAATACTCCTTATTGAATCTTGGCCATTAACGTGATACCAGACTACAGAGACTAATTGTCAGGCTACGGGATTTGGACTGGACCACATAGTGTACAGGAAGCTGTTAAAAGTTTTTAATGAGGAAGATGATAATGACAATAATAATAGTGGCCATCATTTTTTGAGCACTTGTCTTAGAACTTCTCTAAGTGCTTTTCTTGTATGAACCCATTTATTTCTCTTCATAACCCTCTATTCTAGGTAGGAAATAAGGCAACAAAAGGCCAAGTACTTTCACAAGATTAGTAACATAGTGAAAGTTGAAGAGGGCATGATTCCAGAACCTTTGCCCTTAAACTCTGTTCTACGGTATAAAGACAGTATTGTACAGGTTTATCTGGAATCACATGAAGGGGGATCCATGTGGAAGTAGACTGGAAGAAAAATTCGTTGGTCAGGAGGCTCTTGCAGTAAAGCAAGTGTGAGATCCTAATATCTTTAACTAATGCTTTGGTAGTGGAAGTGGGAAAGAAGGGGTGAAGTTTAGAGATTATAAGAAGGAAACAGTAATGCTAAATAGTTTTCCTCAATTAATGGCTTCACATTGATCCAGGAAAGTGAAAGAGTTCCCTCCATCAGTTATAGCTGATTGTGGCATTTTTGAATACGATGATAGGAAAGATTATGATACTACTGAACTGAGAAATTCATACAGAAAAAAAACAAAAATCAGTCATAGAGGAAAATGATGAGTCTGAATTTTAAAAATCATTCATTGAAAACGATGTCAGCATGCTAGAATTATGTGACTTTACTGGGAGGGAGACATGGCTATACATGGAGAATTGGAGACATCAGCACCATCATTATGGTTGAGATCAGGAGAAGGTATGAATTCTGAAGGCCATGTATAGGTAAGAATAGCTGGTAGAAAGAGATCAAATATATAGTGTCAGAAGGAGATTTGCTTTGGTTGGTGAACACACAATGCAATATATATTGCATTAATGTATTATAGAATTATACACTTGAAACCTATATAATTTTATTAACCAACGTCATCTCAATAAATGTAATATGATATAAAATAAAAATAATTGGAAGAAGATAAAAAAAAAAAGAATTGCTGAGTTTAGAGAAAGGGACCTTGGCATCTGCTCATTGCTACAAGTCTGTGAAAGAAGAAAAGTCAGAATTAGAAAACTAACAGGTTTTGGAAAATGGAAAATGTAGAGTTACAGAGGCTACAAAGAAAAAGATATTGGTAGTAATGGCACCCAACATTGTTAAAGAGTACAAAAAAGAAAAAGGAGAACTAGACTGAAGGAGGAAGGGTTAACTCATTTTCTTGTGTTGGTCTGTTTGGCTATCATTAGAAAGAACATAGTCATTCTAGAATTACCAGCTGTCATTTATCTTTCCTAATTATCAAATTCTGTGTCCTTAGCTCATTTTCTTTAGTCAGTTTAAATAGATAAGAACTTTCCTTTGTATCTGTCAATTAATTTGTTCAGTATGATATTATATTAGAGAAGAAATGAAAAGGATTATTCTCCAATCTTTTTTGGTATGTTTGATAGTCTCAAATTTGTGAGAGTAAAATGTGGAAAATGGAAAAATGCACCACATTTGTTAAGTACTCAAATACTTACTGAGTTCCTACCCTGTACCTCAAAATAAAATTATGATAATTTTTAGGTGGTTTAGAGTGCATCTTTAAAAAAAAAAACTTTATTGAGATATAATTCACATACCATAAAATTCACCCATTCAAAGTGTACAATTCAGTAGAATTTAGTACAGTCACAGAGCAAAAACATCACCACAGACAATTGTAGAACATTTTTATCACCTCAGTAATAAAGCCCGTATCTTTAGCTCCCCTCTAGCCCCCACCCCCCCCACACACACACACACACTCCAGCCCTAAGTAACCACTAACTTACTTTCTGTCTCTATACATTTCCCTATTGCAGATTTCCATATGAATGGAATCATATAATATGTGTTTTTTTGTGACTAGCTTCTTTCAGTTAACCAAATGTTTTCAAGATTCATCCATGACCTACCCTGTATCAGTACTTCATTAAAAAATATATATATATCAAAATATAGTGAACATACAATATTATATTAGTTTCAGGGGTACACCATAGTTATTCAACATTTATATACCTAAAAATGTGATCATCATGATAAGTCCAGCAACCATGTGACACCATACCACACTATTACAATATTAATGACTATATTACCAATGCTGTATATTACACCCCTATGACTTACTTGTTTTACACCTGGAAATTTGGCCCTCTAATTCCCCTTCACCTCCCCCACCACTTAAAATTTTTCAATTACGGTTGACATTCAATGTTATTTTATATTAATTTCAGGTGTACAGAATAGTGGTTAGATACTTATATAATTGAAAAAATGATCCGCCTGAGTAATCGCTTACTCACCTAGCAATATACATAGTTATTGCCATATTATTGACTATATTAACTGTGCTTTACTTACATCCCCATGACTATTTTGTAACTACCAATTTGTACTTCTTAATCCCTTCACCATTTTCACCCACACCTCCAACCCTCTTCCCATCTGTCAACCATCATTATGTTCTCCTTATCTATGAGCTTGTTTCTGTTTTGTTTGTTTATTTTGTTCTTTAGATTCCACATATAAGTGAAATCACATTGCATCTGTCTTTCTCTGTCTCAAACTCCACTCAGCACAATGCCCTCTAGGTCTACACATGCCACTGCAGATGGCAAGAACCCATTCCCTTCCCAGGGGCCGAACAATATTTCCTTGTATATATGTACCACATCCTCTTTATCCATTCTTCCATGGACATTCAGGCTGCCTCCACATCTTGGCCATTGTAAACAATGCTGCAATGAACATATGGAAGCACATGTCCCTTTGTAGTAGTGTTTGGGTTTCTTCAGATGAATACCCTGAAGGGGATTACTGGGTTCTTCTTTGTCTCTTGTTATATAGCCTTTGTTTTAAAGTCTATTTTATCTGGTATAAATATTGCTATCCCAGCTTTTTTTTTTTTTTTTTTTCCTTTCCATTTTCATGAAATATCTTTTTCCATTCCTTTGCTTTCTATATGTGTCTTTCAATCTGAAGTGATTCTCTTGTAGGCATCATATGTAAGGGTCTTGTTTTCTTATCCATTCATGCCTCCTATGCCTTTTGAATGGAACATTTAATCCATTTACATTGAAAGTAATTGTGGATAAGTGTGTAGCTAATGACATTTTATTATTCATAAATTTTTTTTTCTGTATTAAAGAAGTCCCTCTAAGATTCCTCATAACATTGGTGGTGATGAACTCCTTTAGCTTTTTCTTGTCTGGAAAGCTCTTTATCTGTCCTTGGGTTTTAAATGATAGCTTTGCTGAGTAGAGTAATCTTGATTGTAGGTCCTTGCTTTTGATAACTTTGAATATTTTATGCTAATCCCTTCTGGCCTGCAGTTTCTGTTGAGAAATCAGCTAATAATCTTATGGGAGCTCCCTTGTAAGTTACTAGTTGCCTTTCTCTTGCTGCTTTTAAAATTCTCTCTTTGTCTTTAACCTTTGACATTTTAATTATAATATGTCTTGGTGTGGACCTCTTTGGGTTCATCCAATTTGGGACTCTGCGCTTCCTGGATTTATATGTCTATTTCCTTTGCCAGGTTAGGAAAGTTTTCAGTCATTATTTCTTCAAATATGTTCTTCATCCCTTGCTTTCTTTTCCTTCTGGTATTCCTGTGATGCAAATGTTGTTATGCTTGATGTTGGCCCAGAGGTGTCTTAAACTGTCCTTTTTTTTTTTTTTTTTAATTAAAATGTATTGAGGTGATAATGGATTGCAAAATTACATAGGTTTCAAGTGTACAATTCTGTAATACCTTATCTATATATCACATTGTGTGTTCACCACCCAGAGTTAGTTCTCCTTCCATCACTATATATTTGACCCCCTTTGCCCTCTTCTACCATGCCCTCCCCTTACCCTCTGGTAACCACTAAATTGTTGTCTGTGTCTATGACTTTTTGTTTCTTTGTTTGTCTTGTTCCTTTGCTGCTTTCAGTTTTATATCCCACCTAACAGTGAAGTCGTATGGTTCTCGACTTTTTCTCTCTAACTTAATTTGCTTAGCATAGGATTCTTTTTTCTTTTTGCTGTTCCGATTGGGTGTTTTCTGTTACCTTGTCTTCAAAATCACTTATTTAATCCTCTGCATCTAGTCTGCTGGTGTTTCCTTCTGGTGCATTCTTCAGTTCAGTTATTGTATTCTTCACTTCTGACTGGTTCTTTTTATGGTTTCTATGTCCTTTTTTTATACTTGCTGTCTCTTAGTTGTTCTCACTAAGTTCCTTGAACATCCTTATAACCATTGTTTTGAGCTCTGTATCTGGTAGGTTACTTGCCTCCATTTTGTTTAGTTCTTTTTCTGGAGTTTTCTCCTGTTCTCTGGCTGCCTCTCTGGATGTTTTTATGTATTAGGTAGATCTGCTATATCTTCCAGTTTTGGCTAGATGGTCCAATGTAGTTGGTGCCCTGTGGTGCCATGGCACAGTTTCCCTGGTCATCTGAGGTGGGTACTCCAAGAGTGTCCCTTGTGTGCGTTGTTTGTGCCCTCCTGTTATAGTTGAGCCTTGATTACTACTGCATATAAGTGGGTGGGATTGACTCTCAGGCTGATTGACTGTGGGGTTTGGCCATGTCCACAGCTTACAGACTCCTGTGTTGGGGGCTTACCTCACTGAGTGGGATTCACCCCAGCAGGCTCTGATGCCTGTTGAGACTGCCCTTTGTGTATGTCACTTATGGGGCTAATTGGGTGGTGCTCTGCTGTGGTATGAAGCCATCCTCCAAGTACATTGGTTCTGGGGCCTCTTGTATGGGGCTTCAGTGCAGGCCCAGGTCACCCACTGCAGGCTGGTCACCCACTGTGACCAACCGGGGACTACCTGGTAGGAGGTGCAAAGTGATCTGTGGTAGTTTGTTATCTGTGCTAACTCTGGAGGCGTGTGGAGAGGCCACACAGTGAACTGAGGATGGCTGCCCCCAGTACTGGGCCTGGGATAGCTCTGCAAAAAGCCAGGACACCCCGAGGCCTGATGCCACCTGCAGGCTCCCTTAAGTTTCAGCCGGTGATAAAGCTTTACATGGGACATGAATTGAATGAGGCAGGGTCTCCAGGAGTCACTAAAGTGGGAACAGTTTGGGTCAATAGGTTAATATAGACTCTGGTCTGGTACCAGTGCTGAGCCTGGAGCTACTCAGCAAAAGTCTCAGAGCACACTGAGGCCAGCTGCCGCCCATCTGGGTCCTGCAGACTAATAGTTTTTTTCAAGAAAGAGTGCAATTGCAGGCAGGACTGGCTGTTCTCAGAGAAAGTGCCTCAGGTATTGGGCGAATTGGTGATGGGGTGAGATCTCAGGGAGTTAGCGAGGTGGAGCAGCAGAGTTCACCAGGCCAATCACATTCAGATTTGGCCTGTGGGGGTGGGCTCAACACAGGAAAGATGGCCTCCACCTGCCAGTTGCTCAGAAGGGCCCCACACAGGGAAAATGGTGTCTGTCGTCCATCCCTTGCTCCGAAGACACACACCTCAGTCTGCCCCCCATGTGCCTCTGATGCCTCCTGAGTTACTGTTCCTTCGCTGGAGCCTAAGGTGAGTGCCTAAGAGTGAGAGAGTCTGTGTGCAGGCTGTTTAAGAGGACATCTGGGTTTCCTGCAGCCTTCAGTCTCACCCAGACAGTCAGAATCCCCACTGTTTTTCACAGCCAGATGTTGTGGGGGCTCCTCTTTCTGGCACCAGTACTCTGGGCTGGGGAGGCTGGTGTAGGGCTGGGGATCTCTCGCTCCTCTGTGGGGAACCCCCATCACTGAGATATCCCTCTCAGTTCTCAACTGCCACACAGAGGTTTGAGGCCAGCCTGTTTCTGTCTCTACCCCTCCTACCAGTTTTGACATAGCTTCTTTATATCCTTTGTTATAAAACTTCTGTTCAGCCAGACCTCAGATAGTTCTCCAGGTTGACTGCTTTATAATTTAGTTGTAATTTTAATGTGTTCATGGAAGGAAGCAGGCATAGTGTTTATCTATTCCACCATCTTGGATCTCCTCTCCCAATCTAGAGTACCATTTCTGACCATCTCGTGTACTTGTATATTTGTGTTTTGTGTATACATGTATATACATATACCACTTATTGTTTATATCACTCATATTATACTTTGCTTGTAATATATTTATTAATATATTTGCCCTCAAAATCAAAAAGTGAAGGCATTCGAGGACAATAATTATAGAAGAAAATCAGATGTATACAGGATATTATCACTACTATATACATAAGCATTTTATTTTGTTTTCTCTTCTTATTTATACAGTACAGCTTTAAAAAACAAACAAACCTATTGATAATGTGGTTTCTTATTAATTTTTATCAGATTTACCATCTCTATAGGCCAACTACCTAGTAATTTTGCTGGGTCTTCTTTTCCAGTGTAGTAATTAGCCGTTCTCAAATCTCATGCTGGGATTTAAAAGAAAAAAATAAAGTAACACCTAATATATTATTATATTGAAAACCATTCAAAATAGCAACTTTAAAATGTGTGAGTGACAGGATAAGTACTACTGACTATTCTGCTTAACATCAGTATCACCTAGGGGCAAAACCCATCATGCAGTGCGGGTGATTTGGTGACATATTTTGACTGGAATGTGCTGTACTATTGGGCATCAGTCAAATGTAGTGATTTATGATAAATACTCATCTAAGGCAGATAAAAAAACACATCTTAAATACAAATATTCTCACAGCACTGCTGCTCTGAACTTAATGCCCCAGAGTTGAATATCCTGCAACTACCTATTTTACTTCTAAGTTATTTTTGATTATTTTTCATATAACACAATCATGTCTACTTTATCTACATTTCCAGGAAAGATCTAAAAATAAATTATGCTATTTCTTAGGAATAAGATGAATTAATAATGAAAATAAACATTTGATGAATGAAGTAAACAAATGAAACATGTTTTCATTCTTTTCTTTTTGTCAGATGTTAGGGGAAAGGATACAAGTCAGCACATATCCTAGTCTTTTGGTAGCGCTCCCAAGAAAAAGTCATGTTAGAGTTATTCTCTACCCTTGAAATGAGTTCAGTCTTGTGTTCTTTGAATCTGCTCTTGGACTTCCTCAGAGACAGAGATAAGATCAAAGTTGCAGCCTTAATGCTTCCTCTTTCCAGAAACATAGTTTCTCACTTCTTGTAGAAACTATGGTATTCCCTTTCAACATCTCCTGTATTTCAAATTGAGGGGCAGTAGTTTCACTAGAAGATATAAAGTTATATGGATACATACTTTCACCCAGTAGCATAGTAAATGATAACTTCATTTGGAGATCATTAAACTTTCTAGAACAGAAATGCAATGTACTCCTATAACCTAAATCTGACATATGCTCAGGAAGAACTTTTCATAATAATGATCAAACCAATTTGCTTTACTTGCTTAAAATATTATGTCACCCAATGACAGAACAAAAAAAGTGTTTATAAGGCATACTGCATAATTAGGAAGTAAATCCCTAAGATATATGGCTAATACGGCAGGGTTTGAATAGCACCATTTCTACAGCTGAATCATGGTCTTTGATGAGAGTAGGCTATAACAATGCAGCCTTTGAGAGCCTTGCAAAATCTCAATTAAGTTGCTGAAATGTTTCCACAGTTTATTTTTCTAGGATCTTTTCCATGACTGCTTGCTCATAAAGACCTGGCTGTGGAAGGAAATTGGGCAGGAACTCTTGAATTGGCTTCTTGTTTGCTTAGTTCTATTGACCTGTACCAGGGTGGTAACACTTTGGAGGCCTTAAGCTGTTCATTCGCTACTGTTCTTCATCCATAAATTGTTCTCTGTTAATGAATAATTAAAATAAAATTTTGATAATGGGCTAATTGAAGCAGGAAGCAAAATTTTGAAATTAAGAAGTGAATATTTGTTGATTTTTTTGTTTCTTTGATTCCCTGCCATATCTAGCAGGGAGTAGTTCCACTTTTTTTTAAAGAAAGTATCAGGACTATTTGGGTAACTAAGCCCCTGAGTTTTAGACTGGTTGAATTTAATTATGTCAAAAAATATAGATATTCTTTATTGAAAGTAATTCTAAAAAATTCAAATTAAATACTACCATATGAAAAAATTATAAAAATTATAAAACAGACCACCCCCAAATTTAAGCTGTAATTATGACATCATTAGGCAAAGATGTTAGGCGGTGATTCACATATAAATGCAAGCATAATGTCTTTGCAAAAACCATTTTTTAAAGACTTGTTAATTTGGTTTTGGCACAAGAGTTAATTTTCACTCCCTATTCTAATGTGTCAGCATCTTTTTTGAAACCACAGCTCAATTTTGTTACTATGTGTTAGACTAGAAGTGGATGTGTGTTTTTATTCCATTTTTTAAAATTTTCTACTCACCTTTAAATAATAGATGAAATCAGTAATGAAATACTCTCAAACTTATTCATTACCATTGTCATGATTATAACTTATGCTACTTTTTAAATTATTTATTTTTTTCAGTTACAGTAGACATTTAATATCATTAATATTAGTTTCAGGTGTACAACATAGTAGTTAGACTTGCTATTTTTTAAGAATACTATTAAAAAAAATAGATAACATTTTCAAGGATCTGAGCACCAGGAAGTGCTATCTTCTATCACCATCCATTAAATGTTCATTATTTCATAGATAATGTCAGTGGGACTTCAAGAACAGAAGTCTTCTTTACTGTGTAATGTGAATGGATTTAAGATAATATCATACATTGTAAAAGCTGTAGGAAATAAATTTTCAGAATTCTTAGTAATATGAGGTAGTGGTGAATGATTAATGGCATTAATTTAAAGTTCTTCTGAGGTTGATATGAAGTGATAATTAGGTGAAAGAGAAGAAAATGCACATGTCTCTGAAACTAAACTTGCCTTGTACATTGAGAATACCAGTGCAAAATTTCTAGTGAGTACAAGCAAAATGAAATGGAAGAGTATAAAAGCAGTGTTAAATATCTGACAACAATAAAAAATTTAAAGGAGTAGAGAGAGGGGCCATGCTGTTTTGTCCTCTTTTAAATAGTTAGTCAGATGGTCTTGAGTATTCGCAGGTAAGAAGAGCAGAAATAAAATAATGTACATAAATCTTATAGCTGCTATATTCTATTATTTTAATGCTTCTTAATAAATTTGCTGGGTTATATTTCATTTGGCTTCTATTCTTCAATAACTTTCAGAAGGTCTGTCCTGATGGCCGCCAAACAATATTAGAAAAAAGAAAATGAATTTATTGCATTTGGAGACAAATTATGTCAAATGACTCTAATAGACAATAAATTACAATAAAAATCAAAATGAATGTCAACCTATTAATGTTAAGAAAGAGAAAAGTTAGATATATTGTCCAATAATTACACATATGAAGATAATGAAAGACATATGAATTAAACTTTTTTCCTCAGTAGGAAGTTAAGATATGGAGTGCATTTTGGGAATATTAATAAAAGTCAAAAGAATTTTTTTATGAAGAAAGAGGGAGTTCAAAGCTGGTCAGAATCCAAGATAACATCATTTGAAAAGTCTGGGATAGGAGATGTGTGGAAATATTGGCAGGACAGAAATTTTTTAAAAATCTGGTAATATTTTATATCACTATAATATTTAAAATAACCTGGATTCAAATTTATGCTTTACCCTAAAATGAAGTTATGGGGAGGCAATTTTTTAAAGCATTTTATACAATGAAAATGTCTATATCCATTATTAATAATGGTAAAAATGGTGAATGGCATATACTGAGTGCTATCCATAGGTTGTCATGACAGGGTTGAACATCAGGCATTGTCACGTAACTGTCTGTAATTATGTATATATGAGAATTATTTTTGTTACATTTCTAAAAAAGTTTCTCATCCAAAGTTTTTACAGGGTGATCAGGGCTGAATCAAATCCATTGTAATAAAATAACCAACCAAACTAGGAAAAGTAATAGATTCATTAGTAACAGATCAAGTGTAAGTGCTCATTAACTTTTGTCCAAACTAGTGGTAAAGTATTAATATACCACCAGATTAAGAAGTTGAAAATAAAAGTATTCTTCAAACTAATGAACCATATTTTTTGAACTAGAAAAGGGAACTTCTTAGAAGCCTGATTTGTCAACATAAGAGTAGGATACGTTTGTAATATTTATTTGACATTTTTTATAAATTGAGGGAAAATAAATCCCTTCTCTGTTTTTACAGTAGCATTTATCTGTGGCTGCATCACCACAGGCTTCCAATCAAGAAATAAACATTTCCAACATAAGAGGAAAGAAGCTTTGGTAAATATACATATATTTCCAAAACTGTTTTACACGGAAGAGGTCATTCATCACTGTGAGAATATTTTCAAAGGTGGTATCAGATGTGAAATTCAAAACGGCCTCAAAGCTGAATCCTCAAAAAACAAATTATAATAGACAAAAGAATCCTTTATAAAGCTTTTTCACTTCAAAATTATTTTATTTCACCTATATATTAAAAAGATTCCAAGGATTTTTTAATTTAACAACAGTGACTGAGATTTCTGCATTCTTTAGCACGTAGTAATACTAATATTTGATATGCTGGAAATGATCTTTTGGCTATGAAAGGGTTTGTTAGTAATAAAAATACGTTACAAATGGGGATGGTTTAGTTTTAGTAGGAATCAAACTCCTTTCAATTTTTCTTAATTAAATAGTAGAATTATATGTAAATACTGTATTTATAACGTGATTGATACTAGTTGTTGACAATAAAGCTCTAAATATAATATTCTGTTTCTCAGATTTCTCAGCCAGTGAAATATGCCTCTAGCTAGTTCTTCTAAAGAACACAGGCCTATACAGAGCAGAGGACTAGCTAGCTGCATATATAGATATGTCTGTACAAAGTAAAATCTAATTGTACTTTTATCTATTTCAACATGTCAAACACATTCTAAGAACAAAAACAAGTGTATTAATTTGTGCCTCTGTGTCAAGGCACAATTAGAATCACCTCTCTCTATCTCTTTTTCTCTCTTTAAGTTTATTGGGGTGACAATTGTTCGTAATAATCACATCTCTTTTAATGCCCGTGAGTGCAGTGTTTTAATCTCTAACCCCAATTACCTAAATTCTACAAATATTTTTTAACACATAGGAAGTAGTGTTATTCTAGTTTATTTGCTAATGGTCATGTAGTACTATTTACAGTAGCTGTTAATGTTAGAAAACTGGACCTTTTATTTCTCATGTTATAGCACATGGCTTGCCCAAGGAAAAGAATATATCATACTTGTACATCAACCCAATCAAGGTAATATCAATGGGATTGAATTTTCCCTCCTTAAATAACCAGTAAATTAAAATTGCTCTCTAGTATTTCAAAGAAGAAAGTGCTAAAAACTATTAGCTAAAAGAGCTTTCTGCCTGACTGCATTAATTTCCTATTCACTTCATTAAAGGGAAAGTTTTGATAGGACTTATAAATTACAGCATGTTCCTAGCAGGCTAATAGCTTGAGGAAAAACATATAATGGCTCTCCTTAATCAAAATAAAAGCAAGTTGTTTATCCAGCTGAGGAACCTTGGATCAAGGGTACTCATTTTATTATTTCTACGCTAAATCAAAAGTAGCCCATAGACACATGACCGATAAAATAAGTATAGAAAGTTTAAGGAAAAACATATTAATGTGACTATGATAGGTACAGTTTCGTGAGAACTTATCTATTCATTAACCGGCTGATTTATTTAGGACTTAATATGGGTCAGGGAAGCTATAGGCAGCAGGGCCACCACTGTGAGCAAAACACTTATGGTCCTCATCCTCATGGAATTTATTTTATGGTGGGACACGGAACAGGTAGGTAAGGCTTGCAGGAACTCTTAACTCCTTTCAAAAGTGAGAGCCTCTGACTAATACTCTTTGTGGCATGACATGGTGTTAAGAATGATAGCAAAATGGAAATTAAACGTATTTTCTATTAAAAAGATGTAGTTTTTACAACATTGTCGACTATATTCCCCACACTGTACTTCACATCCCTGTGACTATTTTGTGACTACCTATTTGTACTTCATATTCCCTTCATCTTTCTCACCCACCCTTCAGCCCCCTCCCATTTAGCAACCATCAGTTTGTGCTCTGTATCTATGAGTCTCTTTGTTTTGTTTGTTCATTTATTCTGTTCTTTAGATTCCACATACAAATTAGATCATGTGGTATTTGTCTTTCTCAGGCTGACTTATTTCACTTAACATAATACCCTCTAGGTCCATCCATGTGTTTGACATGGTAACATTTCATGCTTTTTTATGGCAGAGTAATGTCAGATGGGTATGAGACTTATTGGGGGGATTACTTCATAAATTATGTAAATGCCTAACCACTGTGCTGTACACCTGGAACTAATGTAATATTGAATGTCAACTATAATATGTGTATGTATATATATGTATATATATACAATAGCTGTATTGTGTGTGTGTGTGTGTGTGTGTGTATATATATATATACATATATATATATATATATATATATATATACCGTGTTCCCCCGAAAATAAGACCAGGTCTTATATTAATTTTTCCTCCAAAAGATGCATTAGGGCTTATGTTCAGGGGCTGTCATCCTGAAAAATCATGCTAGGGCTTATTTTACGGTTAGGTCGTATTTTCAGGGAACACGGTAGTAGTCACGAATGCAAAGCACAGCATAGGGAATATAACCAATGGTACTGTAACAGCTGAGTACGGTGTCAGATGGGTAGTAGACTTGTTGGTGTTATCACTTTGTGAGGGGTGTAAATGTCTAATCATTATGTTGTTTTGCACACCTGAAACTATATAGATAGATATAATAAAATAATTTTTAAAAAGGAATATGTCAGAGCACTACTGGTGTTAAAGATTGGCTGCTCAAAAACAAAATGAACCTACAAAGTTTACATTATTTATATGAAGTCTCCATGTCAACTGGCCTTACAGACTACCTTTAGAGTGCTTCAGCTACTAAAGAGTCAGACACAAAAGGTGTATTGAGTACTGGAAGGATGGAAGGATTCATCCTCATATACCTTCTGTTTTCTGAAATCCAGGTCTGCGGTTAATGGCTTAGGGTGTAGCCAGTTACCTTTCTGAAACACAGCCCTGTCTTGTCCTGTTATTAACAGGGCACAATTGTCCTTTCCCTCCTGTTTTTTCCTCCTCATTGCCTCCACTTTCCATGTGTGCACACACATACCACCAACTTCCACGTAGACCTCAGTGTAAACTTACCTTAATGGCTTTGGCAAATGCCCGTGACTGAGGGGAGGGAGCACACTGGAATGTGTTGAGTCCCTTTACAAGACTTGAAGGTGTTTAGGTTTCCTGTGATTGCCCACGGTGCTCCTCCCTTTATCTCCCCACAACTTCACTTCTCTGGCCCAGATCAATGTCAGTAGTTAAGTGAATCAATTATTTGAAAGCTGTCTGTTGACCTTTCCTTCATGATTGATGGCATGAAAAGTGCAGGGGAGTGAGGTTTCCAGGCAAGAGAACCCTCATGCTGCCTGCCCTTGGCACTCCTCCCTGAGATCACCAGTGTTTCCCACAGAGGCATAGGCTACTTACGCAGAAACGAGACCTGAGAATGCTCTCAGGTAACCACAACGAAGCTGAAAGGCACATCCAGCCTTCCTCCATAGACTGTGGAAATTATTTATAAAGAGAAGACAGTAGTTGAGTGTTTTGTTGGCCTTCAAAACATTCCTGAAGGCGACAGTAACCAGGCTCTCCATTGCCTAATGGTATCAAGCTGACTTTTCAACTTCCACCTATTCTAGCCTTCTCCCACCTTGAATTCGGATAATCATTGGGATCTGTTGATTTTTAAGTTAGAAATAACATAATGAGTGAAATATGACCGAAAAAAAGCAGTGTATTTTAAAACTGTAAGCCTGAAAATATTTGTGTCACTTGACTGCATTTCACTGGGTCCTTGATAAACTTTCCTTTTCATCCATGTCCATGAGGGGAAAGAGGTTTCATTTAAAACAAAACAAACAAACAAACAAATACTCTGCCAATAGAGAATGATGTAAACTTGCATTTTTTTCTTGTCTAAGCATAGAGAAGTGCATTTTTGTTTGAATAGGACAATAGATTTACTGCAGCAAATGTTAGCAAAGAATCAGCATTTGAAACAGTAGTTCTCTGTGTCTTTCGGGTCTACCTGAAGTTTTACACGTAATTTCTCATAATTCAAATCAAAAATAAAACATTTAAAGGTAAAATCTAAACTCAGAATTATACATGACCCCCAGAAAAAAATTACATTTCCTGATATGAAAGTACTTTGGAAGGAATAACATGATGTAACTGAAGGGATTTTCCACTTTTTATCCAAACATGTAGAGATTGGTTCAAAGTCTAAGCCACAATCAATCAGTGAAGAAATGATCTATAATTAGTTGATAGTATTAGCTGACATTTATGTACATTGAAGACGTTTTAGAGCACTTTGATAAACAGTATCTCATTTGATATTTTTTTATAGAAGATAGAATGTTCTTTTTCTTATGTAATACTTGTCAACTAGTCAGAGAGAAATGTTTCATTTTAAGTATAGCTACACTACTCTTGTTCTTCATTTAGGGCTTCTTGAATGATCTTTCTTTTTGTTAAAATAATTACTATAATGTATTTCTGATTTTAGATTACAAATTAAAAAATCAGGGATCATTATGAGTGGTAGGCATAGTAGGCAGAGTTGTAGGTGGACTTGGATAAAGAAATAATTATTCGAAATATTTTACAACAGTCAGGGAATAATAAGTAACAGCTGCCATGTCTTAGTTCTCTCCTTAGTTTCAGTGATCGGTTCTTCATAAATTAATAATCTGATGTTTGAAAAGCCTGAAAGGCATCTACTATCATTCCTGTTTTATAGATAAGAAAACAGAGTAGTGAAGTGGCAAAGCAATTATCCAAATCTAAATCCCGTTCTATCGGATTTGAAAGATTGTGTGGCCTTTGTATTAGGCCATGATTATGATATATCTTCTCACTGGAATATTATGTGGCTATATAAAGCTTACAAAATTATGTAGGTTATATGAAAATGCTTATGAGGCAGTAAAGCAAAATGTAGGTCACAATAAAATGCATATATTTTAAAAGACTGGGGAATACCACGTAAGCTGAAATAGTTTTTGAGGTTTTTTTCACTGCTGTACTTTCTAAACTTTCTTTAATACCATTATAATTATATTGCTCATAAATACCAATTTTAAATAATGAGCCAAATGGTTGAGTGATAAATGAGTGTGTGAAGAATATTAATTATTATTTGTTTCATCTGTGTGCCTTTTGTACTATGAGTTTCCACTTATTACACTAGGTCTTACAATTTGTTTACAACTGTAGAAAACTGTTAGTGATTTCCACATGAGCGTAGCCTCCAGGATCCAGCATAGTGATTGGTCCATAGTGTTCATGAAATAAACCCCAGGTGAATGATTGTTGAATAAACCAGGGTCTTTCTTAAAGCTCATTAATAATTCAGTTTGTGAAATCAGCATGGAATTAATGAATATAATAGCTTATAAATATTTTACATGTGTATATCAATATGGATTTATATTTTTAAAGAAATACAAATATATATTTATTATTATGCTTGATTTTAATGCTATTGTCATTTAGCGCCCAATATTTATGTCACTTAATCAAATTAAGAGTTCTCCTAGATACAAATAATGTCTCTATTTTAAACCCAGGAAGGGCTAAACATGATTCTTTTGTTAGTAGCATACTTTAAAATATTTTAATATAAAGTTTATAAATTGAGGATGAGAAGGTCATAATTTCTGAATTAAAATAAGAACAACCTATAATTAGTTCTCCTTCTGTATTCTTCAGATACCTACCATTAGCTATTCAGGTGTGATACAGTTTGAACTACAGTCAATACTTTCAATTTTTATCAGATACTAATATACCTCTTTTTGGCCAATCTGAGTCATTCACTAGTTTGAAAGAAAAAAGAAGAAAGCTATTAGGCACTGTGAGTTAAATCCTAATTTCTTAGTCTCAGTAAATGCCCTCTTTGACAATCAGGAAAGAGCCAAAATATGTTACTAGTATGCATACACTGTCAGAGAGGATGCCACTCTGCTGCTAAGTTGATAAGTAAGGATTTATGCAAGATGATTTAAGTATAGAATGGCCAATACTGTTTTTCTTCAAAACAGTATAACCTCCCAGTCCTCGGATTTTCAGTTTTTTAATTGTAATCATTTTCCATTAAAAATTTTATTTAGCATGTTGCTTTTATGTTCAATATAAATGAGACAATGTATATAAAATGACTTGAAATGTACAAAGTCCTATACAAATGAAAAGTGTTACTATTAATATTAATATTGTCCCTGAATAATTGGTAATTTCTCCATGTAAGTAGAGTGTTGCCTGGAATCCACATCCTATGTCATACATTTGAACTTTGGCAAATCTTTCGATTACAGTTTCTCTTCCTATTTGGCCCTTTCTGTTGTTGCTACTTTGGTCGACAAAGAGAGACTTCCACTCAATTCATAATTTAAAAATGAGAATGACTGAATTGGCCAGTAAAAGAATATGAGCTTTAGAGTCAGTACTTCAGATTTTAAATCCTAGATGTACCATGTGATAGCTGTTTGAACTTGGGCAGCCATTTAATCTGTTGGAGTCTCATCTCCCTGTCCATAAAATATGGATTACAACCCATGTCCTTATTTACTCACTGAGATTGTTCTGAAGGTCCAGAGAGATAGTATATATAAAATTAATTTATTATATCGATTATTTAACATATCACTTGTTATCTTTTAGTTATAAATATGTGGATGACAAATCCATATAATGTGCACTTTTTTTCCTCAGAGGGTCTATCAATGCCAAGGAAAGATCAGTGTGTAATTTGATCTTGAAATTGATGAACTCTTCCCTTCTGGTGTTGGAAACAACTGTTTTGTCAATTTCAGGGCAGCCTCTATGCACTAACAGACTTGACCTCTATACTGGTACAATTTGTCTGTCTTAAAACTGACAAACATTACAGGTGATGAAAAAGAATATCCTATCTTTAAGAACATATTCTATCTTTAAGAACATTAAGAAGGTAGTGGGAAATGTGTGATAGATATCCTTTCAGTTACGCTTAGAAAATAAGGTGTTATGTAGAAAGAGAAAAGTAGAGAGGAATAATTTCCCCTATGAAATAAGGAAAATGGAAATGAATATGGGACATTGAGGGAAAACAGAAAAACTCTTTCCAGCTTAATGACTAGCTGGTGTCCATAAAAAATAATTAGAAATACCTGTGTACATGATATCCACAAGTGTACATAACTAAGTCACTTTTTATTACTTGTGGAGAAACATCCTATATAAATCAAGTTCCCAAATATCTCTCTATATGATGACCATATATAAGTATAAAATATTCTAATTTATAATGAAATAACTTTTTCCCCAATTATTTTTTCTGATAAAATTTAAAGAAATGTAATAGTGAGTTACTTCTGGGTACTAATATTAATGAAGACATTCACAATAGGTATTGACTGAAAAATTTGTATCAGTTCTACACTTTGAGAATATATGAATGCATGATAGGAACATCTTTATTTAAAATTGGATTTTAAAATAAATTTTAATTTTAGCTGAGTTCAATAAATTTTAATTTTAGCATTGCCTCTTCTCAGAAGCAGAAGACAACCCACCTTCCTCCACTGAATTTGCTTTTTCACATCTAAATTTTACATCTCCAATTTTGAGAATTCCATTTAATGTGGAAAAGCGTTCTAAGCCTTGCGCAACTTTGAGGGGCATTCCATGTATTTCCTATGACAAAAACACTGAATTTTGTTAGCTATACGTAAGGGAATGTGGAAGCAAGACCTGAAAAAGATTTCTAATGCCCTCAGCAAACTATGCAACATCTTTGGTATAATTTTTAACAGCTGAAAAAAATCTCATCACTAGTAATTCTTTTAATATTTCTGAAATCTCTTAATGAATCACAAGATGCATTATTATTATGCTAGTTGAATATCTGAACATACAGAACCCCCTCTCTTGACACTGTCATTAAATTGTAAATAGTTTGCTCTTCCATAAAATGTAAAAGGATTCAAGATATCATTGGATCTGCACTTTCACATTCACCCACTCCTAAGCCTTATCCAATGATTTAAGCTATATTCAGCCAGTCATCTTTGTATCTTTTTTTTTTTTTTAAGTGATCATGTGAGTGATTTTCCTTTCTTGCTCTTTTCAATCTGGGAACATTTTTAAGAACCCAAGAGTGGGTCAAAATAACTGACTTCTGCCGTTTTAATATCTCCTTATTGAATTTTGATGTCACAGTTATGATTTAATCATAAAATACTTCATATATTTGGCATCTCTTGCAGATTCAATTTTTTAAAACTAAAAAAAAATGCATTGTAATTGAAATAGAATATTAACTGGGAATAAAAGTGGGAATTTCCTGTCCAACCTTTGCCTTGAGATTGTTTATTAATAACAGGATTGGCCTTCGGGTCAGGATATTGTTGATCAGCCAGCTGTCTTTAACTTTGAGTTGCAAATTAATGATTCTCAAAGCTCTCTGAAACAAACAGGAATATGCAGCAAGCTTTCATCAACATTTTTAAAATTCCTGACCCAGTTACTGGATGCCCTAAAAACCTAGACAACTTTTGTTCTGTAGTACGTAATTGAAAATGAATACCTAAGCACAATTTAAAAATTTAAAGGAAAGATTTATTGGAAAACATATTGTATGTTTATTTTTCACCTTTTGCCGTACTATTGATTTTTTTTTTCACAGATTAAAAAATTTGTTACAGTTTAATAAAGCTTATTCATCTATTGTTTTCTTCTGATTAAAAAGCACAATGTTAGATAAAGACCTTTAGAAAACCCTTTTTGGAAAAAAGGCTACACGATAAAAATTTTAGTTTGAAATTCAGTGTTTAATAGTCTGTTTGTAACGTATTTACTGCCATCTTTCTTTCCAACCATGAATTCTGCATTGTAATTGGATTGTTTTACTCATGGTTTTCCAAAGAAGTCTTGTGAATTCTTTTTGCAAAGCTACCGTGTTTCCCTGAAAATAAGACCTACCTGGACTATCAACTCTAATGCATCTTTTGGAGCAAAACTATAAGACCTGGTATTGTATTATATTATGTTATATTATGTTATGTTATGTTATGTTATGTTATGTTATGTTATGTTATGTTATGTTATGTTATATTACATTACATTACATTAAAGACCCAGTCTTATATTATATTAAAATAAGACCAGGTATTATATTAATTTTTGCTCCGAAAGATGCTTAGAGCTGAGGTCCAGCTAGGTCTTTTTTTCGGGGAAACACGGTATCGCCTTACTCTTGGTTTTCACACCTTCTTTCCACTCTATTGTGATCTCAGTTTCTAGTTCTAGGAACATCTCATTCCTAATAACTTCAGCCCATGGTCATTTCACCTGAGCTTATATTGTAATTATTATCTTTATTCTAATTTGGGATTAAATTTACATTACCTTATAATAATGTCGGTTACCTTAAAACCTGCTCTCCAATATGGCATATGCAACTTTGCCCTCCAATATAGCATATGCAATTTTATACCCCGATGTATAATGGAAGTTTAATAAATATTTTTGAGCTGTTCTCTAATCGACAAGAGTAGTATAAATTGGTCAAAATCAGAGTTATTTATTAATTTAAAAGAAATGTAATTATTCAATATTAAATATATTTCTAGCTCTCCAGATATTGCCTAATAGGAGTCCTTTAAAGACAACTGCTTTAATACATGGATGAGAATGAGGTAAAATAAACATAAATATCTTATCTAAATTAGTTAAAAAGTTTATCCTGTTAAGTTAAATATTTCATTTTTAAGAATTTACACTGTTGACCTTATTAGGTAATGTATTTATCTTAGAACAATAGTGAACTTCACCCTGTACAGACCTCCACTAATAACCTAATCTCTACTAGAGGTGAAGCTGAGTGTGTGTGTGTGTGTGTGTGTGTGTGTGTGTGTATGATAACATGGGTGAATGATTAGATTTTAGATTTTTTTCTGCATTGAATAAAATATACTTTTTAATTTTTGACAGGGTTAAAAATATTTAATGCACAAGGAAACAAATAAACGCTTTTAGCTATGTGGTGTATATTTTGAGAGAAATTGTCATGAAATAAAAAAATACGTGATTCGGTTTTGGATGCTGGAAGAGGACAGCTCAGTAACTGTGGATGATTTCTGCTAAGTTGATTACATGTTAATTTTAACAAGAAGCAGAAATAACTTTTTAAAATTATGTAACAAGGTACTGCAAACTGTTAGTCTAATTTTTTAAAAATCATCAATAAATGGAAGCAGCATGATAGAAACAAACACACATGAAGTATTATGAAATAATCTTGGCTTCTCAGATAGTACAAGAAAAAAAATACTTTATTAAAATAATGTGACTAAGCATAAAATAAAGGTATAAGTCATCTAAAAGACCCATACATACCTATTTAAATAGCATAGGAAATATATCCCATTTTATATTAGAGATTTATTTCTGTCATCCATTTCCTTCTTTCTCTTTATTAAAACTACCCACTCCCTTTCACACACACAGACACAAACAAACTTTCCTATAAAATTCTGTACAATAAATAGTAATTAAATAACTAATATGCCAATTTCAAGAAGTTGAGTATATTTCCCCTATCTTACACGTTCATTGTCATGTAAACCAAAAATTTCTGGCTAATCTTGATGTTAGCTAAACATTGCCAGTGACGAGGACATTTTAGTGTTTGGATACAAACTGATATTATTCGAATGGCAATTTCTGTTTGAGAGTAGATCAAATCAGTCAATGTCTCAGGAATATCTTGTTAAAGAAAATAGAACAAAACAAAATGCAGAAATGAAATCACTTTCTTTGGAACCCAGCACTAACACATTTCAATATTCATAATGCATCGAGAGCTTTCATATAAGTAAGTGATGTCACTTAGTTGATGTCTGGAACAATCTTATGCGGTAAATATTATCACTTCTAACCCTATAGCTTTGTAAACGTATTCCCTAATGAGCAAATGAATCAGGGTTTGGGTGCATGTTCACTGCAATTGTCTAGCAGCCTCTCTCTCTATCATATCTTCACAGTAAACAGAATGAATTGTCCCAGAAATAGACTGACTATTTTGCTGATTTGTCCACTGATAGATAGGCAGTGTTTCCACATGTAGGTCTTTAAAAAGGTTTATTAAAAAACTTATATTTGGCCTCTTTGCTTAACTCTGAATGTATCTTATCCTAAATTCTGCACATTATTTTCCTATCAATGGTTGAATATGATCACTTCTACAAAATATTGTCCTTTTTCCATCTTTAAAATAGCAATGCAGTACTGTACTGGGGAGATTTGCCATTTGTACCTGCGATTATTTTGTCAGTCTGCACTTGAATAATTTATTATGTTCACATTCCCTTCCTCGTTTCATGCAAATTTCTAATAC
Source organism: Rhinolophus ferrumequinum (assembly GCF_004115265.2). NCBI lineage: Eukaryota > Metazoa > Chordata > Mammalia > Chiroptera > Rhinolophidae > Rhinolophus > Rhinolophus ferrumequinum. The sequence goes on along the minus strand of NC_046288.1, from coordinate 48,123,578 downwards.
ACACAAACACACACACACACACACACACACACAGAGAGAGAGAGAGAGAGAGAGAGAGAGAGAGAGAGAGAGAGAGAGAAATAGATCAATCTGTTTGTTGTTTTTTTTGCCCATCATTGAAAAACGTTTTGTTTTTCAATATTACAAAGGAGGCAATTTTGTGTATTCCCTCCATCTTACTTTTGTTCTGCCACCTGCCTTCTCATTTGTTCGTTCACCAGATATGTATTACATTCCTATGTATTACATTCCTACTCTATTCCATGAGTCAAGCTTTGGAGAATTAGGTTAATTCAGACCCTGCCATGAAGATCCTTTGATAGCAACCAGGAGAAACAGGAAATATATAAAAATTAAAGAAATAAATTATATTATGTAATTGACCTATTGCAGTGAAATGGGACCTGCCTACGTGTATAATAATTCAAGAGTTTCTCAATTTAAAACACTTTGTTTGTTACTTACAGAATAGTTTACCTATCAAAGTATTTTGTTATTTATTCTTTAGAACAAATTAAAAACTTCAGAGACTTAATGGACTATGCCTTAGATGTTCTTTTAGTCAATATAACTAAATGGATAAATGTATTCAGGAACAAAATTCTCCCGTTAGTAGGAAGATTATTGAAAGATAACTAGTGAATGATAATTTTCATTTCCATTTATATTTGTGGTTATGCTGACATTTCAGTATGGTTTTATTGAAGCAATAAGGTCACTTACTAAAATGCAGATGATGAATCTAATATGAGTGTTAATTATGCTTTATTTCATGGATATAGACATGCGGAATCTGAGTCATAGTCAAGATGCTAATTATTTTATAATGATTAGAATAAATTAATGTAGGGGCTCCTTTCATATATTAATTAAAAGTTCACAATGGGATCAGCAATTCAGATACGCAATAAAATGTTGAATGCTTATTTTACTATGAACTTTAGGAAGTTTATTGGTAGATATATCTTGAAAAGTTCAAAATATTTAGCATTGTCACATTTTTAATGCCTGTTTTTCTTTTAGTTATTTATATAAGGAATTTTGGTAACTTGCTATATAGTATTTGAATTTGACCAACACAACCCCTTGCAGCTTCTCAAAGTACTTGTTTTGGCGGCCGTGAAATCATGTTCTCGTACCATTCCCCTCCATCTCTCTACTTCTCAAATCTGTCCTTCTCAGTCTCCTTTTCAGACTCTCCTTTTTCTTCACAGCCCTTAAGAGTTGAGGCCTCAGGGCTCTATCTTGTGTCCCCCTTCTCCTCTCCACCTTATTAGGGCTTCCACATATATTTATTTGAGTTATGTGCCATGCTCTGTTTATCTTTGCAGGTAATCTCATGTAGTTCCATAGATTGAAATTGCATCTATATGCTGATGACTCCTAAATTCAAAATTACAGACCTGACTACCCCTTTAATTTCAGAATTACATAGTCAACTACATACAGTAAGTCCTCACTTAACGTTTTCAATAGGTTCTTGGAAACTGCTACTGTAAATGAAACAACACATATTGACACCATTTTTACCATAAGCTAATTGATATCAACAAGAGTTAAATTCCTACAACATCTTTCTAAGTCAAAAAACACCACTAAGCTTCTAAATAAAGACACAAAACCTTTCTAATATTAAACATGGAAATAAATGTGAGCTGTACATACATTTGAGAAAGATGAATGAAAACAAGTAAGATAGTTATTTTCCAACCCACTAATTCTAGTTCGGATAGTGCCGGAGGGAATCTATTCCAGTAGCTCAGGGCGCCAGACAGGAGCCCATCCTGGACAGGACGCCCTTTCATCACAGGGCTGCTCACACCCACACCGACACTCGCTCAGACTGGGACAATTAGACAAACCAATTCACCTCAAGTCCATATCTTTGGGATGTGGGAAGAAACCGGAGTCCCCAGAGAAAACCCACGCAGACATGGGGCTAATGTGCAAACTCCACACAGACAGTGGCTCTGGCCTGGAATCGATTTTTGATCATGGTATAATGAAATGATGTTATCAGAGAGCCTACTATATTTGACATCTCCACCTGTAAAGGGTTGTTGGTAACAGAAGTTTTGATTTCTCCTTCTTTGTCCTTCACCCTAAAACACCTCTTCTGCATCCCATCCCCCTTTCTCATTTTCTCACTGTATAGTTCACCATCTCTCACCGAGCTGCACTTGCCTTGATTCGGTTCCTTAAAAATGCCAATGTACTTTCCACTTTGGATCCTTTTATTTTTCTGCTTGCATTGCCCTGTCTCCAGAAATCAAATGACCTAAGATTTCTTAACAGGTATCTCTGTTGCATTACTATATCATAAGGTCTTAGATCTTAAAAAGTATATCTTTATTCCCTCCCTCCCTCCTTCCTTCTCTCTCTCTCTCCCTCTTTCCCTCCCTCTCTTATTTCTTTCTTCCTCCCTCTTTCCCTATTTCTCTCCCTCCCTCCCTCCCTCCCTCCCTCCTTCCTTTCCTCCCTCCCTCCCTTCTTCCCTTCCTTCCTTCCCTGAATTCTCTCATTTTTATTATATCATTACACCTTTATCCCCTCTATGCATAATACAATTTAACATAGCAGAAAATAAATAAATATCTACTAAATTTCATGGGTTAGTCAATTTGTCACTTTTTCTACTTGCTCTTTTCTTTTCTGAGGATACCTCTGAAAGCTGGAAAGCATGCAGGTCCATGTAAGAGAAGCTACTACTTTATCTAACGTTATTGTTATCTAAAATTATCTAAGTATTTGAAATATTCTGTGCTAACAACTCTTGCCTCCTCTTGAGACGGTGAATAGAATTATTTCCAGATGGTCCTGAAGTTTCAGCATATTGCTACAGTTAACAAAAAGCTTTTGTAAATGTTATATTAACCACAAAGGGGCATGTGCTACCATTAATTTGTGTTATGAGTTCCTGCTGTTAATAGTAGAATTTGCCTGTACATGCATTTTTCTCCTTAAATCATATATAATAATTAGAGTAATGGTTGCAAAGGATCACAGATACCAAGGAACTGACATTACAATACTTAAGAAAACATGTTAGATGTGCCTTTTCACAAAGAACTAACTTCAGAAGCTATGGAAGTATTGTGCTGTTTGATCTTAAGAAAATTTCCTTTAAAAATCTGCTAAAACAAATCCAGGGAGATCTGGATTATTATTTTCAGGGGGTGTCAAGTATAATTCATCTAATTTTTTCTTTTCTTGCATTTATATCAAGTAAATTAATGCAAGATTCTCTTTAGGACATTGTATTTCTCTTTAATTGTTACTTCAATAATAATAATATGAATAATAGTGGTAGTATATTGCATTCAGTAGTACATTGTTTTTCAAGGTTCTATATGTTGCATTCAGTAGTACATTGTTTTTCAAGGTTCTATATGTTCACAGAAATTACATTAAAGAAATGTTTGACATCAACCTTCCTGCTATTGACTTAATTGTTATTTCTTGAACATTTCGAGAATAGAGGGTTTAAAAAGTCATTTGAGCTCACTGCCCTTTGAAAAAGGCTAAAGATTTCTTTATTGATTGGACCAGTGTATGAACCATAAAAAGAAGAAAAGTTGTCACCATTGTTAGTCCTAATACAAAACATCTGAAAAGTGTTGAAGTAAATGGGATGGGATTTACTAAAGTTTTCTGCAACCCACTTGTAAACAGTTGACTTCAATGCAAAAGACAAACCTAAAATTGTAAGGTCATAGCCCAGTAGGAAGGAGTTAACTAATAACGAATTCAAGGTCATAAAGTATACTTCCTATTTCTTTACAAGAACCTAAGGCTATAGTTTCTCTCGCTGCTTGCCAACTTATATATGGTTGCCAGGGAAACTTCCTGTTCTAAATTATGCTGCATGGAACTTATATGTATTCTCTTAATTTAGACCCCAGATTTAGATTCCATTTAAAATAGCTAGGATGTGGTAGGAGGAAGTTCTCTAATATATCACTTCACATTTGTAGTTTCTTTGTTAAAATGAAAAAACTTTTCATTACATGCCAAATTTGGGGGGCATGTTAGCATTTATAATAGTGTAAATCGATACATTACACGTTTAACCTCTCATAAATATAACCAGTCTGGCTTCTTTGTCTAAATAGAATAAATTAGGCAAAAAACAGTGTTTTATTTTGAGTGATTTTGTTTGAATATTAAAAAGTGTACCACAAAATTTAGTGTTTATATAGCATTTTCTTTTTGTATCTCTTGTGGCAAAATATGTGCTAAAGATTTATGGGTATATTTTTAAATGGGAACAAATATTTATGGAGTTTTAGAGAATATGCTACCTCAGTCCTTTAATAAAACCTTGCATTCGGGTATTAGAGATGGCTATTTATTCACTCCTTTGTTTATTCAACAAGCACACACTATTAGGTTCAAGGCAATGTGCTAAACACAAAGGATCCCAAATCAAATCTTTCACTTACTTTCCAGGAGCCTAGAGGGAAAGATGGCAATATATCAATCATCACAATACATTGTGATAAATTCCATAAAAGAGAAATGAAACTCAGGGCCAGGTTCATGGTGGACGGGCATCCAAATCAGAAGGTGGGCTCCCGGACGGTCAGGATTCTTCCAGGATTTGGAAGAAGAAGTACATTAAATAATTTTTAAGGCAAGGAGTAACTCAAAGTATCAGATTTGTGTTTGAGAATGATAAGGCTAATAGCAGTGTGGAGGCTGGTGGGGATGAGTCCAGCCTAGAGATAAGGACACCTTACACTTGGGAGACCACTGTGTTATTCAAGCATAGGACGATGAGAGCCTGGATGAAGGCAGTGGCAGTCGGAACGTCAAGAAGGGATGCCAGAGAGTGTTGACATGCAATGATTTGGAGTCAAAGAAAGTTAGGAAAGGGACTATGGATGGTGAATGCCTGTATTCTATAGGTAAGGAAATGGTAGCCTAGAAAATGATGCTTACGTGTGGTCTAAAACAGACAGAGGATGTTGCCAGTGGTGAGTATGCAGTATTTTCAGGAACATTTTGTACACTAAGGTTAAAATAGTAATAATAATAAGAAGAAGAAGAATGAAACTTCTATAATGGTTATAAATTCTGAAATAATACATTTTATTTGCTTTTATGTATATTTGACAGTTTGAATCTGAACAAATCAGAAACTAGGAAGGTAAGCCTGAAATTTTTTTTTTTAATGAAAGCTGATCAAGTCAGATAAAACTATTTCAGCAAAAGATTACCCCTTAAGTAACTTGATATTTTTTAGAAAAATATTTTTTTGTATTTATTTCCAGCATAAATTTATAGAATAGTTTAATGTCGTCTAATATTTTCTTAGAACTATCAGAATATTCTTAATGGAAAAGGTATTGGAAGGTTGTATAATTAAATGCACGGTTGAACCTGTGGTTATTCTGTTACTAGTATTAGTCATAAAAGTGTCCATCTGAGTAGAGCAGAAATGTATTTTACAGAACCCTACCTAATAGCCTTGACCCTTTTGAAATCATCGCTGATGTAAATGTCAAAGTCAGTTGTAGGAGAAAATAACAAGCTTTGATCAGAAAAACATCTTTTTTTTCCCCTTTCCCCTTTAAAAATGATAATTAAACATCAAGATATATTGCATATCTAGCCTGTATTAATTTAGGGTCACCTTATAATCATGAGTGTGATAATCATTTAGTTTTCAAATACTTAGGCTGTGCAATGCATAGAGCAAATATTAAGTAGCCCACTAATTTGTGAATAAGGAGGCTATATTGTGTAATATTATGACACTGTTAATTTACTTGGGAACCACACGGAGGTCATTATATAGCATGTTTTTTAAAACACTATAACGTAGATAACTTAGGGCTACAGTTATTGGTTTTAAAAAGGTCAATTTTTTTTTTTTTTGGATCATGACTCAAATGACTAGCACAGGTTCTCACACATCATTTCCTTACTGTATGTTGACTAAATAAATAGCTCGTGGTATTTAACGTTAGCCACATCCTTAACTTCAGGCAGACTTTTAAGCACAAGTCATTTGTATCACTACAAAAACAGATCATATATGTTTTCTTGGATGGACCATAGTCTGTCTTAGCATAAGATACCTAGTGATTCCCAATGCAGTTTACTGCCGTGCTTTTTTTTTTTAATTGTATGTCTTTTTATTGGAAATTGTTACCAGAACATGTAATTAATAACATACCAGATTCCATTAAATGGAAATTTATATATTTTTCAAAATATGTAATCACTCTAAATCAAGGAAGGCAGAATAGAAATGTCAGATATGCACCACTGTCTTTGTTTGGGACCGCTTATAGTAATATATCAGCCCAAAGAGATTATATATGTTTTCCTGAATGGATTATATTTATCACTTGTCAAACATTTGAGAACCAAGGACACACATTTGGAAAGTGTTTTCACGTTTACAAATAATGTATTCTAAAGATAACAGGAATTTGTCAAATGGTTTGGTTTTACCTTCAAAATTCATTCAGAATCTCACCTTTCACCTTGGTCCAAGCTACTGTCATCACCGGACTGAGTTATTGTAATAGTCTCCTAACTAATTGATTTCGTCAGAATAGACTAGGCTCCTGCAGCAAAACTTTCAACTCTGCAAACCTCAGTGGCTAACACCCCTAAAATTCATATTATCAGTTCACAAATGTCTGCTTTATGTTGACAAGATTGAGGGGCTGTGGGAACTTCTTATAGTCCCTCAGGGACAGAGACTGTGCTAGTTACAATGTCACCAACTAAAGTAGTAAGGAGAGAGAGAGACTGGAAAATCATGACGCTTCAGCACAGAAGTGACACACCTCACTACTGATCACATGTCACTGTCCAACACCAGGCCTGTGGCCCCACCTAACTGCGAAGGCGCTGGGAAACATACCCTTTGGTATGTCCAGGCAGAAAAAGAGAACTGCAAACTGCTCAGCACTAATACTGTCTGTCACACTAATTTGGAAGATTCAAACCCTTTCCTGCTACAAGGCAGTCTCTACAGAACAGCTGAAATGATTGTTTTTCATGTGTCTGATCATGGCACTCTTCTGCTCCAAATCACTGAATAGCTCCCTGATTCACTCAGAGGAAAACTGCAGTTACCGTGAACCACAAAGTTCAACATAGACCTGCTCACAGGGCTCACTCCTTCAACTTCCTTTAGGTCTCCTTATTAAAGAGGCCCTTCTTTATCACCCTGTTTTATGTTTCTCCATACCACCTATCACTCTGTGCTATACTAATAAGTATGCTTAGTTATTGGTTTTGCCTATTTATTGCTTGTCTCTTCCTACTAGAATGTTAGCTACAAAATGGCAAGGACTCTTTAGTTTACCTTTTTAGTCCCAACACCTAGAATGGTGCCTGATGTGTTAGCATGTGGATGGATGGATGGATGGATGGGATCCTTACGAACTGTATTAAGAATCACATTTCCTCTGTATGGGTAACTTGTTTGTCATTCACTATTCTTATTGTTTTCCTTACTTTTTCCCCCTTGTTTCTAAGGGTATCACTAAAATTAGTCATACAAGGCCTTGCTCCATGCTTAAAGGAATCCAGATTGATAACAATAAAAATGAGATATCACAGCCAAACCTGGGTATAATTACTCTGCAAGAGATTGTGTCAAAGAGAGGGAACCCTGAAGGTCAACAGAGGCATGATTTGGGGTAATTGTTTAAAGTAGCTCCTGAGCCAAATTGAATTAATATTACACCATCGAACCATAAATGAGTCTGTTTCTTAGCTTTATTTTATTCATTCTTAGAAGGAGACTGTATCTGATTGTTGAAGTGAGAAAAGCTAATCAAGCGAACAAATTTTTATAGTAAGGTCATATTCTACCAACTTAAAATTTATAATTATGTTTAAGATTTTCAATGGTCAGTGAGTGAACTTACTAACACAATGAGCAGAGAAAAATACATATTCTTACGTGCATACACATTTATATTGGTAGAGGTGGAGTGGGTATTTATAAAATAAAGAGTTAAAGATAATATGAAAAGTGCTGACTTGACTTTAATATCTGCAAAATGAAGAACGTGATTATCCTTTATAGTTCACTTGACAGGAGATGAACTGTCAAAGAAGGGAAGACAAAGGGAGTCTGGGTGAATTATTTGCTAGTGTGATACTGTTGATTTATTATGACTGAATTGAGCTTGAGTTCTTTGCCAGTGGACAGTCTAATAAACCAGAACCAAAATCCAGACATTTGCTGTTAGCAGGGGGTCTTGAAAACAAGGGAGTGATGGGCTGGTGCTTACAAAGGGCTGGCTTGTGGGAACTACTAGAACTCCACCGCAGTTCCAGTGAATTCCACCGTGGTCATCTTAACATTGTCCACCCCTCCCACTGGCCGCCCCCCACCCCTTTTTTCATCAGAAGCATAACAAGAAGATTGTGTGCAATGGCAGAAAAATGACAGGGGGTGGTCTTTGAGAAAATTCTCAGCCAGATTCCATCACATATGCATGCAAATGGTAACATTTATTGCTCCTTTCTGAGAATATGGCAACTAGTATTTTTGGCAACTGTTTCCTAAAGTAACAATTTTTTCAGAAGTAAACAGAAGCCCCATTGTATGTCAGAGTTCTTTAGAGAAACAGAACCAATACGTATAAAAATTTATTATAAGGAATTGGCTCATGTGATTATGGAGACTGAGTAGTCCCACAATCTACAGTCAGCAGGTGGAGACCCACGAGAGCCGATAGGAAAGTTCCATTCTGAATCTGAAGGCTTGAGAAGCAGGAGAGTCAAAGGTGTAAGTTCCAGTCCAAGTCTGTGTGTGAATGCAGAAGAACACCATTGTCCCAGCTGGAAGACAAGCAGAGAGAGAGAATTTTCCCTTACTCAGCCTCTTATTCATGCCTTCAAAGGATTTGGTAAGGCCTCCCCATAGCCTTTTACTCTGAGTTGCCTTTTGCTTAGGAAGTGCCCTGTGCTGCCAGTATTGTCTGGTCTAGAGCTCCTCCCTCCCTCCTTAGATTCCAATTTGTGTACCTTATCAAATAAATGCTCATTCCTGGGTCTCTCGCCTGCCGGTATAGGGTATGTTGGTAAGTACTTCTAAGTTTCTCACTTACTAGCATTGTTTCACAGAGTCTGTCCGTGGCTGACTCTTTCGTAATCACTCTCCAGGCTATGATGGTTGGACAACTTAGAAAACCTCTAAATTTAGCATCTCTTAGTTCAAATTGTGCTTATATTCCATTCCCTTTTGAAAGATGATTAAAACTCTACTGTTGCATGACAATTTCAGGAAGTAGAGAACCAGTTTCTTTAAGGAGTTTGCTCCAAGCCCATGGAGTTGCTTTGGAAAAACAAGCCTAAGGAGTAGCTCTGTAAAACCTTAATGTCTTTGCCTTATTTATGCCTTACGGAGCTTAGCAGTCATTCATCTTAAGGGTGACTAACTTTCCTGTATCTCAGAGTACAAAATATATCTCTTGCTTGTGTCATGATCTTTAATCACACACTCAAAGATACTCGTATATCCAGTGGTCTAAAATTCCATATCCTATAAGCTCAAATGGGAAGAGCAATCACAGTTTTTTAACCAAAAATAGAGATACTAGACAAGAAAGAATGTACATATGAAGATAATGGGAGAGAATATTTAAAATCATGAATCACCTGGGAAATCAAAATTCATGTAAGTCTGCATACAGATAGACATGAGAGTAAAGCAGTGTCTTAGTCTGTTCAAGCTGTTATAACAAAATACCACAGACTGTGTCTTATAAACAACAGACATTTATTTCTCACAGCTCTGGAGGCTGGAAAGTACAAGATCAAGCAAGGAACAAGCATGACTGGGTTAGGGCCCTCTTCCTAGTTATAGCTGGCACCTTCTTACTGTGTTTTCACAGTGGAAGTGGCTAGGGATCTCTCCGGAGCCTCTTTTGTAAGGCACTAATCCTATTCATGAGGGACTAATCCTATCCATCCTCATGACGTAAGCACCTCCCAAAGGCCCTCTCTACTAATACCATCACTTTGGGCGTTAGAATTTCAATGTGTGAATTTAGGGGACACAAATATTCAGGCTATAGCAATCCTATATGGGTATGCACACCACAGTTGCTAATTGTAGGTGTTCAAATCAAATATAACCCTAGATTCTGGACATAATAGATCATTGTCTCTTTTGGACAGAGTTAACTAATAAAATGATAAAATGCCGATCAAATAAAGAAATGCCACTTGTACCAGTTTAGGCTAACTGAACTGCTTGTGGGGAAGCATCCACATCAGGTAAATTTACAACAATGATGTGGAACAGAAACAGCCACCCAGATATTGGAAAGGACATCAGTGTCAACACTATTGTCCCTAAAAATGAAAGGAAGGATATATGGTGAATATGAAGAGTTCTGAATCATTGAAATAGATGGAAGAGTGTTATTAACTGATTATAGAAAATAAATGTCAGGTAGTGCAGATAGTAAAAGAGGAGAGGTTGGTGAGTGATCTTGGGAAAAGCGATAGTGAGAAACAAGAAGAATGACAGTCTTTTACTCTTGTCCTGTGAGTCAGGAAGGTTGGTGACAGATGCACTTAGAAGGTCCAGCCTTCATTGGCACGGGTTACTAGAGAAAAGAAGAAATGTCATCCAGAGTGAATGAGGTGGTGGAAAGAGCAAAAGCCAAAATGTAGAAGAGATGGTCAGTATAGAGAACACGTGCTGTAAGGACTGAATAAAGGGTTAGGGTTGGGTATTGGGATTGGGGGAGTGATAGAATTGAGCTTAAAAATCTAGTAATACTAACACTAGCATTCACGATAATAATCCTAGTTAAAATGCGTTGAGCACTCTGTGCCATGCACCGGTCTCAGCACTTTGCACATATTAAGTTGTTAATTTGCATATTATGTTAACATATTAATTTTTAGTCTGTACATTAGGTGCTATGATTGGTTGCAGAGAGAGGCTACCTAATTTGGTCAGGGTCACATGACTACTGGACACAAGGACTGGATTCCAACCCCGGTCACCCAGCTCCACAGCCCGTGTTGTCCAGTGTCAGTATGTGTTTATTGTATTATACTTAAGTATGTGCTCTTAGGTATGACAAGAACTGAAGCCATTTGTGCCTAGATGATGGTTTTCTCCACAAAAGCCCTGCTTTTTATAACGAAATGCTATTCTAAGTTTAGCAAAGTTCCAATGTAACACGTTGAAAAAAAGACAAGTGTGCTGTCTACCGAGTGACCCTTTCAGACAGTTGCCAGGTGGAGGTGGACCGGGACAAGGGCACATAGAGGCATTTTGGTTCAGAAGGTATGGAGCTCTGATGTCGTGGCATCTCCATCTCGTGTACAAATACATCTGTCTGGAAGAGCATGGCACCCTCTGCCTTGGGTAGTGCTGAGCCTGGCACCATAGCTTCAAGTCCTCAGGCTTTCCCTTTCTTCAGTCCACATTAATGCCCCCTTAAATGGACATGTCCTTTTCTTGGAGATGTTAATATCATCACTGAGGTTTTTGGTCTGGGGGAATCAGGAGTCTCCTTAAGGTACGTTGCAGTTTTCTTCTTGTGATCTAGTTTGTATTGATTTTATAGTTTAACTATCGCAGTGCAATCTTATTTTTAAATTTGTTGTCTGCCTATGTAGATAATATAAATAACAAAATCACCGGGCTAAGGGGGGACTCAGGAGGGTATCTCCCTAATCTGTGCCACAGCCTGTAAGCAGAATTGCTCTCCAATGTCTTAAAAAGATGGCTCCCTGCATCCTTACACATATATCGGCTCCTTCTCAAAATATATGAGCAGTCTAACTTAATCGTGCTAATGGTTAGCTTTAAACATCTTTCATTTAAGTTAATGTTAACATTCAATTTTGCTTGTTGTCTCTCTCTTATACTTCTGTCTATTGTGTGTGCACATGCACACACACGCCCATGGTCACAAACTGTAATAATTCAGATTCTGAACATGTCTAAATGAATGAATGTGGGCTCAGATTACTTTTCTCCATACAAGGCTGTGGAAAAGAGCACAGGCTCTGGAGGCAGGAAGACCTGGATGAAAAGACCCTGGGTGACCCTAAGAGTTCCTTAATGTCTACCAACCTTGGTTTTCTTATCTGTAAACTAAGAATAAGAATAATATATGCCTCAGAGGGTTAAGAAGACTTAATGAAAAGTATAGCAAAAATCTTACTGCTATAACATGCATTTAATATTAAACAGCTATAATTTTTATTAGTTCAATATTGAAGTAATTGTATGTTTTTCCTCCCTTCAAAAATACTGTTTTTTCAAAAACAAAAAAAAAACTCTGCCAGAACTGTACTAACCATGTATTTGATCACATTTGCTTGATCTGATCCGAACAAAATGCCATCCCAAACGAATATTGGGGATTTCTTTCACACACACACACACACACACACACACACACACACACACACACAGGAGTTTTAAGTTCCCAATTTAGTAACAACTCATAGTTTACTTTCATTGGGTACTTAAGCTTGTCCTGAGACACAAGTTAATACATGTAAAGCAAAGGATAAGTAAGCCGTTGCTAAATCTTCATGACAAATTGCAGTTCAAGTCTTATTGTTCTTGTTTTATGAAGGAGGATGTTGGAAACTTGCTCAAATTTCCACAGCAAGGAAGGGCCATGAATTTGGAAGTTGGCCTCATTCTAAAGTGTAAGCCCTTTGCATTACATCAGCTGCTTTCAGTGTGTGCAATTTTTATTTCCTATAGGATTTTTTGCTTGCTTTTTTTTTTTTCTGGTTCATGTGAGGTGTGTGGTTCTTTGCAGCATATCAAGAAATTATAACATTTGAGGAACTATGTCAAAATATAAAGTTGTGTTTTAAAACTTAGAAAAGGTAATAGAGATAAAAGAAATGTTCTCTGACAAAATTAATGGACACCCCAGTTCAAAAAAGTTGTATTATTTTTCTCTTGATTATGTGAGATTTTATGTAATTTGTGTAATGTTTTACCTGTAATCTACGATCACCTTCTGGGACAAAGAAAATAGTTCACTGTCTGTCATCCCAAACTGTGCCATTCCTTTTACAACAACAAAGTACCCTGTAGAGATGCTAGATGCCAGGGCTTTTAAGACTTTACAAAGACTGGAGACCAACTGCTTTCAAGCAGAAATATTTACTGAGAAGCTAATCTGTATATCAGAGATCTGAAGAAAGAAAGCATGACTAACAACTGAAAATAGGGCTCATTATTGGAGCAATCTGCAATGAGCCCAGAGGGAAGTTCTCTAATTCTAGAAAGGATGTGTTTAAAAGGAAAAGCCAAGAAATGGAGTTAGATCAAATGATATATTTGAAGTGAAAAGTTAGACAAACTGACTTAAGGTACTGAATATTAATCAGTGTGAATAATTTGGGCCTCATTGGGTTATTAAAATGCACCATATGGTCTTCATTCAGAAGTATTTGCTTATCTAAGTAGGGATGTTGTGTGTGGCATAATTACGTGAGCATTTACAAACATTTTATTCCTCTGAGAAAGGTCATGGGGACCTTCTCTTTCCCATTAGTGATCTTGCTGCCTATTCAGGAAATAAAGAAGCGAAGCTGGTGATAGTCTCGATTCAGAGTCAAGCAAGAAATATTTTGAAAAACTTAATTTTGCTAACATATAGAAAAAGCTGATAAAAGATGGTTAACAGTAAGTTTTACAGATTCCCAGGTGGGTAGCTGTTTTTGTTTTTTTATGTTTTGCTTTTTTAACTGGACAACTGAGTTTTAAAATCCTTTTGTGAGTTTAAAGGGACAATGAAGTTAACTGCTGTGATTATGCAAAATGTCTTTTATTTTGGGTACCTTCTAGTTTCACATAGTTTTAAAATATTTTGATATCGATCAAAATGAAAAGACCAACAAAACAAATGAGACCTAGAGATAATTAAAACAATTAAAAAGACAACTTAATCATAAAAAATTAATACTGTCCATGGAGATTTCCTAGGAGCAAGATGTGCTGTTTTTTCTTTATTAGTACTTTTAATATTTTTAGTATTTTGAAGGTCACAGAACAGAAGTGACAAGAAAGGGCTGGACAAGTAAAGATTATTAACGCTTCTTATATTTTTAATATATACTATCATTTAGTTCTTTCAACAATCCTTCAAATTGGGTACCATTATTACTTCCTCTTTATAGATTGGGGGATTGAGACAAAGACGACAGAATGACTGAGTCAAGGTCCAAAGTGGGTCTTCAGATCCCATGTTCTCATGTGTTCTCTTCAATCTTGGATTCTTGGGTCCCTGGAGTTTCTTATCATCCTTAAGTCGGTTTTCAAAGCACAGAATATAAAGACAATTCTTAATTTAAATTAGATTATGCCTTTATCTTCAGGAAGGTGAAGACATTTGACCTAAGCTACAAGTAAGCAAAGGAGAAGGTAGAGCCCCAAGACGACTCTCATGTGAGCTGTTGGTTAAAAGCAGGTTGTGGTCAAGATATGAAGGTCGAAACGCCGTCATCACAAATGTAGCTGATGATATAGCTAAACCAATATTGATTAAACCTCAGCATTGTAACACAAACATAAAAAGTTCAAAAACAGGAAAACCTAATCTGTGGTGTTAGAAGTCAGAATAGTGGTTACTCTCGGGGCTGATGAGTAGCAGCTGGAGGATAGCACAAGGGGGACGCTGAAATTCTGGTGAAATTCTCTTCCATGAACTGGTGCTGGATGGGCAAATGGGTTCAATCTGTGAAACGTAGTGAGCTCTACATTATAATCCTACATTATAATGTCTTTGTCTAACTTTTTTATTATCCATTATTTTTATTTTATACTTTTTTTGTATATAATTATGTATTTCTGTTTCCACACTTTCTGGTCCTTACGGTATTGGTTTCTATACAGTCCCATGTCTTTTTTAAACCACAAAATATATATAGATCTATTTATCTGTCTGTCTGTCTATCTGTCTATCATCTATCTATTCCGATTTGACTGCATCTCAATTTTGTGGCAGAGGGCCAGTCACAGAAGGCACATCAACTCAGAGGCACGCAAGCACAGTTTTGTGCAATATAAACAAAGTGGGGGGAAATAATAACACAAAGGATTTCTGAATGAAAGGAAAATATCAAGTACTGAACCATTAAAGGAAGAATTTTTCATTGACAGTTTAGGTGATATAAGGACTTTGATTGTATGAAATATCACTCTCTTCAACACAGAGAAATTGAAGGCTGAGAAAAAATGTGATTGTAGCCTACCAGGGTTGAAACACCCTGTGATCTATGTCAGGTAGTTGGGTCTTGAAAAGAAACAGATTGTCAGGTGGGAACTATTATCCTAACAAACATTTTCCTTCCAGAATTCTGCCATTCTGAGACTGTGCTGACCTTGCTCTCGCATAATTAAGTCATCTGTGGCTACTGTCTCCCACATGTAGGAGTTTTCAATGCAAGTGATGTTAGATTTGAAATGTGCCACAGACACCTGGAGATGTTAATATTTCTTAATAATTTCAGCATAGGTCACTGCCTCTGAAAATCTGCCTGTATGTGACTATCTCTAATAATAAGACTTCATCTTTTCATAGTTTTCTTGAAAATGAATACTGCAGAACAGATCACCACAATTTAACATAAAGTGAAATACCTGCATCAGGGGAACATGAAAAAAAAAATTAAACCATTGTTAAAGATCGATGAATTCTAAATGGAATTGCCCTTATCATGAAATCTGAAGATACATGCATGGAAATTTCCCAGCAAGAAGAGAAAAGGATACAACACATTGTTCCTAAAGCACAAACAAGAAGCAAGCTTTCAAGAGAGTAAAGGGGATCTATTGCTCAGCGATATAGTGAGAACTTCAATATTCACAGGTGAAATTCCCATTCATAAATGTTGAAATAAAACAGGACCCCAGGTTACCACGGACGGAAAAAGTGCAGAAGTCCTAGGCAAGTGTTTATTCAAATCATGTTGCAGATAGTTGTGGTACAACAGGTCCCTGATCATATTTTAAGGCAAATTAGGAGTAAAACGTCAAAACACAAAGAGGATTCGGCATTAATTACCACCGGCTGAGTCTATCATCACATTATAATTTGAAGACTATAATAGGAATTAAATTCCAAATGCTCTGTATTGTTGGCAGAAAAATATAAGATATGGTATAACAGTTTTGTTATAAACAAATTTATGATCTATTGTGAAGCATAAGGGACATGATGAGAATTTGTTTCAAATAAAGGACAGCTTTGTTGAACAGGAGTCCATTTTTTTCCTTCTAGATTTTACAATAAATGGGCCAGATATCCTTGTAAATTATATTAATGAGATAGATTGCTACTTTTAATGGAGGCTCTGTGCTCTACGCTGTGCCTTATGCAGATTTGCCAGTTAATAAGCCTGAACAGTGTTTCTGTTCGTGGAAAATGAATCTGAAACGATTGTCAGATTATCTGTTTGGCATGCCTGGCTGGTGTCTGGAATGGCACTTTGCTAATGTGCCATTACTCAGTGTCATTAACCCACACAAATGATTGAAAGGTGAATTTACATGTGTACCATGGGGCTCAGCACTGGGAACAGACTGCAGTAAAATGATGCTGCAAAGGATAAAATGAACCATTCGTTTTGGATTTCCATTCTTTAGTCTTCATGTCCTCACTTCAGAGACATATGCTATTTAAATATATGGAGAATAATGAGACAAAACTATTATCTAAAAAACACAACTTTATATTCCATTGATGGCTGAAAAGTTATATAGTTGAAAAGTGAGTCGTCATTTGTCCCTCATGATCCCATATCTGAGCGATTTTGGCAAAAAAGGCAGATAAATTAAATACTTTGGAACTTCTTTCATACAAGAGTATTTTGGAAACCTTAAATAGGAAAGTAGAACTCGTGATGGATATGTGAAATGAAAAGCCTTGCACTCCTTCATCACAGGTATTTAATTTACACTTTTGTGCGGTAATTAAAATACTTTAGAATGGAAAATATTTTTCTTTAAAGAAGACATCCATGACAGACTTACAGCACAACTGTCAAGTGGAAGCTACAAAATATTTTCCATTTCAGTCTTTTAAATAAGTTTTAATAGTCCTTCAGCTGATAGTTCAATGCACACCTATGCTTTTCAATTCTAAGAGCTCTGGAAATTTTTAATTGATTTGTAAGTGACAGTTTGTGCCTATAGTCAAGAAATAAACAGAAAACATGCAACATATGCTCTGATTCTGATTCCTATTTTCTTCAGAGCTGGATTTTTTTATATATATATTTAACAGAGACACTTGAGGTATTTATCTATCTACCTATTTATTTATTTATTTATTTATTTATTATTTGAAATGTAATGTATTATTTTTGGATGATTTTATTCATCCAATTTCAACCCAAAATCTATATTCCCAATGAAAATTTTTTTTTTTTCTGCTTTTAATTCCAGCTTTCTCACCAGTGGCTTACTGTGTGCCCCTCCCCCACTCTTGGCCCTCAGAAACAGAGTTTTAAGTTTCAGGCAGTTTTTCGATATTTAAATTTAAGAAGTTATATGAGGATATTTCTAAATTTTCTAATTTGACTTCATTTTATTCAGATAATGGTTTCCATCTTTGTATCTTTTCTTTGATAAGGATAAAAAATTTCTTAAGTGTTTCCTGACATTCATGATAGATAGCTAGAAAATTTTCAGCCCCATTAATCTATCTTGTTAAGATATTAAATTTTTCATACTTAAAAAAATAAAACAAAGCAAGTTCTTGCAATTTATAAAGAATAATTAGTAATTTCTGCTTATCTAAGCATATAGACCATAAGGGTACTTTGGACTTGCTGGAAATGTGTTTTCTCTATCACCTTCTTAAAATATTTATCAAACCAGAATGTTGCTTATTTTCCTGCTCTGGATATAAATGTTTGTTAAGCAAAAAAAATTGATAAATATCTGACCCATCTCAAAACCTATTATGAAATAGCGTTTGTTTTGAGTAGTCACTTTGTTCACTCTTGTAATTTATTGCCATCACATATTTCTGCAATTTTTTTTCCTGGCCCTACTTTCTGCCCTTTGTTATCCAGCATCCTCCCTTCACCCACAACACTAGAGCTACTTAAGGGGGTCCACCCCTTCCAGGGTACTATCTCATCCGAAATTGCCATCCCCATCTCCTCGCCAGGTGTAACGTGCTTCCAGTGTGGTGCAGCCTGTGCTGACCAGGTAGTCCAAGTTAAACTGAGAAATGAATCCGTGTTAATTTGCTCACTTATCCTTCCCTTTAAAATATTGACCCTTCCTTAGAGACCCTCCCGGAGACAACACTTTATGCAGTGAATATGCAGATGACAGGGCCTCAATTACCTTTCACATAATTTTGTGGCTCTTCAAAAGTTATCTTTAGAATCTATGTAGCAATTTTGCCCACTCTGGTATATGCTGCTACAGAATAATGATTGTTAATTAAAGGAAAATCTAAAAAGAAAATAAATGCATATTGCAGAGGTTCTACATTCTCTCACTCTGCCTCTGTCTCTTTATGATTGTTCTTTATGTGACACTCTTTACACATATATACGTATACACATGGATTGCATTTCCTGGAATTCTCTGCCTTCTCTACCTTCCCAAAATGTGTTTGCATTAGTTATTTACTGCTGCATATCAAGTTACCCCAAATCTAGCAGCTTAAAACAAACAAACAAACAACCAAAAAACATTACATTTACACAGGTTCTGAAGATCAGATATCCTGGAGGAGCTTATTTGGTGGGTTGTGACTCAGGATATCTCATGAGGTAGCAGTCGACCTATCAGCAGGAGCCGGAGTCATCTGAAAGATTGACTAGGGCTGGAGAATGTACATCCAAGTTGGCTCATTTCACACGGCTTTGGGATGAGCAGGGGGTGCAGTTTGTCATCATGGTTTGAGTGCCCTCACAGCTGGCTTCCACCGAGCAGGTGATATCACAGAGAGTAAGAGGGCAGCAGGAAGCCACTGTGCCTTTTATGACCCACTCTCTCAAGTTGCATACCATCACATCCACTTATTCTATTCATTAGAAGGGAGTCACTAGATCCAGTCCACACCCAATTGGAATGCAGTTAGACTCTACCTCTTGAAGCGAGTAGCATCGAAGAAACTTGTGGACATGTCTTAAATCCACCATGTTTATCAAGAAAGAAAATATCTCTAGTTGCTGCAATTAACACTATAATTAGATTTATTAATGGCTTTAAAAAGTATAACAGTATGAGTTTCCTTTGAGAGTTAAGATTATGTCTCATTCACCTTTATATCCATAGTTCAACTTGGTAGATAGAACTTGGTAGCATAGAACGAAGCATAGAACTTGGTAGACAGTAGGTGTTGAATAACTGTAGAATTAATTAATCAGTGTCTCCAAAGGCTGGGTTGTGTTTCCTAAACATCTAAAGTTTTACTGCCAATATTTTGTTCTTCTTGCTCTATTTCCAATAATGTTACATAGGGAAAAATGGAATTAAATGAGTTTATTCCTTTTAATTTTAAAGATTCGTTGAAAAGTTATGTGTCCCAATTTATCTCCTACTTACTGTCCAACATATCTATTTTATATGTAATATATTATATAGTAGTATAACACTTGATTATTTATTATTATATATCTTGTTTATTGTCTGTTAACTTTACTAGATTTTAAGCTCCATAAAAACGAAGATTTTTACTTGTTTTGTTCAAGACAGTATCTCCAGCTCTGGAATATTGTCTGACATAACATAGGCACTCTATAAGTGTTTATTAAATGAATTAATTAAAATATTCACTAAGCTCAGAATGTCAGAACTTGAACTTGTCATTTGTAGGGATTTAGTTTAGACATAGTTATGCTTATTTGGAGGTCTTCAAAATATTTCTCTTTCTCTCTGTGCTGAAGTTTTCAGTGTTAAATAATTTATATGTAAATAGCTATTGTTGAAACACACACTTACAGCTGTTGTCCACATATCGGCCCATGGGAATGATACAATTTACTTGATTAGCGCATTGGCACCTTGGAAAGTATAGGGACAGTCAGGTTTTTTCGTACAGTCAAAGTATGATAAAGGGAAACCTTGAACACTAGTGAAGGTAGACTACATGTTCCAGGGTCTGCACAAGTGTGTAAAGAGAAGGAAGATCAAGGGGGAAATCGCTCCCTTGTAGTTCTGGGCCCAGAAATTAAAAAAGAAATAAATGTGCAAATCCAAACTATTGCTTGTTTTGTTTTGTTTTGCTTTGCTTTGTTTTTAGCTTGGATGCTTTGGATCCATTTATATATATTTGTCACTATTAGGTTTTTTAATTACCAGAATATAAATTGCTGTAGATCCTAAAATAAATTATTGAATATTCTCTATTCATTTTTCCCCATCTCACATGTTACCCGAAATGATGATGCAAATCTACCTTAAAGAACCAAGCCTGTTTAGAAAGGATGGGTGTGAGGGAAAGACCATTTGACGTCCTTCCTACAGATAAGGAAAAGCAATATGTATGGAGGAGCTAGAACTTTTTTGTGAACCCCACATGATATCATAGCGTACCACAACAATTCATGTACTTTAGAGTTCAAAGGGACTTAAGAGACCATGTATTCTTATCTCCTTTTATTACATTAGAGAATTTGGATAATTATGCTACTTCAAATTGTGTCAATATGACAGTTTTTACCGTTAAACCTCTGCATCCCTTCATTTTTCGAAGATGGAAGTTAGGGGCTGCAATCTGGATTGAAATGCTAGCCCCTGATATGGATGGATAACATAGAGAGTCTATTCAAAATAGCTCATCCTCTTCCCTTCATGAATTCCTATGTCTTTGTGGCCATTCGTTTTAAATTTCTTATTGTTTGCTTAACACAGACTGCAGGTGACAATACAGTTTTCACTTGGAGCTCTGTGCCTAAGTAGTAGGATGTCAGGCAGTCACATTGTTCTCACCATCTCTTAACTGGAGATGCATGTTAAGCCTGGATCATCTCTCTGCAAAAAGCTCCAAAAGAATTTATTTTTCATTATTTAATACCCCATTTCATCTGAATATTAGAACTCTTCACCTTCACCTATTTGCTCAAGGTTGAAACATAGCGTTTAACCCCAGTCAAAAAGCTAGTAAATCTTTTAGTTGTGAAAATGATTCTTTTATTTATTTTTAAAATTACTATTATTATTTTTAGTTTCACAACTTGGACAAAGGGTAGGCAGGAAGACACCCTCCATAGATTCATGTTGAAACAAAAGTATATTTAGAATTATTTTACATGCTCATGATAAGAAAATAAAACATGAGTTATAAGAGAAATTCAAACAAGTAATTCATGGAAACCATTTCAAATACAAAGTGATGTGAATTGATTTATAATTAAGAATTGTATCTCTGACATTTGGAAATATTATTAGTGAAATGTTATCCTATATTTAGTTGTGCTCTCCGTGGATAATGTAAGAGCACGTGTGATTATGTTCATGAGTTAAAGAATTTAAAATAGCATCATTTTATATTCTTTTACTTTCTAGCTTACAAAAGCCTTTCACATACCGTACAGGATACTGTCAAATAATAATTTCTAAGGCTTGGAAAGAAACTTCTCTAATCAGATTCTCCTTAATGATGCTATGCTCGATACTTGTCTTTGACTGTCTTCGACTAATTCTCGTGTCCTAAAGAAAGATGGAATGGCTCTCAGATGCTAAGATTAAAATGCCAAATGCAGCACATGAATCAATTGTAAATGACAAAAACGAACAGTAACAATTTCATTTCAGTAGGAACCAATTCATTATTAAGCAGCCTGCCAATGAGGCCCATTGTTCCAACTCCTTCTAGCAGGCTTACTTAACCTTCACCAAATATTTTTCCTTAAAAGAAAACCAATACAGAGCTTTTTAGATGAGCCTATGGTAAAGCTCAGTATCAGTAGTTTTTAAATACATTTTATTGGGTCACAAAGATGAGATGTTTCTCTTCATACACATATACAACCCTTTTTTGTGGTGTGATGAAAACGGTACCTTGTGAATAATAAGGTGTATTAGGTTGGTGCAAAAGTAATTGCAGTTTAAAAGGTTAAAAATAATTGCCAAAACCGCAATTTCTTTTGTACCAACCTTATATATACATTTTTTTATGTAACCTCATATTTTTAGCTTGTGTAAAGTACTTCTATGGATGTACTTCATCTTGCCCTTCCTGAGAAAGCTTGTTTACAGTAATGGTAGTAATTATTTTATTAAAATGCTCCCTTGTTTAACTGAATATTAATAATTTAATAATATAGTTGTAGAATTTAAAAATACTTAGGACAAAACTTCTGTTTTGTTCACATATGAGCACGTTGTCCCCTCCCTAGACTGTGCCCAGAGGGCAGGACATGCTTCTTCTTCATTTTTGTGTGTGGAGTACCCAACCCTGTGGTTTTAAAACAGAGTCAACCTAAGTCTGTTGGATAAATGAATGAATGGCTAAATAGATATAAATGTTTCTATAAAGCATATGCTGAGATTTACGTTTATAGTAATCAGAGAGTTACAATATCCCACATTTTCAAAACCCCCATTACTCTCTGTTTCACACGTCATATAAGTCATGCAGGTTCTTTGTAGTTTCTATGAGAATTTTTCAGTACTGAGGTCTGTCGTCCTCTGCTCCATGCTCCACTTTCCTGCTTTCCATTAAAATGAGTCTGTGCATCCTTCTGCCTCGTGGTTTGTCACCTGAGCTTCAGTCTCTGCTTGCGCCTTACTTTATGCTCACCACTCGTTGCACAGTTGGGCTAAGTCTTGCTCTTTAAATCAGGAAAGACTGGTGTCCCCCTAAACCGAGACTGCTCCTGTCTGTGCTTCCTCTTAGTCACCCTTCCTCTTAGCAGCAGAAGTCTCTTGTTCTCACTTGTTACAAATGCTTCTACACATGTAGCCACTCCACAATCCTTGTGACCACTTGTCTCTGTGCAAAGGTTGCAGCTAGATCCCGCAGCCTGGTTGCCACTCCAAACACTGACCTATCCATCCGCCCTTTCTTTAGCCCCCTATGTGACTGGAAGCCTGTTTTTCCTCCAACATAAAAGCCCACGGTTTAGTCAGTGAGGAAAGCACAGCATGTCTGAGAGTGGCAGCTGGAGGACTACCTGCCCCACCAGAAACAGATCAAATGATCATCTGAGATATTTGCAGGTTTCCTTGTTTAAAAGGCAGACAGATCAAAGACACTGCCACCCTCAAAGATTTGAAGACTAGCAGAGCAGCCTCAAGGCCTTCACCCCTCCGTGACCCCTGACTGTTCACCCACTGTGTGTTTTTTCACGTTCAAGTGCCTGAGTATGGTGACTTCACAGTATGTGATTTAACTATCTACCTTAATCAAGTAATCTGGAGAATCAAAGGGTACACTTACATATACACTTAAAATTCTTGAATATACCTACCGACAAGAAGAGGACCATTCATTAGTTATTTGAATACATTGGGAAAAAATCATCTGCATAAGTTGTTTTTAAACTTCTCACATAAACCCAGGATATATGCTATTGATAATTGTAAGTTTTTGGAAAGCTTTGAAACATTACAGACGTTAACTCGTACTCATTTAATCCAGAAAGCTTTCTCTGACATTCCCTTAAGACAAAATTACCTTCTGTGTATTTCCATACAAGAACTTACCCTTGAACAAGGAATACTCTCCTGAGCATTTCATTTTTACACTCAAGATTAACTTATATTCTCCACTAAAATGCTTGAGGCTGATAAAGGACTTTATGGGCAGAGAATGGGTCTCGTTTATGATTTTACCCATAATGCCTAGTTTAGTACCTGTGACATATTTATCGCTCAATAAATATTTCCTGAATTTATAAATAAATCCACAATATACGTTGTGCCATCCTGTGACTGGTTTGCATGTTCCATTTTTGTTTTCTAAATTTATAATTATTTACTGTGTATCCTCTTAGGTATAATCTGTACACACATACATAAGTCAAACGGAAGGCATTTATAGAGAGAGAAGGAGAGAAAGTGAGTGAGTATCCAGGAAATATTTTGCCCATTCAGTAACATTTAAAAAGCAGCAATATCTATTTTTGAATGTGGTTATATTTTATGGTACTATGACATACCATTTTTTTCTCTATTCCTTCACCTAAAAAACCTGAATGCTCTATCAAGATGATTAAGGAAAGGGTTGTGGGATCAGTAAACAAATAAAAAGTCAATAAATAGTTCCAACTGCCAATCATATAACCACAAGACAAGAATGAGAAAATCAAAAGAAGCAAATAAGTGTTTCCTCTTTTTTGCCTAAATTTCTGCATGTGAAAGGATATCTCGGGTTGGCTGGGAAAGCAGTCTGACTTTACCAGCAGCATCACAAGCTCCATCAGTATCATCACCCTGTGTCAGATCTGGTTGACTTCATCCTTTGTGGCAGGCCCTGGTTCAGACAAGGGATTGGAAAACACCAGGTCTGAGCTGTGCATCAGCATGCTGAAGTTGGACTTGCCTAATTAAAGACCCAATTAATGTCATTTTTTAATAGAAAATAACTGAGGATATTGTGACAGAAAACAACTTAACTGACCAGAAAATATTAACACTGTTGTTAATCCCATTTATCCCCTTGATATAATGTTTCTAAGGTAGAACTGAAATGGTATGTAGATAAAAGTGCCTATTTGATTCTCTTTTGGATTTTAATTGTATTTTGAATGAGCCAACAATAATCTGTGATTTTACTAAGGATAATATTTGTATACCTGCACTTGATTATAATGTGTTCATAATATAGTATTTTTTGAACAGTATCATAAATACTGTAAGTGTTCATACAGCATCAAAAAGAGAACGGAAACTTTTTTCTCTGATTTCTCTCTTCTGACACTTTTCAATGCATCACAGCCTTCTGCTTCATACGGGAAAAAGGACTGTACGAGGTGTGATCAAATAATACAGTGAATGTTTAAATTTAAAAAAAATACAGTAAAAAAATACATTGCCATTAATCCCTCTCTAAATATCCCCCCTTGCTTCAAACACACTTATCCCATCATTCTTGCCACTTTCTGAAGTAGTTCTGGAAGTCCTCTTTCATGAGCGTCTTTAGTTGCACTGTCATGGCTGCCTCGATGTCCTGAATTGATTTAAAACCTTTACCTTTCATGGTCATTTTGATTTTGGAGAAAAGCCAGAAGTCACACAATGCCAAATCTAGTGAATAAGGTGGATGAGTACACACTGTAATATTTTTATTTGACAGAAACTGCCATGTACCGGAGCGTGACACGGGGCATTGTCACTCACACCCTACTGACTGCACCAAACAAGTGGAAACTTGTCACACACTGTTACTGAGGTTCGACAAGCCACTTCCTATATTGAAGATCTCTGCCTTTCTGTTGGATGGCGCTCGGCAGCAGCATTCACTGTATTTTGTGATCACAACAGAAAGGCTCTTGTGTCACACATCACTTTTGGTATGGCAATTTCTGTCATATAAAAACATTACAATGTGTCCTCATCCACCTTATTCACTGGATCTGACATCGTGTGATTTTTGGCTCTTTCCCAAAGTCAGAATGACCGTGAAAGGCAAACGTATTGAATCAATTCAGGACATCAAGGCAGCCATGATAGGACAACTAAAGATATTCAGGAAAGAGGACTTCCAGAACTTCTTCAGAAAGTGGCAAGAACAATGGGATAAGTGTGTTTGAATAAGGGGGAGTATTTTCAGGGGGATTAATGGTAATGTGCCTTTCACTGTAATATATATATTTTTTTAATTTAAGCATTCACCATAGTTTTTGATCATACCTCATGTCTCATCTTAACTTTATGGGAAGAATCAGTCTAACGATACATGAGTTACAAATTTTGTGCCTTACTCTATCCTTGGAGGAAGAGATATTTTGCATTAAGAAGTCTTCCATTCAAGTCTTTCTGAAAGAATAAACAGAGGACCTGTTTATATCAGCAGAGTACTTAGTTTTGTAGAATAATTGTAACTGTCAATACTTTAAAACTAAGATTTGAATATTTTATATAATAATAAAATGTGGCCTTTTAAAATTAATGTTCCAAAATATCTGAAATATTTTAAACCATCCATTTTGCCCATGTAGACAATATTACACCATTTATAATTTTTGTAAATAATAAGCATCTTTTGTCTACATGTGTGGTAGGCAGAATTCTAAGATGGTCTACAAGATTACTTCCCCCTGGTATACACACACCCTGTAGAACCCTATCCCATTGACTGTGGGTGGACTTATGAATATGATGTGGTATTAATTCTAACATTCACATTAATTCTAACATTAATTCTAACATTCACATTATTTGACAAAAGGGCTTTTGTAGCTATAATTAAGATCCATAAACAATTGATATTGAATTATCCAAAGAGAAACAAGCACATTGCTAGCTTTAAGTTATTTTACATAAAAAAAGTTATTGTAATGTTATTAAATATTAATATATAAAACACATGTATATGTTATATGTTCATAAATATGGGTTCATATATTATATAAATGTATAATTTAATATATATAGTAATTATTTTAAATTTAATATTTATGCATTCATATGTGTAAATAGGTAGAACTCTTCAAAAAGCAAGTTTATCACAAGGAAATATGAAAAACACTTTATACTTCATCAAAAAAAAAACACAATAAAAACAAAACCGAGTCTCAATTCTGATATCATCGACACAGACAGTTTAAGAAGCAGGCTTATAAGATGTAATTACCCACAGACAGTCCTAGTAGGGGGCTTTCTGGTAACTTGTTACTCTTAACGCTTATTAAAAATTCAGTTTTCTTATATCTGATCCAAATAAAATTTTATTTTCACAAGAAACAAATGGCATCTGAATTTAGTACCTGCTCATATATTTTGACTCATTGGCTATTATGAAAAATAACTTCAGTTGCTCTTTAAGTAATTAGTAAGGTACTTAATGTTATATGAATTACAGTTCATATAAATTCCTAATTCATGAGTAAGTAATAAATATGTTACATTTGTAGAAAAGTATTGAAAATTACTTAGACATTTCTAAGCATGCCAATTGCATGCAAAGTTGAGAACAGTGTTCGTTCAAGGAATGGATGTGTTCACCAGTGTACTGCAATAAATACTATCACAATAAATAATTTCTATTCTACATCAAGGAGAGTTCTTTTAAGCCCTTCTGGGATCACATGGTCCCCCACCACTGCAAGGCAATATGAATTAATGTGACATGTAAGTCTCTCGTTTACTTCTGAAGGAGGTGGATCCCATATTACCTACTTTGCTTCCAATCCTATTTTCCTTGTTAAAACTGTGGAAAGTCATTTGTGAGGTCATTGGAATGTTTATAACTTATAAAGAAGTTTATCAAATCCATTGTATTGAACTGGGTTGTAATTACAGTCTATTTGTATACATTTATTGTATTTTGTCCATTTACGATGTGACTTATGGGTCTGATATATTCTCAGTCAATTACATGTTCATAATCATTATTGAACCAAAATAGACAATGGCATGTCTGGAGCCAGTGTAGTCTGATACCTTAATGGGCCTTTAGAGACTTTTAATACACTGATTACTGGAATGATGCAGCGTCGATCTACTGAATGACTTTATACATTTTGATTTTTTTCTTTTTAATCTTCTGGTACAATCCAAAGTTATTACTTAAAGTAAAGGACTTAAAGTAATAATTACAATGCCATCCGAAAGGACTTGACCTGAATTCCAGGTGTATTTTACTATACTAAATATAAGGATTAGGGATATGAAGGGAAATTCAAGAGTTGGAAGGGACAGGAGAAACACTGAACCTGTATAGCACATTTGCTTCTAATCAAAGAAAATTTTCACATGGGATACAGGATTCCTTTTAACTTTATTTTAGCAAAGTTGATGTAGTGAAAAAATAACCCAGGCAAATTCCTATGCAGTTAGCTGGGGTATAAGTGCAAAGGTACTAGGAATGACCACAAAGCTTTTCTGGAAATGCAAGGTAAGAGAAGTAGGAATCTTTCCAGCAAAGCAAAGGGAATTTTAATTTTATAATTCATTCACTCATCTATATATTGCTGGACAAAAACTTAGGATAAATGTTAACTGATGGTTATAGATTCCTACCACACCATTTATATTTGGGGGCCCCTGAGAGCTTCGGTGTTCTACTAAATAATAGTAATACTAGCACTCTCATTGAATCATTATGAGGATGAAAGCAGTTAACATGTATAAAGCTATAGTAAGTACTCAATAAAACTTTTTTGTTATTGTTCATTTATTCATTTAAACCAGAATTATCTAAGAATCAATTACCTATTTGACAGAGAAGACATATTTTTATAATCAATCTATTCTGAAAAAAATGAGAGTTCTTATTGTGAAAGGCCTTAGTAGAGATCTCACTGAAGTCCTTTATTTTCTTCAGTTAGCTCTGCTAAGGAGTTATATGTTTTGAGATTGAGAGCGAAGACATTAGAGACAAATTTTGTAATTTTTAGAAAAAGGAAGAAATAGAAAAGGCAAATTAAAACTACATGCTGGCTTCTGTGAAAAGAAAAAACAGCTATGTAAGGGAAACAGAAAAGTCTATTCTCATGTTTAGTTTTCACCTGACTGAAAAATTATATTCAGCAAAAATGCTATTGGTAGAAAAATATGATATAGACATCCTCTAAACCATCTTCTTATCTCAGTGATCTCTATTTTCTGGCCAAAACAGAGGAAAAATGTAATATTTCATGCAATAAATATTATCATAATATTTAAATATTGTGACATTTAAAAATGTAATATGGGGCAGGCCTGTTCTTTCCTACCCGAAGTTGCATTTTTGTTAATTTGAAACTGCTAAACCCCTAAAAATCATTGACCCTGGATTAATAAGGTCCAGTTTGGAGTCTAATTTCCTTGTAAGCTATATTGAAATAAAGTAATAAAAATTATAAGTGAGGGATACTATGTAGACATACACATCCTACATGTTTAAGCAGAAACAGAAACATAAAGGAAATGTGGATGAAAACGTGAAGACACCTCCATAATAAGTAAATAATCTTAGATAACACAGGCCATATCATAAATTATATACTATTTATTTTTTTCTCCTGTCTTAGGGGAAGCAAAAAACTGATTTTAGGCTAGAGATTTTGGACTGATTTCTAAGGATACATTCTCCTAGGTTAGCAGCACACAGAAAGTTGTTCACATTTCCGAGTTTTTCTGAGTTCTGTAGAACTCCAGGAATGAGTTAGCAGGCCTCTCGTCTCAGTCTCCTCAGGCAGAAATCAAGGTGTCAGCTTGTGTTGTAATTCCATCCAGGGCTCAAATCCTTATCCCAGGTCTTTGGTTTTTGGCATAATTTAGTTCCTGTAGGTGTAGGACTAATGTACCATTTTCTTGCTGGCTTTCAGTTTTTAAAAAGTGAATATCTCCTCTCATTCTCTCTCTCTCTCTCTCATTCGCTCTCTCTCTCTCTCCCTCGCTCCCTCCCTCTCGTTCTCTCAATTTTAATCTCAATTTCTATCTCAATCTCAATGTCAGTTTGATGCTTGCACCACATCTGATGAAATAGTAACAGCATTAAATACACAAATAGAAAATGTGAAGTGCAGAAGTGTTTGTTCCTTAGGGTGTGTTATCTCTTGTGCCTTTTCCAGACAAATGAAAAATGAGGTAAAAGTATTTGATACAGTCACCACAATTCTTGGACAGCAAAATCTGGCAGATGGATAAAGAGGACAAGGGATGGCACTCTTGTTTATGTTTGCTTCTTTGTTTATTTCAAGAAATTTTTTTTAAAGAGAGCACAAATCTGTGCTCTCTATAGTTCCCTTCTCTGCTTAAAAAACAAAAAATGTTTACAATCAGTGTATATAACAGGTATGAAAAAAGGAAATAATAGAAAATGATTGTGGTTCTTTTTAAACTTTTTAATTTATTTTTACATTCAATATTATTTTATATTAATTTCAGGTGTACAGCATAGTGGTTAGACATTTATATAATTTATGAAGTGATCCCCCTGACTAGTCTAGTACCCACCTGGCACTATGCATAGTTATTACCATATTATTGACTATATTATCTATACTTTATTTTACATCCCCCTGCCTATTTTGTAACTACCAATTTGTACTTCCTAATACCTGCACTTTTTTCACCCTGCCCCTGACCTCCCTCCCATCTATCACCCTGAGAAATCTAGTACCCATATGACACCATACATAGTTATTACAATATTATTGACTTTATTTCTTATGCTATACCCTACATCTTTGTAACAACCAATTTGTACTTCTTAGTTCCTTCCCATTTTTCACTCACTCCCAATCCCTCTCCCATCTGGTAACCATCATTATGTTCTCTGTATCTATGAGTTTGTTTCTGTATATTTGTTTTTTATTATTTATTTAGTTAGTTAGTTCTTTATATTCTACATATAAGTGAAATCACATTACATCTGTCTTTGTCTGTCTGACATAGTCCACTCAGGACACTATCATGCAGGTCCACCCATGCCTCTGCAGAGGGCAAGATCCCCCTTCCATCCATGGCCAAACAATATTCCATTGTATATATGTACCACCTCCTCCTATCTATTCATCTATTGACGGACAGCCAGGTTGCCTCTGCATCTTAGCCACTGTAAACAATGCTGCAGTGGACATATGGATGTACATGTCCCCTTGAAGTAGCATTTTGGGTTTCTTTGGATAAATATCTGGAAGTGGGATTACTGAGTCCTTTTTTGTCTCACGTTATAGCCTTTATTTTAAAGTCTATTTTGTCTCGTATAAGTATTGCTACCCTAGCTTTTTTGTTTGTTTCCATTTTCCTGATTTATTTCCCCCATCCCTTTACTTTCAGTCTGTGTGTGTCTTTCCATCTGAAGTGAGCTTTTTTGTAGGCAGTATATAAGGGTCTTGTTTTTTTATCCATTTAGCCATCTATCTTTTGATTGGATCATTTAATCCATTTACATTTAAAGTAAGTGTTGATAGATATGTAGTTAGTGACATTTTATTATTCATATTTTTTATCTTTTTATTTTTTCCATCTTAAAGAAGTCCTTCTAAGATTCCTTGTAATACTGGCTGGTGGTGATGAATTCCTTTAGCTTTTGCTTGTCTGAGAAGGTCTTTATTTGTCCTTTGGTTCTAAATGACAACTTTGCTGGGTAGAGTAATCTTGGTTGTAGGTGCTTGCTTTTCATCACTTTGAATACTTGGTGCCAATCCCTTCTGGCCTGCAAAGTCTGTCAAGAAATCAGTCTGCAGTCTTATGGGAGCTCCCTTGTAGGTGACTAACTGCTTTTTTTTTTCTTCCTGCTTTTAAGATTATTTCTTTGTCTTTAACCTTTGGCATTTTGATTATGATGTGTTTTGGTGTGAGCTCTTTGGGTTCAACTTCTTTGTGACTCTGTGCACTTCCTGTGCTTATATGTCCATTTCCTTCACCAGGTAAGGGAAGTTTTCAATCATTATTTCTTTAAATAAATTTTCAATTCCTTACTCTCTCTCTTCTCCTTTTGGTATCCCTATGATGCAAATGTTGGTATGCTTGATGTTGTCCTAGAGGCCCTTTAACCTATCTTTATTTTTTTGGATTCTTTTTTTCTTTTTGCTATTCTGATTAGGTGTTTTCTGCTACCTTATCTTCTAAATCGCTGATTTGATTCTCTGCTTCATCTAATCTACTGTTGATTCCCTTGAATGTATTCTTCATTTCATTATTGTATTCTTTATTTCTGACTGTTTCTTTTTTATGGTTTTTTTTAATCTCCATTTTTATGTTTCTTATCTCTTTGTTTAAGTTCTCCCTGAGATCACCAAGCATTCTTATAATCAGTGTTTAGAACTCTGCACTTGGTAGATTGCTTGTCTCCATTTTATTTAGTTCTTTTTCTGGAGCTTTGTTCTGTTCTTTTATTTGGGACATGTTTCTTTGTCTCCCCATTTTGGCTGGTTCCCTAGTTTATTTCTATGTGTTAGGTAGGGCTGCTACGACTCAGGATCTTAGTAGAGTGGTCTTATATAGTAGGTGACCTGTGGGTGCCATTATTGTAGTCTCCCTGGTCACCAGAGCTGGGTCCTCCAGGTGTGTCCTATGTGTGGGTTGCATGTGCCCTCCTGTTGTAGTTGAGCTTTGGTTGCTGTCATGCAGGGTGTCAGCTCCCACTCCCCGCACCAGAACACAGGATATGGTGAGGCCAAAAAGGAACACCAACGGAACCATGAATAGGGGGTTCATACCACTATATTCTCACTGGTGGCTGGGTTGGAGATACAGGAAGCAGGTTCCACACAATACGCAATCTGCCATCCACTTCTCTGACAACCAACCAACCCCCTAGCGTAGCCACAGCAGTTATATTAGTGGATAATGGCTCACCGGTTACAGCTGATGGCCACCCAGCCACAGCAGATGGCCATCTGATTACAGCTGATGGCCATCTAATAACTGAGACAGCACTTTTCCACGTGAGGCCAAGATCCTGGAAACTGTTCTCTGGGACTCAGTCCCCACAGTTACTATTTGCACATCAGTGGGAGAGACTGACCATTAGGCTGATTGCCTCTGAGGACTGGCTGTGACTACAGTGGAGGACCTGTGGTGCAAAGGCTGACCCTACGGAGTAGGGTTTACTTTAGCACGGCTCTGGTGTCTGCTTAGTCTGCCTTTTGGATGTGTTGTGCTTGGAGGTGGCTGGGTCATGCTCCTGCTTGGTCCAAAGCTGGCCACCTGGTGTGCTAGCCCTGGGGCCTCCTGAGAACGACCCCTCCACAGGCCAAGTTTAGCTACAGCTTGTGCCCTACTAAGGGTCACCTGTATGAGCCACAAAGCAATCTGCAGATGGCTGCCACCTGCACTACGCTTTGAGGTTCCTCAAGAGACCAGTCTGTGAACCAACACCAGCTGCCGATAGTGCTGAGCTTAAGGCTGCTCAGCCAGAGGGCAGAACATGCTGAAGCCTGATGCTGCTTGTTTAGGTTTTGTGAACCTTTGAGAGATTTTATGAAAGTTCGCAGCATGAGCTAAGATAGGTTGTTTGTAAGGAAAAGCCACTAAGTGGCTTGTGTGTGCCCAAAAGTTGGGTGGGGCGGGGTCTCAGGGAATCACTTGGGTGGAGCAGATGAAAGGTGATAGCCTGTTTGATGGAAACTCAGATACAGCATCTGCCTGCATCTGCACGCAGGGAAGGGGGCAGCTCAACAAAGAAACAATGGCTTCCGCCAGCTTCTCTGTCAGGGAGAAAGCTGCCTTTCCCACCCTCATTGTGAAGTTAGACAATTCAGTTCCTCCCCGTTGGTTCCTGGCACCTTCCAAGCTGCTGCCCCAGCACTGGAGCTCAGAGTGGGTGAGTCTGTGAGCGAGTAAATCCATGTGCGGTACTTTAAGATAATTGCCTGGGACTCCAGCAGCCCTCCTTCTCAGTCAACCACAACCTCTGCTTGTTTTCATAGCCAGTAGTTATGGGGACTTCTCTTCCTGGCACTAGAACTCTGGTCTGGGAAGCCTGTTGTGGGGCTAGGACCCTTTGCTCCTCCAGGGGGGACCTCCACAGCAGAGATATCCCTCCCGATTTTTAATGGTCACATGCAGTGTGGGCCCATTTCGCATCTCTGCCCCTCCTACAAGGTGGTGTTTTCTGTATGTCCATATTGTAGGGCTTTGGTTCAGCTGCACTTCAGGTGATTATCAATGATGGTTGTTCTGTAGGTCAGTTGTAATTGATGTGGTATGATTGTACTCTTAATGTTATTGAATCTAATTTGAGTGAACTCAAAAAACAGTATTGAGATGTGTGACTTAGATTATTTCTTTAAATGTGTTTTTAAACATGTAGGTGAAGGCATTTTTAAATTATGTCAACTGATAATTCATTCAAGAATAATAAGTACTCATATATAAAATGCATAGTATTTCCTGGTAACATTGAAGTCAGAAATGAATATAATATTTTATCGCTTATGTTGCTCATATTATTTTTTTTGGTTTTAAGTACTTATGGACTTTAGAAATGCTCTCATTTGTTTTTAATTTTCTAAATAAATAAGTCTCTTAATAATGTTTGTTAAATCTCCCATCAATGAATGTGTTATACCCATTAGATATGACAGAATACATTAATTACTTTTAAAAGGAAATCTTCTTTATACATTGTTAAATAACTTCACCTTCTTCAACATACTTGAAGTTTCCATTATCCATTTTGGATAAGTCCTTGAATATTTGTAATTTCCTAAATATGTTTTGGCTCCAATAATTTTTTTTTCTTTTTTTAATAAGGCAATATCTATTCTCTGAGACCATTCACTTCATTTTCAGTATTTATACTGAACACCAAAACCAAATTAATTTTGCATCCCAAAATTAAGAAACTTCTACTGGCGTAGTCAATGACAATGTATAGACCTATGAGGGCTGAGTTTACCAAAGCAAATAGTCGGTTTTTACTATCACTATGGTTAATTTCCTTCAACTCAGTGAGCTCTTTACCCCTACAACTGACTTTCCTGCAATCCTGATATCCTTGTACACTTTTAAATGTAAAATTAACTTATCTTGTAATTGTGTTTTTCTTGAGCAGATTTTTCTCTTCTTAATTTGGGACTTTTGTCTCTCTTAGTCAGTGGTTTGCTCCATTTGTTAATATTATATTCTGAATTAATGTTTCATTGTTTTATTATAATCATCACCATCATGCACTCAGCAATTAAAATTTGAGGGAAGGGGTACCTCTATGTGTAGTCTCAGCAAAATGGGGGGCTGTATATTGTTTACTTGGGTCAAAACCCTCAACTGTCACTCTTGAGCCTCATGGGGCAGCAGTTATTCTCTTAACAAATAAACTGACATCTAGGGTCTGGCTCTTACACTTGTGGTTTTAGACACTAGTAGATTTAATCCTTTCTCATGGGTATACTGAAGTATCAACCCCAAAATTCCTATTTGAAATAAAAGCCATAATAGTTACATGATGTGAAATACTCCCATGGACCATGGTGGTACATTCTCTCCCCATAGTCTAGATACATGGGAAATTAAATCATATAGAATGCCAAGTTATTCATGTACAGTAAGAACTAATATCTCAAGGACAAGAATATCAAGGTCTGTATGACAAAAGCATTTTCTCTCTGTAGGCAAATGTGCATGGCAAAGTAAGTAATAAAGATTGCTTGGAATCAAGGCAAGGAAAATTAGATAAATCATATGGCTTTGGGCTATCACACATGGATACCAAATGCAGTAGAGAAGATTTTGCTAATGGGAAGGGAACAGCACAAACCCCTGCATCTATCTCCAGCTTAGATATGACTTTGCCAATGGGAAGAAATTCTTGAAGTTTACTGCCCCGAATTCATATTCTCCTGAACAATGTTTGAAAGATACTTTGGGTATTGACCTCTGTGACTTCCCTTTTCATATGACCTCACGGATGATTAATGGCCCTCTGCATCTCGAGGGATTGAGACACTATTTTTAATATATATATATATATATATATATATATATATACACATTTTACACACCCCTTTCTTATTCCATTATGTTTCCATTTTATAGTTTATCTCAAGAGGGCAATATAACTTCTTGTTAATTTCAAGTTTTTGAGGATTATCTCATTCTGGGCTGCAAATATTGACAAGTGTATATTTCTTAATGCCCTTCCTATAGCCTTAATTGTGAAATTAGAAATCATCAGCAGATATTAAGATACTGATGTGTTCACATTATTAGAAGACGACTTTTACAGATGTAGACCCTTTAAAAATACATGTATGTGTTATTCATCACAAATGAAATCAGAAAATGATTAATTCTAAGTCCCATTCTATGTTCAAGAACACCTAGATATTTTATTCCAGGTTAGAAAGTGAATCAATTATATCTGCAGCTAATTATATAGTACTTCTAATTCAAGTCTTCTTCAGTACCCCATTTTTCCTCCTCCACAAATCCCACTTGCTTGTTTTCATGCAAAGCTGCCAAGAAACTGTGAGCAAATTTAATGTCTGAATAACTGCTTGCTCTCTCAGTGACCTTGAAAAATGACTTCTATCATTAAAAATTCATAGAAAAGAACATTTTTTTAGAAGACTGGCATATGTAATCATAGTACCTTCTGTTATGCTACTGTACCATTACAATCTTATGAACTTTAAAAAGTATCTCAAAGGCACTAACTTTGCTCTAGTTACCCAATTATATCAAAATTTTCTGATTTTCTTTCAAAGAGAATTACACAATTTTCTGCATATAGTGATTAAGAAAGAAATAAAGAGAGAAAAGACTGGTTGACCGTGTGAATTATTGATACTTCACAATGACTATTTCAGAAAGTAATACAAAACTTCAAATCATTTTTGTTTTAATTGAGGTGAAATTCACATAGCATACAATTAACCAGTTTAAACTGTACAATTCATTGGCATTTAGTGCATTCACAATATGTCTCTTTAGTTTTAAAACTTTTTCATCACCTGAGAAGAACACCTTGTACCCTTAAAGCAATCACTTTCCGTGCCTCTCTCCTCCCTTCCCCTGGCAACCACTGATAGGCTTCCTGTTTCTGTGGATTTTCCGAATCTGGATTTCAGTAGTTTGAATTGTAAATACGTATAAATTTAAAATTCTGTCTGTGCATTGATTTTATACCCCATTTTTCTTGAAGAAAGAGGTTTGGAGGAGAAGGGTGTAAAATTCTAATAGTAAGTCCTGAAAACTCTGGCAAAATGGTGAAGTGTCATCAGAAGAAGCCTTCTGATACCTCTCCCATAGCAAGTACCACACTGTATTATAGTGATCTGCTCACTTGTCTGCCTTCTCTTCAAGACTAGGCAGACTGTCATCATTGGGAGACTTTGTCCACTTTAGCTCTAGTGCTTAGCACTGTGCCTTCCTACATCTGCGGGCTTGCTGTTTGTGGCAGGAGTGGGGAGAGAATACACAGAGCTCGTTGACAGTGTTTTGACCTAAATTTATAAACAGAGAAATTATTTTACTATACTTCTTTTCTTTTTTTATGTTTCTTCTTTCTTCATTTCATGTGTGTGTGTTGTTTGTTTATTTTTGAGGTCTGGCTTTCCTGAAGTTACTTGGAAGAATATAGAATTGGCCCCAAATTGTATTTATAGAAATAAAACTGACTTTACTTTATTTTATCCAATATTTAGCTTTATTAGTATATAAGCAGTGATTATGTATCATGTGTATTATTAGCTAATATACAAAAGAGCTACACTTAATTATCTGGACCAATGCAATTTGATTTTGTTCTGTCTCTTTCCTCTGGACACACCCTTGTCTTTCAACCCCAGCCCCATTTACCCCCTTACCCAAAGCATTGGTAATCAGTTGGGTGGGTTCAATCAATGAACACTTACCCAGTACTGGAGTGAGACACATGAGTGTAGTTAGAGTAGTCCTTATGGACAACGGAGAAAAATTAGATCCAAATCAATTCCTCCTGTATTATTTTCAAAAAATATGATTTTTATTCTGCATGGGATGGTGGGCAACATGATTTTTAAAAACCCACTATCAACCCCATTCAGTTTCTTACAAGACAGTTTGCTTCTAACAGACAAATTGCCCACCATGGAGGCATGTGGATGTCATTTCAGCAGTGAAGAAATTTACCTTACACTTTATTTCACTTCATGTTTTAAGATAATTCTACTAACGCTGGCAGATCTATTTGGAATGTCCGAAAAAAGTCAGTGGGAAATAAAAGCCTTTTCTGAAATAAATGTCAGTGTCCATGAGCCTTCCATTCTGTGTTGGTTTAGACAGACAATTCCTTCACAGGTGAGGTGTTAAGAGTGCATTTTAATCTTCTGTTTCTAAGGTTCTGTGACGATAGTGCCACATATTTGATTTGTGGGCAAGAATAGGTCGTCATTGATTTTACTGAATTCCTAAGGAAATTGTTTTCTGCTCATTTTGTCTTTCCTCTGGGTTCGATATCACATGATCTCGTACGGGGGTGTCTGCTGCTTGCTGCGCAGTGCCATTAACGTACATCTGGGCCACCCTTTGTGTGGAACTGTCCCCTGGTGAAATCCTCAGTGGTCTGCAATGGAGAAAGACTGCAATTTACAGAGTCCATTATCACCTCTGGACGTGTAGAATGATAATGGAAGTGACAGAGGTGCAGCTGAAAATTGGCTCTTAATATTTTATGTGTTCAAGCAAAGGATTGGAAATCTCATGCTGCTCTTTAGGGAAAATGAAGTATGTGGGATTTTTTTTCTATTAGAAAGTTATACGCAAAAGGTTGACTGCAGGCTTTCAAAGAAAGTATTACAGCACATTCATTTTGTGTTAACCAATACTTCTCATTGGAGGTTCAGAGGGGTAAAAATATCTCAGCATGAAAAATTAATATATGGAAACAAAGTATATCCAGCATCGAAACAAAGTTTCAGAACTGACACTTCTAAAATCATGCACCATGTACATTACCACTTTGTTTTAACCAATGTGCTATGGCTAAAGAATCACAAGCGTTTGCCTAAAATGATTGTCTTCAAATTTTAGGGTTTTTTTTTCTTATTTTCCTCCTGACATAATTTTTTCTGACTTACAACTTCAAATAATGTTTCAAGAGGTATCATCTTTACATTGATTTGGAAAAAAAAAAATCTATGTTAGAATTTTTAAATGTTTAGGAAATAT
The DNA here is from genome assembly GCF_004115265.2 of Rhinolophus ferrumequinum. Classification (NCBI taxonomy): domain Eukaryota; kingdom Metazoa; phylum Chordata; class Mammalia; order Chiroptera; family Rhinolophidae; genus Rhinolophus; species Rhinolophus ferrumequinum. The sequence goes on along the minus strand of NC_046288.1, from coordinate 48,084,886 downwards.
AAGGTGAAAAATAAATATAGCTTCTGAAATAGTTCTATTAGTAATTTAACATTTATCTCAGTATATTACCATGTTTATAATAGCCCTAAAGAGATGCTTGTTGAAAGAATCCTTTCTTGAAGAATGTAGTTATTTTCTGGCTTGACTAAGATGAGAAATGATACAGTACCCTCTTTATAAGTATTTCATTACTTGTCATCCATCTTATTTCAGGCAAAAGTATAAGGTAATTTTTTTTCTTAATAATAAAAGACTAAATATTATTGAAATTTTGCAGATGTTAAGTCCTGTCTGTATTTCCTTGATGTATATTTATGATATAAATAATTTTTAATTTCTTTACCAATAGTATACATTAGTGCCTTAACTGTATCACTGTTGCCTGATTATTAATATATCTACATTTTACATTTTTGAGGCCTTTAGAGACGGTGTGGTATACCTAGTGCTTTGTTTTTTCTTTCTTTTTTTTTTCCAGTTGCTTTTCAGAAATGACAGCCAACTTTCTCTTATGTGTTTCTGTTAATGTTTCTTTTCTGGAAATGAACATCACTTTACTCAACTGTGAGTAGGAAATGTTTCAAGTTGATATGGTGGATTTCAAGCCTCATTTAAATCAGCAACGCCTGCCATTTTGAATAAGGTCTCTGTAGATCCGTTTATTTAGATGTGTCATTTGATTCAGTTGCCACTGACAGGATCAAAGTAACAAGATTTTCAGACTAAGACTTAAGGAGAATTCTAAATGCTACAAACACCCTTGTCAGTTTCTGCTTGGATTCTAAGTTTCTCATAATTTTATGACACACATATAGTCTTATAGTCTTTATATTGTATGGAATCAATGTTAGTTAATATCATTAAGTTTCATCACTACAAATAGATTGAATATTATGTGCTAAGCAACATTTTAGGCCCTTTTACATATAGTCTCTATCCAATCTTAGTCTTTTGGGGCTTCCAAGTTACTAATGGAAACAGTGGTTGCCTTGGTCACTGTTAGCCCCCGCCTAATCCAGTTCCTGGAAATTAATAAGAACTGAATAAATATTTGTTAAGTGAAAAAAGGCATTACTTTATTTCATTCTAAGCATGATAACTAGGATAGCTGTGTAAACATTTTAAGGGATGGTTTTATAAAATGTCTGAAATTCTGGTGTCGGTGACAGGGTAATGGTTCTTTCTTTGCTATTGTGTACCTAGAATATAAATACATAGAACTCCATAGGTAAAAACCTCACCCAGTTGGGTTCTTACTTAATTTGCAATGTGGAGGTGGGCCAAGTGACGGTGGTCCTTCCTTTTGTTACCCAATAGAGTCACTCCCTCTGGGTCTTACCAGGTCTAGAACCAAGTGTCAATAGATAAAGTGTCTTTTTTTTTTTCCTTTTGGAATAATGTAAATCATAAAGTGATAAAAATGTTCATCTCAAAAGTGTATCTGTTGCTGACAACTTTTCTGTGTAAAACTGTATTTCCCAGGTGTTATTACATTACCATAGTTCTGGGTTAAACATCTGCAGGCATTGTTGGTAGCTGTAATTTAATTTATAAAAGGAAAATCTGTAGAAAATTCCATTGCTTCACACTTTTTCACACTACTGAACATTACGAAAACTTGTAATCTGTCCACTCACACAGCCACCATTCTCTCTGAGCTCCACGCTGAGTTGCTGCTCTTGGCCTCGCCCACGTGGTAAAGCCAGGCCAGGAAAACAAAGACATTTTTAGTAGTCTTTCCTTAAATTGCCCCATTGTGTGCCATCATTAGAATTTGAAATTTATTGCATAGATATATGAAATTATATTTAGTTTGATCCTTGCAATAATCCCAGAGGTAGACAGGGCAGGTAATACTGTTATTGGACTTCTTTTATATTTTCAGGAACTAAGGCCTATCTGGATTTTGTGGTTTGCCCCAGTGAAGAGATTTTCAAGTTTTGCCTATGGGACTACAACCCTATTTTAGTGTTTTTTTAATGATATGATAAATATGTCTTCAATGATATGCTATTATATAATACAGTGTCCACGAATCAGGCTTAGGTCTCTTTTTTGGGTTAGAGAAGATCCTGATCATAGCAGAAATCACACTCCTAACTGGCCATCAGCTAGAAAAGTGTTAACAGAGATGTGATTGTTTCCTCTACTGGCAAAGTCTTTCTTCTCATCTTTGTTTGTCAAAGTTGTATCCGTCTTATAGGGTCAGCTCCATGCACCTTCTTCCTGGAAGAAGAACCGTTTTCCTGCATACCCTTTTTCTTCTATTATATTCTTCACAATCTGCCTTGTTTTAGACTTTTCCATTTTCTATCATGTCTCAATTAATCTAGAATTAAGCAGACCTGAGTTTTATTCTTAGATGTGCCACTTTAGCTGTGTGTCATTGGAAAAGTTGCTAAATTTGGTAATAGAGGTTTTTCCTATATTACCATAAATTTAGTTCACCTACCACATAGAAGAATTTTCAATCTTAAAACATGTAAATAGCTAGGCAAATTGTGACTTACAGTAAGTGTTCAATAAATAGTAGCTCTTGTTATTTTGGCCTTTGTATCTCACTAGAGTTTAATTCAGATCTTCATTCTTTTTATGAATCTAGCACGGTGGTTGGATATAGAATGTTATGACTATCTGTATCTATCCATCTAATCTTCAACTATTCAGCTACAACTGGAAAAACTAGATTTAGATCTATGTAAATAATTCTAGATAAAATACTACATTTTCAACATGTTAGAGAGGAACTCTTCTTTCATTTCTATAAATTAAATTTGTTGAGTGAAAATGGTTAGTAAAATTACATAGGTTTCAAGTGCAGAATTCTATAATACATCATCTGTATTTCACATTGTTGGGAGTTCACCACCCAAAATCAGTTCTCCTTCCATCACCATATGTTTGACCCCCTTTACCCTCTTCTACCATCCCCTCTCCTTACCCTCTGGTAACCACTGAACTGTTGTCTGTGTCTATGAGTTTTTGTTTCTTTATTTGTTTGCCTTGTTCCTTTGTTGCTTTCAGTTTTGCATCTCACATATGAGTGAAATCTTATGGTTCTCGACTTTTTCTGACTTATTTTGCTTAGCATAATAATCTCAAGGTCCAGCCATGTTGTCACAAATGGCAGTATTTCATCTTTTCTTATGGCAGAATAGTATTTCATTGTGTATATATCTTCTGTATCCAGTCATCTTCTTTATTCAATCATTTATTGAAGGACACTTTGGTTATTTCCATGTCTTGGTCACCGTAAATAATGCTGCAATGAATGTTAATGGGAGTACATATATGTTTATGGATAAATGTTTTCAGATTTTTTGGGTAGATACCCAGGAGAGGGATTGCTGGGTCATATACTAATTCTATTCATAATTTTTTGAGGAACTTCCACATTGCCTTCCATAGAGGCTGCACCAGTCTGCATTCCCACCAACAGTATATGAGGGTTCCTTTTTCTCCACAGTCTCTCCAGCACTTGTTATTGTTTGTCTTGTTGATGATAGCCATTCTAAGACATGTGAGATGATACCTCATTGTGTTTTTGATTTGCATTTCCTTAATAGCTAGTGAAGCTGAGCATTTTTTCATATGTCTGTTTTTCATATATCTATGTCTTCTTGGGAGAAGTTTCTGTTCATGTCCTCTGCCCATTTTTTATTATAATTGGAACTCTTTTATCATGATTGCACAGTTCAAGGTATTACGAATATATTTAATAAATATTTTTTGTATAGAGTCAATTCTTGATTGTGTCAAATAGAAAGTAATAAGCACAGATAATAACGGTAATGGTAAGCTTTTCCCAGTCTACTGAATTGTGCATAGGGAATGATGGAGAAATAAAATGAGAACCACCTAGTGAATTGATAGCCAAGATATAAGTGGTACCTTAGTCATAATCAACCAAAGGACATATTTAATGCTCCACCATGTACAAAACAGATAATCCCAGAAAATGAACTAATATTTTTAATTGTTGTGTAATTTACGTTGAGTCGAAGTCAACCCTTTTAGTTTGCAGTTCTAAGATATTTGACAAACACATTCAGTTATGTAACCACTACAGTTGTATAGCCAGCACAATTAGGATATAGAACAGTTATCATTGTCAGTGAATCTGGAATTAGGCAGGCCTAAATTTAAATGCTGGACCTGCTGCTTTCAGGCGGAATATCATTGAACATCTCCATCACCACCAAAATATGCCTTTGTGTCAATTCCTCCTCTTACTCCCAGATTCTAGCAACAGTTAGCTGTCCCTATAGTTTTGTCCCGTCCCTATAATTTTGTCTTTTCCAGACTATCATATCAATATAATCGTATAGTATGTAGTTTCTTTCTGTTTTCTTTCATTTAATATAGTTATTTGAGATTCAGCCAAGTTTTGGGTGTGTCAGTAGTTCATTCCTTTCATTTCTAAGTATCATTTCATTGTATGGATGTACCAGGGTTTGTTGATGCATTCACCAGTTGAAATTTGCCTCCAGTTTCTGATAATCAGAAATAAAATCACAACAAGTATTTGTGTATAGGTTTTTGTATGAACATAACTTTCTATTTCTCTTGGGTAAATACCTAGGAATGGATAGTTAGGTCTTATGCAAAGTGTTTTGAACTATTTCTTAGAAAGATTTTCAAAAAATATAACTAAAGACACATACTGATTTTTAATTGAATAATCCTAGATATACTCTGTCTTATAATATTAAGCATTATGTAAGATTTTCTTAAATAGCCATCATTTTGAGCATAGCTCATTGACTATTGAGTAATCACTGTATGTAAGAATTTGTATTATTATACTAAGTAGTCCCTTAAAGCTTATCATTATATAGGGAGCTAATTTTCCTTGAATGGATTTAGACAACTATTTTTGGTTTCTTATCTTCTATTTTGTACATTGTTTTCCTTCTTTCTTTATAACATGCTTTTTTCAGTTTTCCCTCTTGCTACTTCTTGCTACACTCTCCCCTTCTTATTTACCACCATTTATCTATTGTATTATTATACATCAGATTAAACAACTTGTTAAATTTTTGGTTACTTTAAGTACTGAAGTTGATGTTCTGAGTCTATTACAGGGTACTATTTACAAAAAAAAAAAAAGGCTCTGAATGAGGGTCTCTCTCTTTAAGGCACTCTTTTGGGAAGAAATGTATCTTTCCTTCCTTCATTCTTTATACTTTCTAAAATGTATGTTTGTTTAAAAAAACAAAATCACTTTTTTTGTAGGTTCTTTACTATCTTCCAAAAACTTGATATTCTTGATCAGTAACTTCTGTTGGTAACATGGATTCACATCCTTGTCGTGCCCTCTGCACTTCAGCAGTAAACACCAGTCCTATACTGGGGACTAAATAACTCAAGACTGACTTCCCCCTTTACAAATGTATCTAAATGACTCCATTGATCTTGATTTCTCTAACTCAGATTGCTCAGAAAACCCATTTATTGCTTTATTATATACTCTTTGCACATAATAATTTTAAGCTTATTTTAGCAACAAAATTATCAAGAACTTGTACCATCTTCCCTGAAGTGCTTCCCTTCATATTAGATGTATAATGGCCAAACAAATAAATATTTACAGATTGATTGCTGGATTAGATTGTATAAAGCAATATTGCTAAGAGCATCATATTACTGAATTTGCATATAGCAGGTCCTTGGATAATGTCTGTATTTAATGTTCTTATAATGTTGAGAAAATAAATAAATAAATAAATAAATTCCTGGCTGGGGCCACTGTGTGGCGTTGCAAGCTCTCCCCGTGTCTATGAGGGTTTTCTCACGTGGGTTATCCCAATCGGAGTGTGGGTGTGGGGATGAATGTGCCCTGCGATGGAACGGCATCCTGTCTATCCTGGATTGGCTCTGGCCACCCATGACCCTGACCGGAAATAAGTGGATCAGAAAATCATTATTGGATTTGTTTTTATTAATCTTTCTTAAATGTATGTCTAGCTCACATTTATCTCAATGTTTAATATTACAAGTGTTTGGGGTCTTTAGTTAGATGTTTGTTGATGTGTTTGTGATCAGAAATATGCTTTAGGAACTTTTGCTTATATCAATTAGCCTATGGGAAAATTGGTTTCGTTATACAGCATTTCATTTAAAGTTGGAGTTTCCAAGAGTCTATCAAGGACATGAAGTGAGGATTTATTATACTTGATGTTGTCGGTCTGTTATAGAGTACTGTAAAAACAAACAAATCCCTTCATTCTGGCTGTGTCTATCAGAGGGTGATACAGAAAAGCCCTAGATGATTCTAGATGGAGAGAAACATAAATGTAAACTGCATTGAGCTGTACCCTCTCTCTTTTTCACTGTTACTCATCTAAAAGAAAAAAAGAAAGATTCATCCCTATAATTAATGTATCTAAGAAAAGAAGGAGGGAGACTAGATGAAATTAAGCAAGAAAAAGTATGAATTAAAATGATATATACTTACAAGAAACGAGCAAAAAATAAACCTTGATAATTTGGTTTGTAAAGCATCCCCTGAAATTATATATTTGATATATGAATTTCTCTAAAGTCCCTCCTTTGCAAAAAATAGAGAATCAAAAGACAACTAATAATGAAAATAAGTCAAGTGAGGTGACAGCTTTGTCATTTTTAAATTGGGTTTGCTCTCTCCTTCCCTTCCAGAATGAGGCACCCAAAGCTCTGCCACCATAGCTGTCAGTTTAGTTTCCTCCAATGTTATTAAATCCTGCACTGAAGGCTCCATTAAAATAAATCTACCAAGAGTGGCTATTTATATGCTTCTCAGTACATTTCTAAATATAATTGAAGACTCTTCCAGTATAATATTTCAGTTATTTTTTCAGTGGAAGCAAAATCTTGGATTTCCAATGTGGTGACAGTCCCCTTAAAACACATGACTATCAGAGCTAGATCAAAGGCTCTGAGTTCCAGCAGTTGATGGAGGAAAGAATTATTTATCCTCTGCTCCAGTTCTAAGGATTAATCTCCTTCAACTGTGGTACATTTACTGTCTGTCCCCTTAGCTGATTGTATAGGTTCCTAAAGGACTTATAAAACAATCTGTTCCGGCTACCTATTGCCATACAAGCAAGTGTCCCCGTTTTATAAATGGGATTAGGGAGGCCCACAGTGAATTTACAAGATCTTGTATTGAATAAAGGAAGACGAGGTTAAGGAGAAGCAGGTCTCCATCTAACCATTGCTATTTTCAGTGCGGAACCTCACGTTAACAAAGGTAATCTAATTTTCTTGCTCATCTGTCCATTTTCAATACAATATAAGAAGAAAGATTTTTGCTCTCAAACTTTCAGTAGACTATCAGTATACAGTAGTACCCCCCCCCCTTAGCTTTTTAAAGTTTCAGTTACCCATGGTCAACTGTGGTCCAAAAACATTAAATGGGAGACTCTAGAAATAAACAATTCATGAGTTTTAAATTGCAAGCCATTCTGAGTAGCATGATGAAATCTAGCACCATCCTGCTCCGTCCCTCCCAGGATGTGAATCATTCCTTTGTCCAGCAGATCCACCCTGTACACACTCCCTGTCCTTTAGTCTCCTAGTAGCCATCTGCGTTATCAGATCAAATTGACTGTGGCAGTATCACAGCACTTGTGTTCAAGTAACCCTTATTTTATTCAATAATGGTGCCAAAGCACAACAGTAGTGATGCTGGCAATTCAACTCACATATGCCAAAGAGAAGCCAAAAGTGCTTATTTTAAGTGAAAAGGTAAAAGTTCTCAACATAACAAGGAAATAAAAAAATCGTAAGCTGCGATTGCTACGTAAGATGTACGGTATGAACAAATCTATCCATGAAATCATGGAGAAGAAAAAGAAAATTCATACTAGTTTTGAGGTTGCATTTCAAACTGAAAAAGTTGTTGCCACAGTATGTGGTAAGTACTTCGTTAAAATAGAAAAGGCCTTCAATTTGTGGGTTGAAGACACAAACAGAAAATGTGTTCCAATTGACAGTAATTGGTTGTGCCTGAAAGCTTTGAGCCTATATGAAGACTTTAGAAAGGGATCCCCTGAAATGAATGACACCAAGTCATTTACTGCAGGTAAGGGATGATTACACAGATTCAGGAATAGGTTTGGACTGAAAACTGCAAAAATTATTGGTGACAGAAAAAGACCACATTCACAAAACTATTCTTACAATATATTTTTGTAATTGTTCTATTTTATTATTAGTTGTGTTAATCTTTTACTGTACATAATTTATAATTAAACTTTGTATAGGTATGCATGTATGTATAGGAAAAAAACATAGTATACGAGAGGGTTTCGTATTATCCAGTTCCAAGAATCCGCTGGGGGTCTTGGAATGTATCTCCCACAGATAAGGGGAGGACCGCTCTATATGGAGGTGAACTATTTTGATAACCATCTCCATGATAGAAAACAAAGGGATTTATTCTGTCAGTGTTTTAAAAGGGTGATGGAGTATTAACAGATTAATATATGGCTGTATAAAATAAAACATTCATGATTTAATTAATTTTTTTTTGCAAATTTTGCTTGGTTTCACCTGTAGTGAAAAATAAAGAATTTGTATCATACAGGAACAGGTTAAATCCTATCAACACTGAGACTTAAAATTTCATAATCCCATAGAAACCCAATAAAGAAAAATATTAAAAAGAGACAACAAATAGCTCAAAAAACTTTGCTATTCCCCTTAAAATCGATAAAATTCTATTCAGAAACATCAATTTTCGTGTTATATCTCTAAAAAAGTATAAACTGAAAAATCAAATAGTCAAATAACAAATGGAAAATATTGTTAAGTATCATATTTTCAGGGAGTTCCAAAAGGAGGAATTAGTTCTTAAATTCTCAATGTTCTAGATTCCACTGAGGCCTGTTGGGGGAAAGGTGACTGGCCAATTGCTTTGATCGTTCATATAGTACCGAGGTACGTTTAGGTTAGCAGATAGAATTAGGTCATCCAAAGGAATCTCTTGAAAGTTAAGTCTCAAACCAGAATTAAGTCTTGAAATCTCTTGAAAGTTAAGAAGGAAATTGTGCTTAAAATACTAGTTCATACTGTGAGTATAAAAATGGGGAGTTTATCGCCCTCCAGTGGCGTCCAATTACGCTTGAAAAATAATAGCCACAAAAACGATAGGCCTCTGAGGCCCTCCTGATCTCTCAGTGGCCCGTGCGGGCTCCTGTCCCCTCTGGTGAGTCATGTACCATTCCTCTGTTGCTTGTGTCTCACTGGCCTTCTGGCTGTCTCTTGGCTTATCCAAGTTGAATCCCAGCTCAAGCATCTTGCATTAGCTATTTCCTCTCCTCGAAATGCTCTCCTCGTTCACTGCTTCCTTATTCTTATTATCTAGTCCTTTCATGTGAAGTCTCACTAGTATATCACCATGTCCCTACTGATTCTTTGTCTCCAATTAGCGTATTTTTTACATGTTCCCTCTACTGAAATGTAAGCTCTTTGAGGGCAAGAACTGTCCTGTTCGTCATTATGTCCCCTAAACCTAGGAAACACCTGCCTAAGTTACTAGCATGATAAATAGAGCAGGAAGAAGCTATGCATAGTATATGTGTGTGTGCATGTGTGTGTGTGTGTGTGTGTGTGTGTGCATGTGCGTGTGTGCGCGCACACGCACGCTCTCATGGATGGGACTTCTAACAGAAAAATAAAAGACACATCTGCATACATCATTCATGGTTTAGCCTACTACTTAGAATACACTGCTAATTATTCTTTGTAAGATAGCTATTATTTCACCTCACCAAAATTTTTCCAACTGCAAATGATATTGCAGAAGAGAATATACAAGGACAGACAATTAAGTTCAATTGTAAGTGAACTTGCCACCGTGCGCTTACACTGGCAGCACTGTACAAACAACCTAGTAAGGTTTCATAACATTAGTATATCAGTGTCTTACAGCTGTGTTCATCTCGATGTGTGGTGGTGTCTTGTTGAGTGGCGTTCATTATTGTTGCATGTTGTGCTATTGCAAGAATATCCAAGCTTGAATTAGAGCAACGGACAAACATTGAATTTCTTGTTAAACCTGGCAAGAGTGAAAGTGAAATCAGAGACATATTAGTCCAAGTTTATGGGGATAATGCCTTAAAGAAAACGGCAGTGTACAAATGGATTAAACATTTTTCTGAGGGGAGAAAATGCATCACTGATGAAAAGAGGTCAGGGCAGCCAGTAATGAACAAAACTGATGAAAACATTGCAAAAATTTGTCTAATTGTATATCAAAATCGTCGGCTGACTGTTTATACATTGTTAAAAATCTTAGGGACCTTCAAGACTTTGTAATTCAGTCTTTTTTTCTCCATCTCTGTTGTACAGTTAAGGTCAGTGGGACCCAAAAAGGTTATACAGTGCACAGGGTCACATGTCTGTAAGACTATAGGAGGTTTGACAATTAAGTTCGCAAACTTGTTGCAACAATGTTAATTTTTTTTTGATATCAGAGGAATTATTCATTATGAATTGTACCAACTGGACAAACAGTTAACCAAGTTTACTATTTGGAAGTGCTGAAAAGGCTGCGTGGAAAAGTTAGAAGACCTGAACTTTTTGCCAAGAATTCTTGGCTCTTGCATCACAACAATGCACCAGCTCACACGGCACTGTCTGTGAGGGAGTTTTTCGCCAGTAAACAGATAACTGTATTGGAACACCCGCCCTACTTACCTGATCTGGCCCCCAATGATTTCTTTCTTTACCTGAAGATAAAGGAAATATTGAAAGGAGGACATGTTGATGACATTCAGGACACTAAGAGTCATACGAGGACAGCTCTGATGGCCATTCCAGAAAGAGTTACAAAATTGCTTTGAAGGGTGGACTAGGCACTGGCATCGGTGCATAGCTTCCCAAGGGGAGTACTTTGAGGGTAACCATAGTGATATTCACCAATGAGGTTTGTAGCACTTTTTCTAGGATGAGTTTGCGAACTTAATTGTCCAACCTTGTACAAGCCGTTTTCCATACTGGGATTCTGAATGGAAGTCGAACATCCTTTCTACTCACCCAGCTTGCCTTTCTTTCCTCTGTGCTTCATTATCCATCGATCTCCCTGCTTGGCATCTGCTGGTCTCCGTGGTTTCCTATACTATTTGGCTTCATGTAAGTGACTTACTCTGAAACAGTGCTTAAGAACCCAGGCTCCTGAAACAGACTATCTGGTTTGAATCTTGGCTGTACCATTTATTACACATATCATCCTATTTAGGAAAGTGATGTGACTGTTAATTCATTCATAAAATGGTAATAGCAATACATATTTTTTTCTGTGAGAATTAAATAAAATTATATATATATATATATATATATTAATTGTGCCTATTTTTTATAAGATCTTTAAAACATTAGTTTGTAGAGTTATTTAGGATAAACAGAAATTGAGTACTAACATATTAAAGAGATAATACCTGGCTAAAATAATTTAGAAATTTCTTATTAGTTAAATATCAATTTAAGAAAAAATAAAAACACTGGACAGATTTTTCACTACTAACCAAGGAGTTCTCCATCACTATTAATTAAATGTAAAACAATTTCAGTATTATCTTTGCAACATACAATTTAAAAAATTAAATTTACTGCAAAGAGAGTAATAAATTCATTTGAAGTCCATTATGAGTGATTTTTATATTATGTCGTGCATTAGCAGTGTCATTGCTTCCTTTCATTAAATTGCATAATGAGTGGATAGCCATATTTGACTGTTCAGGAAGTAGATAGAATTGAGACACAAAAAATGGAAGTCTGGTGGTTTTAAATTGAAATTAGCCCTTTTGTATAAATTCTTGAGCCACTTTCTCATACATGGTTGTGTTTAAGCAACCTCCACAAAGGAATACTTCTGTGTGGTCAAATTTAGATATCAGGAATTCTAAATTCTAATGTTATATCAAGTCTTTTTCCAGTGGCTTGACCAGTTTTTCTTAGTGCTTTGTCTCTTATCCTTTATAAAATCAGTTGAATATGGTTTAATTTTAATATTTGTGAAGTTCTTTCAGATTCTTAAAATGAGTAACTATAAAAATGCAAAATATCATTGTTAATTCTAGGCATGTTGTAAAAAATTAATGTTTATAAAGTAACTTGAAGATTAAATTATGATATAACTATTAAGTGTAAATTTTATTTATTAAAGAAAACTATGTTAGAGCTATATTTGCTGATGAGTACTTTTAAAATTTCATTTCACTGCATTCTTTTCAAAAGTTCACTGTGGCATGGTGAAATGTTGTTCAAGCTCTCCAGGAATCTTTCCTACATTTTCTTTGCTTTTGCTTTATTTAGTGTCAGATCTTCAGAATTGTAATTTTCTCTTTTTAACCATCATCATTACTACCGTCTAAAAACCTATATATAACAACTTAAACTTGTATGTAAATGAGATTAACAATATATGCCCTATTGTCTTTTTACTATAAAGAAATAAGTGTTTCCACTTATACGTTATTTACTAATTAAAAACTTATTTAGTAATAAAAAATCATACCAAATATTGAAAGAATTATGAGAGTACTGAATAAATGGACAGAATTTAGCATCCTCCCTTGATGGTAAATTATGTGAATTATCACTACTAACTTAATATTAATGAAGGTTATGAAACCGTGGTCTGTTCTGTCTGAATTTCTCACAATTAGAGAGAAAACTACTTCTTTTTAGATGTGACTAAATGCTTCTGGGCTATGCTTTTTCATTTTCATTTCCTTCTCTAACACTAGTGCATAGGAGGCAAAAAAAAAGCCAACTAACACAGATAAGTCACCTCCCACTGAAAATAATCTGGTGTCTCCCTTTATCCCATTACATATTTTTCTGGCATCTCTATCCATGTAGAACAACTGTGAGGCTTTCTGTGATTTTGAAATGTCCATATAGTAACATCAACAAAAGTACCTGAGGGTAGCTGCCTTGCCAAACAGAGAACAGAAGCGACAATACCGCCAATAGAAAGCAGAAGCAGCAATAGTTGGACAAATTTGTGGCCACAAAGAGCTGAAAGTCAGGAAAGAAATGTGAATAAGAGAAAATAATCAGTATTATGAGTGTCTAAGCTCTTGGCTTAATCCTGTCTTGTGAAGGAGCAGTGCCATGAGATGACAAGTGAATCATTGACATTCCATTTTTTGTGCATGTGGGGTCTCTACACACTCTTGACATATGGGTTTATGTTTCCCATCCAATTAGCCAAACTGGGAATGTTCAGTGTTTTAAGAAAATCCAAGTTGACATTAGCGTCTCCTAAATTCCTTTGACCTCAGAACATGTTTTTTGTTTTTTTGTTTCCTTAAACAGCATCAACATTCCACTTCTAGAACTACTGTTCTAGAATGCATTTTGGGGAATGATGCTTTAAATAATCTAACAAGGCTTAATTTCATTTTCAACATATCACATTAACAAGGAAGTATGTGATATGTCTTGGGAAACTTTCCTTCAAAAAGAGTTCAACTAACAATTGCTTTGTTTCAGAAAGTGGTTTTCTTTCATCTGTCAGAAGCATATCTATGACCCTAACCATATCAGATAACTAAGGGGATGCATATGTATTGTATTAAAAGATTTAGGCTTAAAACATAAAAAGGAAAAGAAGAAAGAAAGAAAACAAAAATTCATTTAACACTCTTCTTTTTTGCTAAATGATTCCAATTTTTCCTCTGGTGTTTATGGTTCAAATGGCCTCTAAACTCTCCTACACATCATCCATGCCAGTCATGCTTATAAATCTCTTACATTCTAGAAGCTTAGGGTGTTTCATTATTTATCTGTATTTGTTGGGGCCAGCCTTGATGAAAAAGGACTGCTTATTGCAAGGGCCTGTAAAAGAAAAATAAACTGAACTTGGCCTGTGAACTTGGGTATAGACCAGAGGTGTAATTTGTCTTGCCCCATGACAGGGCAGAAGAAGACTGAAATGAGTGATAGAGTTTTTGATGATGTAGGGATCAAGAACAAAGCTACCTTGTATCATCTTCACTTGGGGAGAAACAAAGACACTAAGCATTTAGGCATGACCTCCTACTACATAATGGCCCTGTTCATTGCTGAGTTTCCTTACTGTTTATGGAGAACACGAAAAGGAGAAGGTTATCTGTAGCTCATTTCAGGAAAACTAAATACCTTCAGAAACCAGAGCTACTATTTGCAAATTTTACAAATAATCAATAAAAGCAACTGTTAAGGATACTATACACATGATCAACATTTTCTATTCTAGCACATCTCAGGTGACTACTGCTTAGATTTCTCACATGCAAAATCCAAGTAATAAGAACATACCTCTCTCTTAAGGATGTTTACATGATAACTGTATTTTTGCTCGGATTATTTATCAGTGAAAAGTTAAAAGCATTTCTCACAAATTCTATTTTTGTTTTGAGTAATAAATTTTTGCTTCATGCTATACATTTTAATATGTATTTTATGGTCATTCCATATATAAATATTTTCAAAAAGAGACTTTTTACATGGTTGAACTATTAAATGAGAAGGTATTTATTTTCAGACAATCATTTTTGACTCCAAAGCCACCGGATTCATTCCTCTCATCTGCATTGCTGTTAGTGGTATATGGTTATATGGGAGCTTTGTTTTAATAGCGGAATAAGAGAGAAGGTTTTTGATTTTTACTTGTATTACTTTGAGTTGGTCATGGAATCTCCATGTTCAGGTCTAGGACAATATTTACGAAAAATAAAGCAATCCCTAGCAGAACCAATTTAATTTTTTGGTTATGTTGATAGGCTTCCCCAAAACTCCAATCTAGTAGAACAGCGCCAGTGTCTGTACATGCAGTTCCTTTATGGCCAAGTTTCTTTTACCATGGGTTTTGTTACAGTGATGGCAAAAATACATATGGGCTATTATTGAACTTAGAAGCACGAATGTGCAAATTTACCAGCAGTTCTGCCTTTATCTCTACACTCAAAGAAGCCACAACTAGATGGTAGAATTAATCACATTGAAGTTCTGGGCTCTGAGAAGGGTCCTGCCATTCTCTTTTATTTCTTTTGACGCTGCAAAACAATTTAGCAAAATTGTCTTAGTTGGACTTTTGCTTTTATTACAGAGGCATATGGCATCACATTAGACCTTATTGGTGAGGCTGTATCATTCCAGTGATCAGATGCAGATTATTCAACTTTTCTTTGCTTAATTGCAGTGTTGCGGAAAAGCTAATTATAGCTCTGTATGGGACTGGCCTTTATTGTTTACTCTCCTCACTACAAAATATGGTGATCTATGCTAATCAAAAATTTTCAGTAGTTCATTTTTGTAGTTTCTTGTTATATATATCTGCATGTGAGAGAAAGATACCACCTTTATTATAAATTATTTAGTACTTAACAAAACTCTAGATTTTTTTCCCCTAGTACTACAGGTTGTTAATATAAAATGCTACAGAATAAAGACAGGCTTTTATTTTCTCATTTACATAGTGCTATGATTTGTGAATTTTCAATGAATAAAAATATTAACCTTCATATTTTAATATTTTTTGTATTTTTTGAATCTTTGAGAATTTTAAATTATGCAAAAAGAACTACGGTCATGTAACACCATCAGTTCAAGTATTCTGGGCCATCTAAATATGAATTTTTAATACTATTTTTAATAAAATATAATGAACATATTAGAATTGACATGATACACTTATGTAAATTTCACAATTAGAGCTGCATACTTTATTCACATAAATATAGACCTACATTTGATGTTCAGCTATGCTTTTATTCACTTTAAAATGGTTTCTGTTCTGCTTAATTGGTTTGGATTTGCTCTGTCAGGTTTTTTTTCCTTTATTTCCTTAGTGAGAAAGTTGCAGACCTGCTGTTTTATATTAAGTCCCTATTTTTTTAATAAAATAAAAAGGCAAGCAAAATCTAAGTCTGATTAAAAGTAGTTTATTCAGAGTTTATAAGCACTTCAAAAACTGTTTCTAGCCTATACTGGAGCATTATGAAAATCCCATGATAAATCTTTCATAGAAAATAGACACGAGAAAATACGAAAAGGACAAAACTACATTAAAGTTCATTGTTTCTAAGATCATACTATTGACTATTTTCTAGAAAAACAGAGCATACTGTCATGGGGACACCACCCCACACCCTTCCTTAATTTTTTGAGATTGAGAGTTTGCTAATTTTGTCTATATTCCTATTGGTTATAGACCAATGGGTACTATTTTAGTATATTTTGGTAAAATATTGTTATCCTAGTAGCTTGAAAGTGTTCATTTAATTCTGAGTTATTCCAAGAGTTAACTAACAGAAAGAACCTAGGACCTTTTGTCATGAGTGACCTGACCAGTCTTCACATTTTTATCAAGATGAATGCCTCAGAAATGCCCATAAAAGAACTAGGCCATTCATCCATAGTACTTTCTATAGTTATTTGTATACGTTTGCACTATTCAGTGTAATATTTGAACAACCACTGTGGTTACAGTTTGTCTTTAATTTCATAATTGCATCTTTTTCTACTCTCTCATACTAAGGAATATTTTCTAGTTTCAAAAATGATTGAGTCTACCCCCAAGAGAATCATTCGTGGTGTCTTTGGAGATACTATTATGTGACATAAGAGCATTTTTTCTCAATTTCAGAGAAATAGACTATGAGTTATTATTTTTAATCCACCAGTTAATGATTGTGCCATTTAGTTTTCTCTTTGGATTTTGCATGAAAGAAATTACAATTTCTCGTGTTCCTAGTTATTACCAATCCTGCAAATGGATAATCACAGGAAATTATTAAAATAAAATTATTTAAGTTAAATTTATATTTAATATCGTGGGTCACTTTTAAATTGTGGAGAGGGGCTTCATAAAAATCACACAAGTAACAATGGGAAATTGTACAACATGTATGTTCCTAAAATTTGCTTCAATATCAAAAATCATGAAATAAAAATTACAAGCACTCTTGGGAAAACATCGGGTTGGGGAATAACATTCAATATTTGAGCTAGAGGGCTGGCTCGGTGGCTCAGGCGGTTAGAGCTCCATGCTCCTAACTCCGAAGTCTGCCGGTTCGATTCCCACATGGGCCAGTGGGCTCTCAACCACAAGGTTGCCAGTTGGACTCCTCAACTCCCGCAAGGGATGGTGGGCTGTGCCCCCTGCAACTAGCAACGGCAACTGGACCTGGAACTGAGCTGCACCCTCCACAACTAAGATTGAAAGGACAACAACTTGACTTGGAAAAAAGTCCTGGAAGTGCACACTGTTCCCCCAATAAAGTCCGGTTCCCTTCCGCAATTAAATTAAAAAAAAAAAAAATATTGAGTTAGACACACATATACAAATACAATTAAAATGGTAGCAGAGTTTTACACATGTAAATTTTTATGAAATATGTAAATGTTACAATAACTATGGACATTACCTTGAAAGAGACCTAAAGTTTGCTTATGGAAGAGCTGCAGCTTTAACGTTATTGTAAAGAGTTGAAAGGAGAGTTATCTGAAATCGGAGGGGAAGCTGTAACACAAGATGTGAATAAGTGTGGTTCCTAAAACATGTGGTAAACTGAAGTAGCTGGTAGATGTTTGAGGTGTGTGTGTGTGTGTGTGTGTTTGCATTTTGTGTATTTTTATGTGGTTCTGTTCAATTGGGTACAGTTTTCTGCATTCATCGGTCTTCTCTTACATGCAAAATAATGCATAATCAAATGGAAAATTTTGTGTCATGCTCAAATTATTCCCTGTTGAGCATTTGCATTTTGAAAACGAGTTATAGTGGAACTGACTATACATTTGAAAGATGGGCACACTAACTTTTCTAATTAAAGATGATGAGCCTCACGGTAAGAGGATGTGACTGTTCAATATTGTCACTAACATCAGTACAATTAGTATGTAACGTTTTGACTTTTCCATCTACAGTTATGCAGAACTGAACTTCACCCTCTCTGTCCAACTTGATTCATTCATTTGAATTTGTTTTCAGTTGAGAAATAACATCTTACCTGGAAAGGATATCAGATTCAGGAAGACCACTGACTAGTCACTTAACATTTAAAAACCTTCCATTTGTCTGCTTTAGTGTACTCTTATCTAAAGAATTTGTTTTTACCAAACCAGTCAATACAAGCAAACATAGGATTCTTTGACTAATAAATGAATGAATTTAAAGGAATAAGTGAAAATGTAGGACATGCAAAGTTTATTCAACCTATCCTATTTCCTGTTATATGTTTTTCTGCAAGAGCAAAAATCTCCTGTGATGTGTTACTATACTCTGAGACACATTAACAAATATTGAAGGGAACAGGCTTTGACAGACTTTAGTGCTTCTGTGGCCCTTGCAATATGCTTTTATATTCTGGAGCTAGACTTCAGTGCACAAAGTAGAAAAATAATAAGTTCTTTGAGCTGAAACTTCATAGTCACTGTGGGATATTCAAGGAGACCAATAGGGAGAAAGATAATATAGTCATGACTTTGAATTTGTCCTGGATTTTACTTGCTAGAAACCAAGTGAAAGTCACTCTGACACCTTATTATTACTAGCTCTTTCTCCAAGTAGGGAAAAGTGCTCCACAGTCCATGTTGATAAAAGTAAAAGCGAGTTCACACATGAGAGAGAAGGTGGTCTTGGATTTAGTGTCTAAAAGAAGTATAGTAAAGCTAAGATCTACTCCAAGACTCAGCTTGGAGGCTACTTTTAATGGCAAGTCTCTCCTAGCCTTCTGATTCAATCAGTTATCCTTTCTTGCATTCCAAAAGCACTTTTCAGGCCATATCATATTTCTCTGCTTCCTGTTTCCAGTTATGGGATGAGGACAGAAACAATTCTGTCTCATTCCCTATTAAATGCCCCAATGTTTAGTTAATTGGAGCAGCGTAGATGATTAATAAGCATGTATGAATGGATGATAAGTATTGGAACTCAAAAGCTTACTGTCTACAGGAAGACAAAAGATTAACATACAAATTAGCTAAGAAATAATATGTTGCATTATTGGAGACTGAACAAGTAGTGTCCAAGAAAAAAACAATCAGAGACTATAATTTGCTCAGTCAACAGTTATCTGCTTTATGCCCACTATATTTCGTTATTTTAAATGACATCGTGAATTAGAAATATATAATCTCTGCAATCATGGAGCTTCTAGTCTAATGAAACGCACAGATATTATATAAAGGAAACAAACAAATGTATACATCCAGTTTTCATGAAAATGATTACAGAGCATAACTGGGAAGACATTCTCTACATGGGCAGGCAGTAAGGGCATTTTTAAGTATGGTATTAAAAGGTGAGAATTGAAGAATGAGACGGGGCAAAAAGAAGAAGGCTTAACCTGTGCACAGGCTGTGAAGACAACAGGAGCTCATGTTGTGTGAGAAGAGAAAAGAAGGTCAGTGTAATGGGGGATGAGCTAGAATAGGCATGCTGGACTGGAGTTGTGGTTAGAGGAACAGGCTGCAGCCAGATCGTGTGTGGTAAAGGGTTTGGATTTTAATCAGGATGAAGTTGCATCCACTTGTCAAAACTTAGTGAATTTGGACTTAATATTTGTGAACTCCATTTTGTGTAAATATTACATAAAAAAACTAAATAAATACTGAACTCTTGTTAATGATGTACATCCTTAAGTATTTTAAGAAAAGTGTACTGGGGTGTGTAATTTATTTGAAATGCATTCAAAAAATAAGGTTGCTTGATGTAGGAGTGGATAGATACATAGAGATACAATAAAACAAAGTTACTGGTAAAATCTAGGTGCTAGTGATACCAGTATTCAATGTAAAATTCCTTCAACTTTGATGTATGTTTGTATTAATATTCATAGTAAAAATGTTGAAAAAATAAGTAAATGCTCAAATGATACTAAGGAAAGATAATAATCATGCAAGACCCCACAACCCAAAGGAAGGATTATTCTAGCATATTACCATTTGATTCTTTTTCTATGAATTTTTATTTATACAGAATTGGTACCTGCTTTTATGATAATAAGCATATCCCGTAGCTGTAAAAATCATTTCAAATGTGTTGTGTGGTTTTACATCACTTACAGTATCAAATCTTTTGACGAGGTATTTTTTCGAGTGAGTATAAAGATAACTCTGTTAGACTAGAATTCATCAGTCCTGCACTGGCCACCAGCACCTATTGGTATAGCAGAAAGGAAGTGAACACATTGGAGTCTATTAGTGTGATCACCTATCTGCAGAAAGTTCTACCTTGAATTTTTGTTTTCAGCTTTGTGATTGAATTCAATGACAAAAGAAAGAACTGTTATTTCTTTGAAAGTTAGCAAAGGGTGCCCAAGAGTCTCAGTGTACTCAGTAGTTTCGCTTCTAGCCTGTCTGTGAAAATTTAACTAGCGTAGTCTGAAGGCTGTGGAACAGAGATTGCTCTCTTCCTTGATGAGTGGTTACCCACCACGAACATTTCACTGATAAATTAGTACATAACAGAATCACATTAGGAACCTCATGCTTGATCTCCCTATGTTTTCAATGAAAACATTTCCCTTTTATTGATGTTTGTTCTCATTGACCCTTTCAGGTCAGAAGACAGAGTTTCTTTATTAAATCGGTAAATCAGAGGTATTTAATTGGCTCTAGAAACTTGTGAGTGGTCTTGGCCTATCCCAGCCCCAAACAGGGATTTGACCAACCACTGTGAATTCTGCTTTTCCAAGAAGGTAGGGGGTGAGAGATTATAACAAGCTCTGTGTATGTAGTCAGACTCTCATTGCCTTCAAAGCACTGATTTTCTTGGCGTAGGCAAAATGCCAAAATCAATGTTTTTGACAGACTTAAAAAAACAGGTTAGCATTTAGAAAACTAGATGGTTACTTCCATTTTTCTGAAAAACCATCAGATATTTTAAAAATAAAATATTGTACGTTTTTAAAGGGGAACTTATTTTTTTCTCCATATTACGCAGAAAATAATTAGATGCTTGCTGGCATTAGCAACTGTGCTAAGATCAATGATATTGCAAGAACCATGAAAGCTGACTTTTATAATGAGAGCAAGTGGCCTGGAGTCTACGAGAAATTGCTGAGAATCCTTTTAGGGTGCCACAAGTGCTAATTAAAACTTGAGAAACAACACCAAAATTGTTCAGGAATCATGAACACTCATTGCAGAACCAACCTTGAGGGTCATTCTGATTTCTAAACTATCTGCATTGGAATTTGAGTTTTAAAAAAATGTCTCCAGAGCTCCATCACCTCATTTAGATTCATTTCCTTTTACATCTTTTTCATTTGGTTCTCTCGTTTTTCTGACTTCATTACTACTTAATATGGGGCATTGAGAAATGTGGGAAGAGAGTTGTTCAGAAATCATGCTTGTGACAATTATTTTTAGAAGGGAGAATGTAGCCTCATTTGTCATCATCATTATCACTAAAAAACTACAGGTCAGGAATGTCTTTAGTAGCATTGTCTACTAAATTGGGGTTAATTAAAATGTCTCTTTTAAAAGTACTTCTCTAGAATACACACACACACACACACACACACACACACACACAGGCACACACACGCTTTTCTCCAGTCTTCTTTAAAAGGGTCATTATTCTATGTCTTGCAGGGTGGAATGGAATTGACATGTATAGGGCATGGTTTCATTTTCATTTTTCTAGGAAGAAAATCATCTAGAGAATTGTGACTTTCAGACATGTAGATAGTTCTACCTCTCATGTCAAGGCTATAATCCATCTTTAAAATATCATTATGGTTTTGAATTTTTATCCTGATTCTCTTGATATGTTAAAAAAGCAAAAGTATTTTCAATCTGTGCTTTCACGCCTCTAAAGAATATATTTCCCCTTCCTGTCGTTCTTAAACTGCAGTAGATAGGTATTACCCAGAAAGCTCAAAGAACAGATTTCTCAGCTTCATTCTCAGAAATTTTGATTCAGTAAGACAATGGTGGGACCCAGAAATGCTGTACTTTAATGAGCCTCTGAGGAGATTCTGATGCATGCCACCTTTGGACACATTTTGTAAACCTCTGTCTTATACCATCACCACTGTAGAGTGTTATGGGGACAAGTAAGAGGGTGCTCTGAAACTACACAGAAGGGGAACCTAAATTGATGTGACAGAAGCACTGTGATTCAAGCTGAGTACTGAAGGTTGAGCGAGAGTTATCTAGAAAGTCAGTTGGGATTAACGGGAATGAGAAGGTGAAGACATTTTAGGTAGAAGTAAATTCAAGTGCAAAGACTTAGGGGCTAAAGAGAAAATGGTGTTTTCTAGAGTCCACAGATAAATCTATTTGGATAAAGAATGGCATGAGTGATTGAGAAACTGTGATATAAAGATGAGGTTGGAGAAGTGAGTTGAGACCAGATTACAGAATTCTTGTAGACAAGTCAGGGAGTTAGGGTAATATCCTGCCAGGCTCCACCAGAATTCCTGTAAACTGTGTACTCTTTCCTGTGCCTTTCCTATGCCTTTTCACGTTCTTAGGCTCTATATAATCTTGGGTCTCTCATCATTCTAAGAAGACAGCTACTTTCAATGTAGCTATTCCATTGCAACTACCAAGGGTGGAAACCCTACAGATATAACAGGTCATGATGTAACATGTGAGAGGAATAGCTTTTTCAATATATTTTACTTGAAGACAGCTGCTACCTAATTCAGATGGCTCTCCTCATTGACTTTGTCTCATAAATATTAGGAAGAGAACAATAGCAGTGTGTTAAAACATTATCACGTGACAAAGATAGAAAAAAAAAAAACACCTCGTCTAAAATTCTGCCATTTGGGGAGTGTGACCTATATTATTATGTGTATTTCTTTTTTACTCTGTAACTGAAGATAAACCAGACAGTTTTTTATCATTTATTTTTTAACACATTATATTATGAAATTTAAATGAAGATATAAATATCACTATCCTGCTCCACAAATTAATGTTAAGATGCATTTTAACCTTCGAACGGAAGAAATTCTATATTCATTTTTTTTTTGGTCATTAGTTTTTCAGTAAGTTATCCATACCTGTTTTTTTTTTTTTTTTCTTCCTGGTTCAGGACATGTGTGTGTTTAAATGTATGTTTATGTGTCAAGAATTGTCAGTCAGGAAGTGGCAAGAAAACATGCACTGAAATGTAAGAAAACAGTGAACTTGCACTTAAACTTAATGTGTTGATTCCCCTGCTGTGAACATGACTTCTTCGTCCCCACTCTCATTGCATTAGTGTACAAACCTTTAAATGGAAAGCTTAGAAGCCTGCCAGAAGCAACTTTTTTTCCCCTTTCCTTTTTCTGCGTTTAACTTTGAAAGTGGGAGGATTTGATTTTTTGATCAACCAAGTAGCTGTCAACTCAGAACAACTAGATTTTATTTCATCGGGTTTGATTTCTTGATCTGCATTAAGACTTGAACAAGAAAACAACTACCGATCAAAACAGGTATTGGGACAAGAAAAAGCTTTTACTACGTGAGGCCTTGAGAAACTGCAGACACGGCTAGTAGTCTGAATGATTAGACAGTAAACTCCAGGTTTTTTTGTTTTTGTTTTTGAAATAATTACTTTTATTTAAAGGAAGATGCTAAGTGCTCCTTTGAGTAGAAATCAAATTCTTAAGACAATCTTTAGAGGCAGTTTCAGACATGTTATCTAACTGCTACTTTTAAAGTGCCACCTAATGAACTAGAAGAGGCCTTCATTAGCAAATTCACTTGTATTTGCTCTACTAAGTAGTGAAAGGCTTGTTTAGGGTGGGTTTTGCTTTCTCAAATTGCCCTCCTTAAACAAACAGAGCGAGGGAAAAAAGCTTTTAGATGTATAACATGAAGCCATTACAAGAAGCTGAAAGTCAACCCATGAAAGAAAGGAGCTGTTTAGTGGGTTTCCAGTTAAGGATCTGGGTGGTGCTGGAAACAGAATGGGAGATAATAGACTCTTAGTGACGCAGCTGTCAGGAGACAGAAAACTGTAGCAGCTTTGTGGGAAAATAGAATTGTTGGGTTTGCCCACTTGACCTTTACTCTGAATAGATGAGCTTAAGAAGATCACAAAGGAGTTTGCAAAACAGTGGTCTGCTCAGTTCTTTTGGTGCCTGAAACTCCTCTTTTGTTCTAGGGAGTTTTAAGTTTGTTACCAAGCATTCTTAAAGGGATTCCTTGAAATCTCTATGATCATAGCAAAGGTGTGTGTTTTAAATGAATTGCTCACGCTGTGGCCTTCGGGTTTCCTGTACAACAGTGTGTTTATGAAGGAGAATTACTGAACAGAGACTCCAGCATCTGTACACTGCACGTTATCACTCCTCTCACAGCCATTCATTGAGTCCCCTTCTGGGTTTCTGGGTAATTGCATACTATTATTTAAATCAAAAACACAATCCTCATTTGAAAGCACAATGTATAATAAATGCATATATACTGCCTCATAGATGAAAGGCTTGCAGATTCATTGCCAGCATTTTCTGAAAATAGAGCTTGACAGTAGAGGTTCATGTGAAAAAGTTCTGGGAGATTTCAGTTAAGTACCAGTTGAATACGTGCCAAGGTTATGATGTAGTAGCCAACAACCGTATTTAATCTTAGTTGTATTTATGGAATTATAACTTCCTGCCCTAAAATGCATGGACACTGTGCATTTTAAAAATTGTGTCCAGTTGTGAATTTCACATTTCCTAATAAAGTTGGCAATTTTGAGAACATACAGAAAAGACTACTTTTCAACTTTTCAAACCCTTTTGAAAAACAGAATCAGTCATATTTAACATAGAGAATACTTATTAGATGGAAGAGAAATGATAAGCATGATCAAAGATTTCAAGTATCTGAAGCCCTATTATATAGAAGAATATCATTTGTGAGGTATCATAAAATTTATAGTTTCTTAACCATATAAATATATGACAGAATAAATGGTAAATTAAAGAGATAATGTGGGAAATATTAAGAAACCATAAAATTTATACAGGGAAATAGAAGCAAATGTTTAACTTCTGTGGAGTTGAAATAGAGGATTTCAAATGAAGAAATGATAGAGGAAATGTTGATAGTTATGAGTAGGAGTATCTGAATTATTCAAAAATGCTTAAAAGTTGTAATAAAAAATTAAAAATATAAAGAAGCTAAAGAACTTATAAAAATCATATTCACCAAGAGTACTTACTGGCATGGATAAATGATCACATTATAATGTTCAGTGAAAGATTGCTAAATCAAAGTTTATTTTAATATATATATATATATATATATTAAACTAACTATTAAGAAATCCTTTTTAATGGATTTCTTTGAGTGGTTGAATTATAGGTTTTTATTTATATGTAATATTCCTGTATTTTTCAAAATTTCACAAAATCTATTTTCTTTCTCTTTGTAAAAAGTTATATAAAAAGCAAAGGATATAAAAACAAAAGAAGTTAGTCAATTTTTAGACCTTATGGGTAGATATAAAGCTAATAAAAAGAAGGCATTTCTAACAAACTTTTAACAATATCTCAAGACCTGTGGGCTATTCCCTTCACTGGAAGAATTCACACAGAAGAATCATTGTAAATCAGAAAGAGTATAGATTTCCTTAATGGAAGGAAGGAGCTGGGATTCAGTGATTTCAAATATCCATTCATCACTAAACTTTTTGGTGTGAGGGAAGTAAGTTACAATTTGAAAGATTATGAAGATTGAAGCTGAAAAGTGACATAGAAATTCACAACTTCACGTTATTTAGAAGCGCAGTTTACAGTTTGAAAGATTGTGCAGATTAGAGCTGGAAAATGACCTAGAAATCCACAGCTTCAAATAATTTAAATGTTTTTGAAATGAGAAAATGGAGGTCCAGAGTCATTATTGTGGGCAGGAATGAATCTGATTCAAATTTTCTGAGCCCTATTTCAGTTCTTTCCCCTCCTACAGAGAAAGAATATTTCCCCAGTTGTGGGTTTCCATCCCACTCCAGTCACTTCTAATTCCTGTGACTTCTCTGTGCCTCAGCTTCCTCATCTGTAGAAGTAAATCTGTTACCATATGAGGTTGCTAAAAGGATAAAGCACTAAGCAGAGTTCCTGACACAGATGAGAAATCATTATTACCTACATTTTATGTATTAAAATATATACATATATATGATAGTTTTGACATTTCAATTTTGGTTTGTATGGATAGGCATGCATGCTTGGAGTATGTGGGGGAAGAGAGATGCCAGGGGCTCTTCCAACATATTTATTTATTTTTATGATATCTCAGTACTTTCAGAAGTTACTCACCAATTTTGTCATCCCTCAATATGATTTACTAAGAATTTCATGAACCAGAAAGAGAAAACATAGAGCCCTTTATCATTTTTCCCTTATGTAAAAGACAACATACACTGTTGGTGGGAGTATAAATTGGTACAGCCACTATGGAAAACAGTATGGAAGTTCCTCAAAAAATTAAGAATAGAATTACCATATGATCCAGCAATCCCTCTTCTAGGTATCTACCCAAAAAATCTGAAAACATTTATCAGTAAAGATATATGTATCCCTATGTTCATTGCAACGTTATTCACGGTGGCCAAGACATGGAAACAACTGAAGTGTCCTTCGATAGATGATTAGATACAGAAGATGTGGTACATATATACAATAGAATATTACTCAGCCGTAAGAAAAGATGAAATACTGCCATTTGCAACAACATCGATGTATCTTGAGATTATCATGCTAAGCGAAATAAGTCAGACAGAAAAAGGTGAGAACCATATGACTTCATTCATATGTGGGATATGAAACTTAAAGCAACAAAAAAAAGACAAACATACAAAGAAACAAGAACCCACAGACACAGACAACAGTGGTTTCCAGAAGGTAAGGAAGGAGGGGGAGAGAGAATGTTGTAAAAGGGGTCACATATATGGTGATGGGAGGAGAACTGACTCTGGATGGTGAACACACAATGTAACATATAGATGATATATTATAGAAATGTACACTTTGAACCTATATAATTTTACTAACCAATATTGCCCCAATACATTTAATACAAAAAGAAAAAGCCAACAGCTTTTTACCTGTGAATGAATACTGACTTTTTAAGTTAGTATTTAATGTTTGTGGAAACTGATTGATTTCCTTGTATAGTTATTCATCTTGAGACCTCTAGCTTAGACCATGAGCATATTTCTATTCATTCCAGAAACAATAATAGCTATACTGAAATGCTTGTTTTAGTGTAGTTTGTGTCTCTAAGTTTAAAAGATTTTAGAGGTGTTAGAAAATATTTACTTTAAAGTTGCTGGAACTTGGCTCTTTTTTTTAATTTATTGGGGTGACAATTGTTAGTAAAATTACATAGATTTCAGATGTACAATTCTGTATATCTATACATCATCTATAAATCCCATTGTGTGTTCACCACCCAGAGTCAGTTCTCCTTCCATCACCATATATTTGATACCCCCTTACCCTCATCTCCTACCCCCCACCCCCCTTAAGTGGAGCTTGGCTCTTAATCACACCAATACAAATGCTGACATGGACAAGTACTTCTCCCTCAAGCATACAGAAATGGGCACAGAGTCTGTACCTATTTAAAACAAAGACTGAGATTACTTATATCTTTGACTATCTACTATCTATTTTAAAGGACATTTCTCCCTAAATGCTTTGTAAAATATCTTTTATTTGTGACTTATCTTTCCCAATTTCCAAACTTAATACTGACAGCTAAGAGAAAAAAAAAAAAAAAAACCTCAAAGTTTATTTGTTTGAATGGAAAATGACAATATAAAAATGTTCTTTTCTGCCTTGAGGACGTATTATATTATGAAAGATATTTTTCAGATTTTGTAGTGGTCCATAGATAGAATCCCTTACATGCAATTTCATGATTTCATCATTCCATGGTACAACTTATAGCTATTTAAAAATTTTAAATGAAACTACATTGGGAAAGATGAGCCGAGAACAGGCACCATTTACAAGCAGCCACTGGATAAGCTGCCAGTGAATACAAATGGTGGTGGTTCCCATGTATTCTGGGTAGCATGGCTACGTCACTGTCACCTTAAGAGTGTCACAGAGATTCAAAATGCAGTTTTGTTTCCTCCAACTTCCAGAGAGATATTCTTATAGGGATAGTCACTTGATTTGTGTCTCAGGAAACTCTCTCTAGCAGAACATATAATACTTTCATACAGAAAGTGTCTTCTTTGCAATGGGGGCTTGTCAAAGGATTTGTCTGCATTAATAAAGGTATTCCCAAAAGGTAGGAGAGAAAAGCCTCATTGTTGAGTAGAGACCACCGCCACTTTATGTACATTTAATAATGATGTTCCTAAGGTTTAAAAATCAACAAATGTTTAATTCATACAACTACACTCCTACAAGTACAGCGAAATTATCCACTGGCAGCCATTATCTGTAAAACTAATTAAAGACAATAGCATATTAACATGTACACCGTGAAGCAAACTCCATTCTCTCATTGAAATACAAGGACTTTATCTTTGGCACAGTGGGTCTGAACTAATTGAGATGTCATTTGGAAAAAAAAAAAGAAGTCAGTTAAGAAGGTTAGGAGACAGTGATGTTGTTGCAAAATTGTCTATTTTTAAGAAGACATTCTTCCGTAAACCATACAGCCCCCAGTTGCAGATCTAATCATTATCAGGAATGGGGGTGAGGCAGGGCCAGGAGTTGGGGGGGGGGGAGATACAGAGAAAAAGAATGTCTCAAAGAGGAAAAAGAGCAAGACCCTAATTGAAATTGGAAGCACTCTCATTTTAGGAAATGTTTTCTTAACAGATTGCTCTAGCCCTCTGCCTCAAGGTTTTTGATTAAATTAATGATGGTAGTGATAAGCTCCATTAATGTTGCTGTTTCCAGAGGGACATTTTCTACAGCCTTCTCTTTTCCTGCTTCCCCAAATCTCTGATATGACAATAGAATTTCTAATTGAAGCCAGAACAAGACAAGAAGCTGAAGTTATTATTACCATGCAAATGAAGACAATCTAGGCAATGAATCTTTCATGTGTGCCCACCTAAACAAGTAATATTTCCATTATGGGCTTTGTGTCACTCAGCTGGGAAGCTGTGGCTGCAGCTTGTCTTCAGTGAGGTCTCAAACTTCTCTTTTTTGTTGCATGTTGCCTGCTGTCTTGGGACCAGTTAACACATCTGACATATTGTGCTCAGTTGGCCCTTGTTGTTACTACAGATATACTAGTGCAAATAGATGAACTTGTTATGATCCATAGGGCATTACCAACTTGAGTTCCTGTCTTGATAATAAAGTGTCAGAGAAAGAAAGCAGCCGAGTCCTAGATAATGAAGAAAGGAAGAAGTACTTCAGTAAAATCAACCATAAAATCCATAATGGGAGATATCGTAGGGACTCTTCCATGCAGCATAATTAGCTTACTGAGAGCTTTGGAGAACGCAAGAAAAAGAGTGTTATTTGGGGGCCCTGAAACAGTTACATTAAATTATTCATAAACATTTATTTGCCAAACACTATTATATTTCACATCCTGATTAAAACTATTGTGTTGACAATTAACATTGTGCGTGCGTGTGTGTGTGTTTGCGTGTGTATGTGAGAGAGAGAGAGAGAGAGAGAGAGAGAGAGAGAGAGAGAGAGAGAGAGAGAGAGAGAGAGAGAGAGAGAGGTAGAAGTAGAACTGAATGCGAAGTAATTTTGGTTTTAACTTTCTGATTTTTGTTTTGGATCAAATGTCAATAATAGACATGCTACTTAACAGCAGAAAACAAAAGAACATCTTGTTTTTTAATCTACCATAGTACCAGAAATAATACGAAGTATTCAAATAGATGTCCAATAAATATGTTGAATTTAATTTATTTTTACTTTCCTAACTTTGTTTTAAAAAAAAATAGGTAAATTACAGAAGTAGAGAATGGAGATGAGGAACAGAGAAAGGTGAACTTGTTGAGGTCTCCACTCTATTTCATTCTGTCTGTCTGCAAAGCCATTGATTCAGATATTACCCTTCATAGTTTATTAGGTCTTTCTTTACCTTTCTGAAGAATACACTATAGTTATAAAGTGATATTCAATGGCAAAGAGACATTTAGGGTAACTGGAGTCAGGGAAAGCTGTTACAAGTAGGTCACGTGGAAGTTTTGAGCATGCAGAGTAATTTGTTTAGACACAAATGAGTGGGAAGTGGGAAATATATATTTAATAATTGAAAGAGGGAAAAGTATTACTGTATTTATATTGCTTATATTAGATGGAGTGAAAACCCTGGGCTAGAACATTATAGAGATAAAGATAGTTAGTTCTTTCAGAGAACTGGCCCCAAATCTCAAAATCTAATTAGGTGGTTGACCTCGAATTAAATCCCAGGATGGCCTTGGTTTACAAATCTCAAGTGCTAATTGTATGATTTTATAGAAATTGATCAAAGTAGCTTTTGTTCTTCTTTACTAGAAAATTTTCTTTACTTAAGCTCTTTGAAAAACGTAATCTAAAAACACTAATTTAAAAAATGTATATACACCTGTATGTTCACTGCATCAGTATTTACAATAGCCAAGACATGGAAGCAACGTAAGTGCCCCTCAATAGATAATTGGATAAAGAAGACGAGGTACATATATATAATGGAATATTACTCAGCCATAAAAAAGAACAAAATCTTACCTTTTGTAACAACATGGATAGACCTAGAGGGTACTAGTATGTTAAGTGAAATAAGTCAGACTGAGAAAGACAAATAACATATGATCTTATTTATATGTGGAATCTAAAGAGCAAAACAAACATGAACAAAACAGAAACTAACTCATAGATACAGAGAACGAACTGATGGTTGCCAGAGAGAGGGGGCTAAGGGGTGTTGAGTAATAAAGGTGAAGAGATTTAGAAATATAAATTGTTAGTTACAAAATAGTCATGGGGATGTAAAGTGTAGCATAGAGAATATGGTCAATAAGGTTGCAACAACTATATACAGTGCCAGGTGGGTACTAGACTAATTGGGGAATCACTGCATAAATTGTATAAATGTCTAACCACTATGCTGTACACCTGAAACTAACATAAAACAACATTGAATGTCAACTAAAGGGAAAAAAATACTTTAAAAAAAAAGTAACCTGGATTACGTACATTTTCCTTTTCTGCTCCTTTGAGTCTCATATATCTTCTCTAAGCTACTCACACTGACAGTGTACAGATGTCTCCATGAGAGAAAAGAGTGTGTTTTCTGCTATGTATACAGGACCTTTGTGTTGCAGCCAGTGTTTTATTGAATTTTTTTTATTACAGCTCATTGTAATAAAATCTAAAAAAGACTTCTATTTAAAAGAAAACAAAAATGAATAATGAGTTTAAATCCGTTTATGCATCAATAAAACAGAGTTGCATAAAATTTTATTAGAGCATATTTGCTCATTCTTTTTAAAAAGAAAAGTGTGGATGTGCTAGTAGTGAACAATTAAATTTGTTGAATCTCTAGACTTACAAAAATATTGATTTTTTTTTGTTATGTGCCCCCTTTGACACAGCTATATCTGACATTCTCAATGAAATTTCTTATAAAATAGATTAAATCTGCCTGGATTTTATATCAGACATTCCCAGTGAACGTAACAACAAAGAATAACTGGAATTGAAACTTAAAGATATTGTCTTGGTACTTTTTCAGTGAGTTTTCATCATATTTTAGAGGGTATAGATTCATAATACTTTTCAAATAAGACACATTATTTATCCTGGTCCATCTTTTGTCAGACACGCAGTAAGTGCAGATTAAATTAGCAAATTCTAAATGCTTATTAATGCTTTGTTTTTGCATTTGATTATTTGTATTTATTCTCAGGATCTCTCAAGCTCAGATGTTGAAAACGCCATTTCTTCATTAAAATACCAATGATTATAGAAATATTATGTTGCATATCAAGTTCCTTTTATTTGTAAGTTCTTCAGAGTCAGATTCATGCTACCCATTTCTTTAAGAACTATTGAGCTATTCTGAGCGTATATTTTTAGAAGTTAAGTTCCAGGGGGCAAGAATCCTTTGTTTTGCATCTTTGATGTTATCCAGTTTATCCTTTAGAGATAGCACCAAGAGTAGTTAGTATTTTATAAATGTCCAGCATGTACCAGGAAAGCACTAGAGGAATGAATTCTCTGGGTGGGGAGCTCTGAAAGAAGTTTGAGGGGCTGTAGGGAAGCTAGGTGGGGACTGCATTACCACATTACTGCGACACTCTGTCTTATGCACAGTGGCACTCAATAAATATCCATTTACTTTAATTGAGTGGGCATAAATAGCATTTACCAGAAATCCTTTGCTGGCTGCCAGCTGCACTAGGCTGCTGAGAACCATAGCATGTTCTCTCTGGTATCAGAGGGAACACAACCTCTTTTTAGTATCTACCTATGCTCAAAGGGGAGACTCGAGCTGTAAAATCAGCTATGATTGTATTCTGAGCACTAGTACAATGGTTTAATAGGAAACAATTTTCGTATTATCATGCGTCTATGGACAAAGAGGCAAATGGGGTAAAATAGTAGGTTTTCAGAAAGTTGTTTGACCTCTTTGTGGTTTTCATCATCTTTAGAAAGTAAGAATTACTTTCTCTATGTATGTTTACATAATAGCAATGTTACTTTGTCATTTGAATTTCCCTGATATAAAACTGGGTGAGTGAGAGGGACTATTTACAAACCAACCCCAAAACCACCTGGATATAGTTTACTTCATCTCCATCAATCATTTATCACAAATTTGATAACTTAATATTTCAGCTGTCTGAATGTTGACTTTCACCTAAGGAAGTCTGTATTTTTGTTTGTATTACCTCAATTCCAAATATCTCTCTATGAGAAAAAAATTTAAGGGATGTCAAAAGTATTGACGGTTATTGTGTCTCACCTAATGAAGTGGATCTCCCAAAACAAACCAAAGGCAGTGATACAGACAGTGAGCAGCAGAAAAACATTCTGAAGTCACGGGCGGTGGGAAAGACTTCGGGCGGGCAGCAATTTAGGGAGGAAAGGAGTTCATCTGGGACATTTGGCTGGTGTTGGCCTCTGATTTGGGTGGAGAACAGGGACTGTCTTGTAATCGTTTCTCATCTTTGTAAAGAAAGATTTTCTCTTGTTAGCACTGAAAGCTTTGCTTTCTCTCCATCATGGCTGGCTGGCAGTGTTTGATACCACCTTTTCTCTTTATCAGTGCTCTGGAGTCAGAGCCATGGCAGCTGGTGCTTTTTCATGTTGCAGTAGAGGTCAGGCTCCGGTGGCTACACGTACTTCCCATCCACCTGCCTGGTCTCACTATTCACAGGGACATTTTAGATCCCAGCATGATTCCTTGTAATGCATTTTCTTTTCATCATTTCTTTCTTAATTTTACTTTATTTTTTAAAATTCCTAACCAAATTTGTTCAAAAAATGTCTTAAAAGAAAACATGAAACTCCACATGTCCAAAAACTATCACCAAATCAAAGTGAAAATCCCTTGTGGCATTTCGAATTAAACTTGCATAGTTTTAGAATTGAATTCTGAAAGAGAGCAATAACCACACACTGATGTTTCAGAGAACATAGTTGCTTTTTGAAATATGTAAATCATTCACTATAGCAAGACTAAAGCTATAAAACCATCAGAGTCTACAATCATGATTCAGAGAGTCGGTTCCTTACCACTCTTGAAGTGGCAGAAGTGGCCATAAAATGAGTTTGAAAGATAAGTCTCCTTCAGAAGACAGTTCCCCACGTGCTCATCCGTACTTTGTGCTCATCCGTAAGCTGCCCCTTCTCCATACTACAGAAGGAGTAAAAATAACGTTTCTAATCACTTCATGTGATCATTAAACATTAATTTATCTGTAAGTCATTTTCTTTGGGAGAAGCAGCATCCAGGTTCTTGGAGGGAGAGGCAGCCTATAAGGAAGAAGAAAGGTGCAGAAAAGGAAGCACAGGAAGATAACTTTCAGCTGCTTTTACTCTCTCCAAGAACTGACCCCATAGGAAGTCCATTTTGTGAAATTCTAGAATTTTGAACCATTCTACAAAGTTTGGAAGAAATGCATTTAAGTCAAATAAAGTGAAATACTAGGTTCAACAGAAGATTATGATTGTTTTGAGGAGATAAAGCTAAAAATGTAAGTAGACTTATAAACCATTTAGCTAAATTTATGGATAAATCATAATTATTTATTTGAGGAATGTTTGGGTGTATGTCCCTAATCTTTGGCAATTGATGTTATGGGAGAGAAAACAAGTACTGCTTACCCCAAAAAGCCCATTGTATTAATACATAGAGTTCTTTGCATAACATTTATAAAGCGTGCTTGGATTTTTAAGGACTTTTTCTCTTTCTCTCATGTGCTTTATATTTCCTGTGCTCATATATAGTTGTTTAATTTCACTTGGTAACAGGTCAGAGGAGAGGAAATAACTGGTATTTCTATGACAAAACAACAGCTAACCACATTTTTATTTGAAGTTGGCATAGTGCCAGAGGCATACACTCAATCCAATGTACTGAGTGTGTGTATTCACCTACCCATTCCCCTTGTGCCTGCCGCATTTCCTTCCTGCCTTAGTTCTACTTCATGAATAATCACTGTATGAATGATGAAATACAACTATGAAATGTTATGTCAATTACACAGACTTTATATAATGCTAATTATCTTAGGAACTGAAGATGCTTGCCTCCTATTTTCTCTAAATTAGTTTTAATCAATCTGAACAACATCCCAAGGAAACATTTTGAAGGAGAATTGCAAA
The DNA here is from genome assembly GCF_004115265.2 of Rhinolophus ferrumequinum. NCBI lineage: Eukaryota > Metazoa > Chordata > Mammalia > Chiroptera > Rhinolophidae > Rhinolophus > Rhinolophus ferrumequinum. The sequence continues at coordinate 48,050,174 of NC_046288.1, read as the reverse complement.
ATGGTCATCAAAAGGATGATTTTTCCTGCTCACTAAATGTGAAAATCACTATGCAACAAGTGCATGAATGTCAAACATTGGGAGTTTATTAATAATGAAAGTAACAGAACGTAGGTCAAAGAGTTGGGTGTGTGGGGAGACACATTTAAAACAAACGATTAAACATAATGCACGTTCAGGGCTTACAATGCTAATTTATGTAAAAAGATGTATTAAATCTCCACCTCGCCAAATCATTTCCATATACAATTCATTTTTCCGTGTGCCATTAGAGCCGTAGTTTCTTCATGTACAGAGGTCCTGAGGAGGCTCACACAGAAATGCATAAAGAAAAATTTGCTAGAGCAAGAGGAATGGATAGAGATCACTCAGCCCAGACTATGGGTAAATGTGTCGTTTGGGGCATTGAACAGACTTGGGTTTAATTCTTGTTTCTAGCATTTATGTTGGGCAAGTTCCTTGGCCTCAGTTTCTCACCAGTAAGAGAAGTGTCGTCGAACCTACCTTATAAGGCTATTTAAAGAAATAAATGAAACACTAGACTTAACACTTTTTAAATTACTGGAACAGAAGTTAAAGCTATCACAGCATTCATCTAGTTCTAATGTATGCATTCCATACATCTTTATGGAATGTTTACCTTGTGGCAGGACAGGCACTCTACTAGGTACTGGATCTTTTCAAACAGCTTTACACTACACATACTGTTAAGTGCATACTTGTTTCTCAAAGACGCACAAGCTATTGAATTATGCCAGATATTTTGCTCTGTCCCCCTGTACCTTGGACATGGCATGGGAACATTTGGATAATGATGTCATAGAAGTTTTGAAATTGAAAGCATATTTCTGCAATGCTGATAAAAGCATATTTAAGCGAACTGGTACTAACTGTTCTAACTGCCAGAAAAATCTCATTTATCTTGAATCAAATTATGTCTCTTTTTAATTCTCACACATTCATTTGCTTTCTGTCTCCTAGAGTCAGGGAATCAAGGTAGTAATTATACACAACAACAGAGAATTTGCATCATCATATTCACACACCTCTCCCTGCCCCTCAGTTTTTTGTTGTTGTTGTTTGTTTAAATTATTGTCCTCAAAAGAGTCTAGTTATTTGGAGTTCCACTTGATTCTTAAAGGCAAAATAGTTCAAGAATGGACTGAAGGGTGACGTTTCCTTAAATTAAATGGTCTAATTCTTTAAGGAATCTGCAGTGCACACCACTCTTTCAGGCACTTCCTCACTCTAAAGACTCATGTCCGAGTATAGCCTGTAATCTTTCAAAACCCTTAGTCTGAGTGCCCACGGAAACACTGACAGATGGTTCCCTTGCCTCTGCTGACAAGCCAGTCCATTCCATAAAATAAGTGTTTAAATTTAAAAGTTCTTCCTTACAATGACTTAAATCTTTCTAACTTCCACACACCAGTTTTATTTCTGCTCTCCGGACGTTCATAATTAAATTTATTCCAAAGACCTTTTTCTCTCACTTACTTTCTCCTATTTTAATCTTAACATGTCCACTTCCTTCTCAAATTTTGAAGTTTGAGATAGGCGAGAAAGGGACATTATTATCTTTCAGTTATTACCACTGTAAAGAAGCAATTTTAAATTTAAAAAAAAATTAAATATTGTTTTCAGAGCTTTTGCAAGACACTTCTCAAAGTAAATGTCTCTTTGCAGAATGATAAGGTCACACGGAAGGTTTACTTTTGGCACCTATACTTCCCGTGTGGGCAATTAAGTCCAGCCTATTTAGCCCATACTTTCTAATTACTCATCATGGATACCCGTCAAGGTAGTTAATCATCAAGGTTGTTTGGGAAGTAAGTTCCAATACATGTGATAACCCTTATTTTTAAAAATCAGCTATGCCTTAATGAAAATGAGGCATTGAACTTATTAAAACCAGACAATGGACTTTATGAATAGTATATAAATAGTGCATGGGGACTAGAAATGTGGCAGACACATGAGAGACCAGCAATATTAACCCAATCAAGGAATTGTCAGTGTGTCATATTCATTCTGCTCTTGATTGACTTGCTTTTCTGTTTGTTTGTTTTTTCTTAGAAATCTGTGTTTTGGGGGCAACTTAAAGTGTTTGCTCTGAATCGTCTGTGCTCTAGTCCCGTCTGAGATTTGGCTTCAGAAAGTCAAGTTAGGGCTAGGAAGCTAGGTTTAACAATTTCAGTGGTTCCTTTTGCCATGTAATTTGAGGATCATTGTGCTAACGAATTTGGGAACTTTGAAATATAAAGTTGTGACTAAAAGAAAGAAGTAAGGTGTAAGTAATGATAGACTAGGCTGAAACAAATATTAGTGGCTAATGAAAGTTTTGCATGCTTGGCATTTTAAAGATCATTGACTTGGTACTTTTGCATTCATGTTTCTGGCATTCTCTTTAGGAATTAAAGGGGTCTGTGACAGCAGCTCAAGCTAAAGTATCAACAAGATAAAAGAAGAAAGAAATCCTTAGCTGTGATAGCCAGGGCTCAGATGGATTTATAATCAAGGGAGAGGCTTAAGGTTATATGAATTTAATATGATGAGTAAATATTATTGTACTGAAGATTTGGACTTCATTTTATTTCCCACTTGTCAAAGAAAGGTCACAATAATCTCTAAAATTATTTTCTTGATATTTTCAGCATAATTATCCAGATCATTTTTTTCTCCTTCACTACACTATATAACATCCTTAAAAAAATGTGTTTAAAATCTAAGGCATTTTACTGAACTTTAAAATATTAGTTTGCGAGTTTCTGCCTGCCCATTTACATCGTGTGGATAAGGTTATAGGCATTCATGTTCTCATACAGAGAAGTGTTTACCTTCCATTATCTTTTACCTTTTCATGTATATTTCATTAGAATAGATTGTGGACTAAAGGTTAGAAAACATAGACATCACAAAGGTGGTCGTGGTTACATGGTCACGTGGTAGTAAGCTCTATCTTCATGTTAAATACAAAAACGGTTGAATCTAAGAACCTTAGTTGCTAGATATCTTCTATATAGTCTGCCTTGTGCCACCATATGGTAGTTAATTCAGGTAGGACCTCCCATTGAGAAACAGAATTCAAATCATTGCTGACAGTCTTCACAGCAAAGCCAATTGACTTCCCTGCTCAGATAGTGTTTCAGAAACCCATGAGCAATCATGGAGGTGTTGGGAGCATACAGTCAACCTTGTAGGCAGAGTGGACCTCGGGACTCTTTCCTAATTTCTTTATTTAGAATGATCCTCTACCTTTTCATCTTATATGTGTGTGTGCATGCGTGTGTGTGTGTGTGTGTGTCTGTGTGTGTGTGTGTGTGTGTGTTTGTGTGTGCTTTTTCCTCTCCACAAAAACCTATGTTCTGGAAAAAAAGAGGCGGATACTAAAACATGGGAAATGTTAGGGGATCCTAAAAAACTGATAAAAGAATCTTTAATTTCAGAATTTTTACCAACCATATGAATTGTTTAGTAAATTAATGTAGTTTGCTACTCAAGGTGATGCCTAGATCTGATGAAAAGAAATTGATGTTTGTCTGATGTGCCTTCACTATTTAATAAGGCACAGAGAAATTTGACAGTGCATTTGTGTCTGAGTGCAAACTAAGAATCAGGTTTTCTCTAAGGTGAGGACTCATACTTCCTATTTCTATTCTGTGTCTCTGCAGTTTATTGGATATCTGTATATTTTCAGAGTGTGTGGTGGGGAGCTGTGTAGCCTAATGACTCAGGAACAGGAAATTTATAATCTGCCTCTTTGGCTGTTGCATAGACTCAAAACTAGGCTATGAAGAAAAATTTTCAACATTTTGGAAGAAACATTTTTGTTTTAATTAAAGTTTATTGGGGTGACAATTGTTAGTAAAGTTACATAGATTTCAGGTGTACAATTCTGTAATACATCATCTATATATATCTCACATTGTGTGTTCACCCCGAGTCAGTTCTCCTTCCATCACCATATATTTGACCCCCTTTATCCTCTTCTACAACCTCCCTCCCCCCTTACCCTCTGGTAACCACTAAACCATTGTTTATATCTATGAGTTTTTGAAAGAAACATATTTTTAATGCAAAAATTATTATTGTTATAAGAACAAAAACAAGGTGTCTTGCAATGCTAGGAAACACTTTTCCCAATAGGTGTAGCTATAAAACCTTCATTCTCATCACTGGGAAAATGAATTCAGTTGATTATTCTGAAGCATGTTTTCTTCAATAAAGAGGAAAAGTAATAAGGCCCTCCACACGAATGTGGTATAATCAGAATGATTAGATGTTAGATCAGATCTGAATTTGATGAGGCTGATGAATGGCAATTCTTGAAAAGAGTGTAGCCCTCTGTGGGAAAATGTTGGAGGCCAGCCTCCACCCTGGGTGGCCTTTGAGAAAGCGGGGCTGAGGACATAGACAGGGAAATATAGGCCAATGGTCTAGTTAGCATCTAAAGAGAGCACACAAAAAAGTCCACTAGGGTTGCATTAATGGTGTTAGGAGAGATACTGGAAGCAGAGGAGATATCATACAAAATCTGAACAGGATATGCCTCAAGTATATTAAAGTAAGTGATAACTCCAAAAATATCAAGAAGTGTAAGACCAAGAGGCTGGAGAGTGGCCAGGGCATTGTGATCTGAGTTTGGGGAATTGACTTTAGTGAAGAGGAAAGGTGGGTTTCTCCAAGGGTCATATGGGATTGATTCATTCTTCAATGGCCAAGGTATTTTTGTACCTGTGAAAAAGAAGTTGCCCTGTTCACTTTTGTTCAGTTCCCATAAGTGAAAGAAAAGGGAAAATCCTGGCTGAGTAAATGGAAGGCAAGAGCTGGTACCAGGAAAAATTATGAAGCTGATAAATACACTTTTATTCTTCTCCTTAGCTCACTTTACAGCCTGGCCTCACCTTTTCGCTATCTGCCCTTTCTCTTACCACCTATAGCATCAAGTCTCTTGCTCTCAGTTCTCTCTGTTGACAGTGGGAACCTAAAACCTATTCAAGCTCAGGAGTTGGTGATTCATTGTGCTAACTCTCACAAGAGTATTTACATTTTAATAGCCTTCCAGGAATAAGGCAATAAATCATTTACAAAATAAATCATGAATGATAGGTAGATTTTCAGGCCTGGGTACTTTTTTTTTTTTCTTTTTAGATATTTGACTTCCCATTGCCTCTCACATTATACCCAATACAGTGACTTTCAACTCAATGTACTCCTAATTATCCATTCATCCAACACACATTTGTCGAGTGTTTACCAATATATGCCAAGCACAACTCTTGGTACTTGAAAAACAACTATAAGATATAAAGGTCAGGTCCTTCAAGGAACTTACAGTCCAAAAATGGAGGGGTGGGGAAGCTAATATAAAGTTATAATAAAGTGTGAGGAAAGCAAAGCAGATCCAGTGGGAATTCCTGGATGGGACAGCTGTACCACCCAGAATGTGTTCAGAGAAGCAGTCATGGAAAAGATATCTGAGTTGAATTTTGTGTAGAGTGATGTTAACTTGGTGAAGAGAATAAAGAAAGGGGAATTTCTGAGAAGGGGAGACATGTGTATGAACATATAGAGGCTTAAAGTAGCACACTATATTTGAAGAATTGCAAATCCTTTGTCCTGACTCAAACATGGGATGTCGGAGGAGAGACGGGTAAGGACAAGCGGTAAGACTGAAGAAGCTCATGCAGGACCCTGTGCTAACCTGGTTGGCATCTGCATCCTAAAGGCAATAAAAAGACATAGATATGGCATGATTAGAATTGTGTTTTAGAAAAAAACCTTTCCACAGGACGGTGGGGAACTGATGAGAAGGAGTCTGGACAAGAGGCCAGGGGAGGCCAGTAAGGAGGCTCGTGCAGGTGCTAAGCAGGACATTTCCATAGGGTACTTAATGATGGCAGTAGCAATGGATACAGGCAGGAGGGACCCGTGGGGGTTGGGGGGTATAATGCCTAGTCTAGGATCCATGATTGCTTCTGCTAAAAGGCATCAGAAAAGTTCCAATTTAGTAACCAGTTGTGTTCTCCTAGACATCACTTAGCCAAGTAGGAGGACTGAAAATTTACAAATAAAGGAAGGAAACTGAGATCCAATTTAATTGTGACTTTTTCATTTGCCTACTTTCCTTCGGTGTAATACAGGTTCACACTGTGATATGTGAATGACAGTAACATACACATGCTTTTCCTCAAGTATGAAGACTTATGGGTGGATACCAGGAAGCCTGACGTTAAACATACGTGTACATTCATTTTTGATAATCAGGAAACTAGATAGTTACTGTTTAGTGTAAGAATTTCTAACTGAAACAAAAAAAAAGTCACATAATGTGCCAGAAAGTTCAAGGCAATGTATAAAACTAAATTGCAAGGAAGAGAAACCTGGCCACCCAAAGGAAGTTAACTTCCTCATTAAAATTCTGGCCTATGCGCCCCTAATCAGATAGGCTGAGGGACTGACACAGGACCCTGTATCCAAGTTTCTTCTGCCCACAGACCAAAAACATAAATCTTGATTCTCTAATAAAGACATTTACGGGAGAAAGTTATGATAGTATCCTCAATATCTTAAAGTTAGAAGTGTCAAGACGCTGGAAGACATCCATCTTCCTTGTTCTGGTGACTCTCTGGTTTGTCTCGAGGGGCTGTGTCATGTGTTTTCCTTGAAATTTTCAATAAAAGATAAGAAAATAATTTCTTTTGGATTATCAGCTTTCCCAGCTGAACTCCTGCAAGGTTGACTTGTAGAGACAATTAAACTAAGCATTTGCTCGGTTTCCGCGGACATTGTTATTGCAGCATTTGTCCCTTTCCTGACAAATTGCATTATGCCTCTGCCCTCTGCACCATTAGAAAGTCCAGAGAGAACCAGGTGGTGATGAGGAGGGGCCGATCTCACATTTGTCAACCCTGAGGCAGAGCCAGGCTGAGCTGCGAACTCCCTTTGATTCTTTACGCTGGGTAAAGGGGGTGGGGGCTGAATTCGGGTGGGACGCACATTTGAATGCTGTCGTTTGCCTCTGAGCAGAAGGCTATCATCTCTTTAGTGTTCAGAATGAATGTGATGCCCCCAGATTTGTTCAATAATTGCCCTGATTTGTGCCTGAGGCTTGACTTTCTTCTAGCTAAACGTTGTCTCCCCTAACACTCGCCCCTTTTTCTAACAAAGTGGCTCTTTCATTTGCTCTGGGCGGTAGCAGCCCAGTCAGCTTGCGCTGCAGCCTCAGCCTGATTCAGCATCACAGACTGCCCTTTGTGAACATTCTTCTCTCCTCTCTCCTCTCTCCCCTCCTCCAGGGGTTGAAAAAATAATGGGGGATTTTAGTTAACGCTGAAACATCTGTTGAATTCTAGAGAAGTAGAGTTTGTAATAAATGCACTAAATAAGAGAGGTAGCCCCTTTTATGGAATCTGCTGGTCTTTTCTTTTTCATAAAAGTGGCTGTGACAGTATGGGGTGCCATGCATTTGGGGTAGTGTCAGGGACAGTATAACACAGTGGATTAAGACAGTTTTTAGGAATATGCAGAGGTCTGTAAAAGGTGCATCAATACCTCTTCCTAGTGTGGCCTAGGGTATGGTGTCTAATTCTCTGAGAATCAGTGTTGTCGTCCGCAAAGCGGAGGCAAAGATATCCGCCTTGCAGATGCGAAAGCAAATACAATACGTATGTAAGGTACTAACATGATGTGCTAAACACCCGCAAAACCATTAACCGTCACCATTTTCATTGGTATAGTCTTTTTTTTTTTCTACTTAGACTATGATCAACTGCTCTCTAAGAGGGTAGAGCCCACTAGGGGAATGTGTGTGGCAATGTTCCTTCCATAAGAAGTCCTCAAATTGGATGAAGACTCTCCTTTGTGCCAGGCCAATCTTAGGTGCACAGTACAGTGAATAAGATTAACCCTGCCTCTGCCCTCATGGACCACACTCTCCTGTAATGTTGAGGGATGGAGCTGAGTGGACTCCAAGACAAGTCAAAGATAAATGGAATGTTTGTAAGTGTGATGAGTGCTATGAAGAGAAAAAGGGGCTGAGACAGAAAACAGTGGCTGGATTGGGTGCTTCATTGACCTTGGCTGGTCAAGAAGAGCCTCTCTGAGAGTATGGTGTCAAGTCCCCAACTTTATTTTCCTTTACATCAAAAAAAATTTACCACCTCTGTAGACTAAGTAGTTGTACTTTTAATATTTATTGATTTGAAAATACACAAAGATAAAAGGCTGTCGTGAATTCAATAAAAAGCTTTACCACAAATGTATATTTTATTCATCAGAGCGACATGGACATACATTTGAAAAGTAGAAATATATTCATATGTACGTGTAGGATATATTATTGATTCTTCTGAACATAATGCTGGGTTTGCATTTGGACCTGAGGGTTTGGACACTTTAAAATTAGTCTGAGTCCCTTGAGTTGTTTGAAGCCAGAAGGTTGAGAAATCACTGACAGTGAAAAAAGGATTAAATGGGCAAGAAAGAAGACCTGAGCCCTATTTCTTCCTTTTTCAAAAACTAAACAAAGAACAAAGAAGCCACTTAACTTTCTTGAATCTGTTTCCTCATTATTGGAATGAAGATAATAACATCTGTCACTTAACCTTATAGTGACTGTGTGACATTGAACTCCTCTGACACATAGGAAAGGTCTTGCAAAATACTTTGACCTATGTAAAAATACAAATATCAGCAATGGCTTGAAATATGGAATTCTAATAATCTAGAATACAATCAATCATTAAAAAAAAACTAATTTGACAAAATACCCACTTCACCTGCCTCTTCCTGGATTAGGATCCTGAGCAACTCTGCTGGCATCAGCTGCTTAGCCTGTATCCACTTCTGTAAATGATGTGAATGTGGGTTAAATCATGGCCTTTAAAGGGAGAAGGGGTTATTATTCTCAACCCTCTAATCTTTGGGGAGGTTATGTTATCTAGGCTACTTAAATGCTATAGAAGATCATCTTTCCTCATATGTGAAGCAGCTAGGAAAGTCTCTCAGTTTTTCATATATATATATATATATATATATATATATATATATATATATATATATAAATATATATATATATATGAAATACATATATTTCATATATATATATGCAAAAAATATATATGGAAAACATATTTCCCCTGCTCCCTTGTATTAATAAATGCTTTGCTATTGAAAGAGGCAAGATTTCCTTTGGAAATCTTACAGAAGATCAGCAATTCAAAAAGGATTCTATCGTTCATCATAGTCTCCATATTTTAAGTTGAGAGTGAGTGATTCCAAAGGCAAAAGCATTAATGAAAACAGACTGAACACATTTACGTGATCAAGAACACAGAAGAGAGATGGCAGGTAAAAAAAATCCCTATTATCTTGTACACAGAATTTTAGCCAGACAGCAAGAGGCATTTTTATTATTCAGAAGTCTAAAAACACCTTAAGTCATTTGAAACACAGATTAGAACACTATACATATTTAAAAATATGAACAATTGTGACAATGAAATATTCCTGCAAATTTTTGCATTCAGTGGCATGAAATGCCTGCTATGACATATTTACAGACATTATTTAACAATTCACTTAGCAATAAATGTATTTAACAATGTAGAGGCATTTACTATCATTTGCATTAATGTGTATGTAATACTTTTATTATAACAGTAAAATACATGAGCTTTTTAAAATTTAGTTATTTACCCAATCATATGGAACCCATGAGCCAACCACTTTTGACTCTTGTTTCTTCCGCTTTTTACATATTTATTCCTAAATAAACCATTTATTTTATGGTTTCATAACATTTATAGCTATCTATGATTGACTTTCAACTGTTGCAAATTTCGGTTTTTCTCTATTATAACCACTTTCCCACCATACAGGCTCCCATCTCGTATCTCCCTAATATAATAATATTTTGATTAAATTAGTATTGTTTACAGATTCGTGATTGTATAAATATCATCATACAAATTTATTTTCTTGTACTTTTTATTTTGCACATTTTATTTTACTTTATTGACATTCAATATTATTTTATATTAATTTCAAGTGTACAGCATAGTGGTTAGAGACCTGTATAATTTATGAAATGATCCCACTGACTAGTAGCCCCCCTGGCACTATAAATAGATATTACCATACTATTATTATTTTTTGGAGATGGTTGACACTTTTATTTATTTATTTATTTATTTTTGTTTTTTATTTTTATATTAGTTTCAGGTGTACAAAACAACGTAATGATTAGACATTTACACCCCTCACAAAATGATAACACCTGGCAAGTCTATTACCTCTCTGACATTGTATATAGCTGTTGTAATACTGTTGACTATGCTGTACTTCATGTCTCTGAATATATATATATATATATATATATATATATATATATATATATATATATATTTTATAGTGTACATTCAATATTATTCTACTTCAGCTTCAGGTGTACAGTGCAGTGGTCAGGCATCTACACAATCTATGAAGTGATCCCCCTAATAAGTCCAGTACCCATCTGGCACTCTACATGATCTTTACAACATTATTGATTATATTCCCCATACTATATTTCACATCCCCATGACTATTTTGTGACTACCAATTTATATTTTTTAATCCCTTCACCTTTTTCACCCTGCTCCCAAACCCCCTCCCAAATATCACTTCAATAGATCTAGTACCCATCTTACACCATACATAGTTATTACAACATTACTGACTAAATTCCTTATGCTTTAACCTACATTTCCATGACCACTGTGTAACAACCAATTTATGTTTCTTAATCCCTTCCCCTTTTTCACCCACCCCCAAACACCCCCATCTTGCAACCATCAAAATGTTCTGTGTATCTATGAGTTTCTTTATTTGTTTATTTTGTTCTTTAGATTCCACTTATATGACATACACTTATATAAAATCATATGACATTTGTCTTTCCCTGTCTGATATACTACACTCAACACAATACTATCTGGTCCATCCATGTTGTCACAAATGGCAATATTTCATTATTTTTTACAGCTGAATAATATTCCATTGTATTTATGTACCATCTCTTCTTTATCCATTCATCCATGATAGACACCCAGGTTGCTTTCATATCTTAGCTATTGTAAATAATGCCGCAATGAACATAGGGATGAGCACATCCACTAGAAGTATTATTTGGGTTTCTTCAGATAAATACCCAAGTCCTTCTTTGTCTCTTGTTATAGTCTTTGTTTTAAAATCTGTTTTGCCTGGTATAAGTATTGCTACCCAGCTATTTGTTTGCTTGTGTGTTTCCATTTTCATGAAATATCTTTTTCCATCCCTTTACTTCCAGTCTATGTGGTTCTTTCGATCTAAAGTGAGTCTCTTGTAGGCACCATATATAAGAGTTTTTTTTTTTCTTATTCATTCAGCCACCCAGTCTTTTGATCGGAGCATTTAATCCATTTGCATTGAAAGTAATTGTTGATAGGTATTTAGTTATTGCCATTTTATTATCCATATTTTTTATTTTATTTTTTGTCTTAAAGAAGTCCCTCTAAGATTTCTTATAATACTGGTTTGGTGGGGATGAAATCCTTTAGCTTTGTCCTGTTTGGGAAGTTCTTTATCTGTTCTTTGATTCTAGATAATAGCTTTGTTGGGTAGAGTAATCTTGGTTGTAGATCCTTGCTTTTCATTACATTCAATATTTCATGCCAATCCCTTCTAGCCTGCAAAATTTCTATTGAGAAATAAACTGATAGTCTTATGGGAGCTCCCCTGTAGATAACTAACTGTTTTTCTCTTGCTACTATGAAGATTCTCTCTTTGTCTTTAACCTTTGGTATTTTAATTATGATGTGTCTTGATGTTGACCTCTTTGGGTTCATCTTATTTGGGACTCTGTACTTCCTAGGCTTGTATCTCTATTTCCTTCACCAGGTTAGGGAAGTTTTCCATCATTATTTCTTCAAACAGGTTTTCAATTCCTTGCTCTCTCGTCTCCTTCTGGTACCTCTATAATGTGAATGTTGGTATGCTTGATGTTGTCCCAGAGGCCACTTAAACTATCCTCGTGTTTTTGTTTGTTTGTTTGGTGGTTTTTTTTTGGGGGGGGGGATTCTTTTTCTCTTTTAGCTGTTCTGATTGCATGTTTTCTGCTACTTTATCTTCTAAATCACTGATTCAGTCCTCTGCTTCATCTAATCTACTGTTGATTCCCTTGAATGTATTCTTCATTTCCATTATTGTATTCGTTATTTTTGGCTGTTTCTTTTTTATGTTTTCTATCTCCATTTTTAGGTTTCTTATCTCTTTGTTGAAGTTCTCCTTGAGATCATTAAGCATCCTTATAACCAGTGTTTGGAATGCTGCTTCTGGTACATTGCTTGTCTCCATTTTGTTTAGTTCTGTTTCTGGAGCTTTGTTCTTTTCTTTTATTTGGGACATGTTTCTTTGTCTTCCCATTTTGGCTGACTCCCTGTGTTTGTTTCTGTGTATTAGATAGGGCTGCTATGTCTCCTGGTCTTAGTAGAGTGGCCTTATATAATAGGTGTGCTTAGTGGCTCACCTATTAGGTGGGGCTTAGTGGCTCAGTGTTCCTGGTCACCTGAGTCATGCACTTGAAGTGTACTCCTTGTGTGGGTTGTGTGTGCCCTCCTGTTGAGTTGAGCCTTGGATACTACTTGCATGTCAATGGGAGGGGACTGACCCATGGGCTCATTGATTGTGAGGATTGGTCATGATTACAGTGGAGGAATTGTAATACAGTGGCTGATCCAACAGAACAGGATTTGCTTTAACAGGTCTCTAGTGCCCACCCAATCCCCTTCTTGGTTGTGTGATCCTTGAAGATGGCTGGGTGATGGTACAGCTAGTTTCAAATCTGGGCATACCAGCCCCAGGGCCACCTGAGAGGGGCCCACTGCAGGTCAAGTTCACCTGCAGCCCGTTCCCCACCTGGGGCCTCCTGGTAGGAGCCACAAAGCAACCCACAGATGGCCACTGCTCCAGCCATGCTTGGAAGTGCCTCAAGAGGTCAAGCCATGAACCAAGGCCAGCTGCCACTTGTGCCAGGCTTAGGGCTGCTCAGACAGAGGCACAGTCCACATTGAAGCCAGATGCTTAAACCTTCCTTAAACCTTTGAGAGATCCCAGAAAAGACATGAGTCAAGGCAGGTAGTTGGCATGAAAAAGTCACTGGAAGCAGCTGTGTGTACCCAAAGTAGAGTGGGGTGGGGTTTCAGAATCACCAGGGTTTGGCCAATGAATGGTGTTAGCCAGGTTGATGGAGACTCAGATATAGAAGCTGCCTGCATCTGCCTGCAGGGAGGGGGAGGGCTCAACAAAGAAACAATGGTTCCCGCTATCCTGTCCATCTGAGAGAAATCTTCCCCTCCAGCCTTTGTCCTGAAGCCAGACAACTCAGTTCCTACCCCCCGCCCCCCATATGTCCTTGTCGCCTCTCCAGCTACTGCCCCAGTGTTGGAGCTCAGAGCCAGTGATTCTGTTGTTAAGACCATGTGCAGTCTTTTTAAGAGGAGCACCTAGGACTCCAGACACCCTCTATCTCACTCAGCCACACTCTCTGGTGGTTTTCACAACCAGAAATTGTGGGGACTTCTCTTCCTGTCACTGGAACCCTGGGGCTGGGAGCCTCGTGTGGTGCTGGGACCACTTGTGTGTTTTTTGTTTCTTTTGTGTGGGGGACAGGTGGGGTATTCCATAGCTGAGATATCCCTCCCAATTTTTAATGGTCAGATGTGGGTATGTGACCAGCCCTCCTACCAGTGTTGAAGTGGTTTCTTCTGCATGTTTTTAGTTGAAGGGCTTAGGTTCAGCAATATTTCAGGTGATTCTCAATGATAGCTGTTCTGTAGTTTAGTTATAACTTTCATTTGGCTGAGAGAAGGTCAGCCCAGCATTTACCTGTTCTGCCATCTGGACAGAACTCTGCCAGTTGTACAACTTTTTGGTTTTACTGAAGTTAACAGTTGCCTATCTGCATCATTTTCTCTCTTTGTCCCCCTCCTTTCCTTCTTTTTCTTCTCCTTCTTCTCCTTCTGCTCCTTCTCTTCCTTCTTATTCTCTCTCTCTCTCTCTCTCTCTCTCTCTCTCTCCCTCTCCCTCTCCCTCTCTCTCCTCTCTTCCTCCCTCCCTCTTTTCCTCTCCATTTGTTTCTCCCTCTCCCTCTCTCCTTCTTCTCTCCCTGTTTTTATCTCCCTCTCACCTTAGATTTCTAAATATGGTACTAACATTAGTGTAGCCCGAGATAGTGCCATCAAATTTCAAAACTCCTCCCAGGAAAGCCAAACAGATCATATAATCTCCGTATTGTCCCTTGGATCCAATCCTTGTGGAGCCCTCTCCCCTGTGTCCCAGCTCCATATTTCTTGGAGTCCCTCCAGGTTTGTTACACAAATGTCTACCAAACATTTTCCCTTGCCTGTTACCCTCTTGTTGGACACTCTGTTTCTTGTAATACCTCACATCCTCTCTTATATGGTTTACTAAAGAGTGTTGGTGAAACACACTCTTTAGTTTCTTTGTAAGGATAGATTAGGTGTGATATGTAAAATTTTAGTGTCCTTTGTATATCTGAAAACATCTTTATTCTTCATAGTCAATTGATACTGTGCTGCATATTGAATTCTAGATTAGGACTTTATTATCAAAAACCTTAGCTCTTAATTATTCATTATCTTATTTCCATAGTTCACTTTTTAACAATCTTAATCTGCTATTGTCAGATCTCCCATTCTCTTTGTTCTAGTGTGTTTCTAATTTTTCTGTTTCTTCATTGAAATTAGGTGTTTGAGGAGTGAGGTGCAATTATTCATATATAACCAATAAGTTATAGCTCATTCATGAACCCCCTAAAATATGCCTATTTAACACATTTGGTAAGTTTGCCATCTATATCTATTGAATTATTTTTCTATTTTAAAATTATTTTGATTTTAAAAGCAAATGTTTTTATTTTTGAAGGGCATTTTTATAATAACGTAATTGCTGAAAATATAGTTTAGAGTAAACTAGCTTTTGAACAACATGTAAGTTGTTTTTACTTAACATTTTTAAGCGTTAAGATTTGGATTTTACTTTCATTCTCCAGAACCCTATCACTTTATTTGTCAGTGTTTGAGTTGCTTTGTAAATTACACTCAGATAGATAGGTAGAGAAAGGTATACTCATTTTAAGAAAGGAAAAAAACTGTATTAAAATTGTAATACTGATAACAAAAGATTAATACAAGTCATGTTTATACATATATATCATATATATATATACATATATATATGATATATATATGTGTGTGTATATATATGATATATATATATGATATATATATATATCATATATATATACCACATTCTAATAAGTTTGGACTATGAGTCAAGTCTACCTACTTACATCACATATAAGCTATACCTAAACTAGAATTGTCATATTTCATTTTAGAGAAATGAGATCAGCCATGGTCCTAATGGAATCAAACAATAACTTTTCAGATGATTTCAAGGTCTTTGCACAGCCTGCACAGTACCTGCGTGTCATAGCATTGCTAGTATGGCTGATATCTCTTAACATTTGCTAATCTCCATTTCTAACTAATAGCGTCTGCCAAAAGCTCCAAGCCTATTGCAAGCAAAAGTATCTAACTAAATGATGAAGCATTGTTTTACATTCATTTTATATATTATGGTAGCTTCTAAAGATGGCAGTTGATGCTTGTTTCCATTTATTGTGATGATAATAGATTCCTCATAATAAATATACTTAAGTAAAAACATGAATTGATTTCAATTTTTAAAAAAACACAAATAATAGTTCAAGTAGTGAGCAAATATATCAGAAATTGTAAACATGGAGTACACGCAACTGAGGTTTGGGAAACACTGGCACAGGGCAAGAAGACACGAGGTATGAACTTTGGTTGTATCCATAGCAAGTATAAGACACAGGTCATCTAACTTCTCCAACTTCGTTTTCTTCGTCTAAAATGAGGAGTTGAATCAAATGTCTTAATAAACCTTTCATGTGATTTTTTCTGGCACTTGACATAGTATAGGTTGTTTTTGGTTTGATGCAACTGGAGACGACAGAAAAATTATGAAGAAGCTGGTGATAAGCATTCACAGTAAGGAACAGAGGAATAATAGAAGAACAAACTAACTTTGTTTCATAGAATTTTAGAGCTAGTTAGCACTCTTAATGAACATAAAGAGTAACTCCCCCTCCTAACACTCATTTAATAAAATAAAATTTAAGGGAACCAAAGCGTCCAAGAAAGATTATGTGGCTCATTATCATACAGCTGAGTAGTTAGAGCCAAAGAACTATTTGGGTCCTTGGACCTTCGCCTAGAACTTTGTGTCCACTTTGGTCCTCTTCATATATTATTATAGTCTTGTGATATTATTTTCTCAACTTTAATGAGCTTGTAAGAAGTGAGGCTCATGCTTGAAAATGTTGAATTTTTTTTACATCCAACACAGTCAAAAATGAAACAAAGCTCAGCCAAGTGGACACTTGACTGTCACATAACTAGTTTCATCAATACCAGCAGCTCATAAAAATAACTCAAGACTACTAACTTTTTTCTGACATACTTTGGTAGTTTTGTCCAAAACTTTGCTAATTTCCTTTAATGGTTATATCTTACTGAAGCACAGCACATAATCAAACCCCTTCCAGGAGAACATTGTAAAGATTAGCAGATATTGTAAATTACTTCAGAATTGTGAACAATCTCATTATTAATTTGTTGTTCTAGTTGATGATATAAAAGTTATACTTAAGGAAAAATGGAGGAGGGGAATGCTTATGTGCTTTTTATTTTTACCTCCCAGCCCTTTAGAGTCTATTGACTCTTCATCAATTTAATTATTGTGTTATATATGTCTAATGTACTTGCCACACAGGAGGCTAAGTACTTTCCTTCCCCCAAGGTACCTTTCTATTGCTGGAAAGTGATCCATCTATGAGCCATGCTGGCTTCTTTGGAAATATCCTCCTATTGATTACTCTGTAAGAAAGAACTTTAAATGATGACTCAAGAAACACTAGTAAGGAAGCATACCAGTGTTTCCTTCTTTAATTATGGCCTGAAGCAAATTGTTGAAACAAGCGATTGAAAACGTTCCATGGAACAGTGAAGATACAGAGGCATGGACACTGAGGAAGATGAAAGGAGATGGGCTTAGGACAGAAGAAATGAACTTGTGAAATAGTGATCAATCTGCAGCTAATTATGAATATTGATTGAGCACTACTGACTTCCTTGCATGGAAGCTTTCAGTGACTTTCCACCCTCTGTCGAAGTAAATGCCTTCTCTTCCTTCCACACCAAGCTTGTTCCCAAGTGTGAGTCCTAGGCCCTGCACTGGGGCTGGGTTTCAGTTAAGCTAACTTTTCAAAAACGTACTCTGGGTTGCTCTACCAACATGTTTTCATTCAGGGTATTTTCCCAAATGGTCTATTCCCAGCCAACCGCCAGGCTTTGGAAATGTTATTAATACTGCCAGGCTTATTTCAAGGCCTTACTCCCAGAAGCTTTATCTGATTCTCCCAACCAGATGCAATCTTTTGTTCCTCTTTCCTTTGTAATACTTACTGCTCTGACTCCTGTGTTCCACTTAGTAATTACTGGCTCACTTGTTTAAAACTCTCTTTCTGCCTCCAATACTGTAAAGTTCTTGACGTCCTCTTAAACATTTATACTCATCAAACTGAAAAGATATCTTAATACCTTACAATGTCTTTTAAGGAATTGGTATCTAATGCATGAAAACGTAAATAATCTAGAATTTCAATTACTGTTAGTACCACAAAAGAAATGTTTCAAAGAGATTTTAGATTAGTTTCTAACTTCAGAAAAAAGGAGCAATCTCTTTATACTAAGAGACTCTAGAGAAATTAATTGCTGCCAAGGAGCCAGGATTTCAAATAAGTTTAGAAAGATTTAGCTCTGTGGAGATAATAATCTAAAGAAGTGCCATGAACTGAAGTGGAGAGGAGGAAAGTATAGGGTAGGATCATGAAATAGATAATAAATATTTGTTTGTTATAGTATATTTATATAGTGATAGAGGGTTATTACAGCTTGCAAATTATTTTTGTGTATATTTGTCTTCAACTCCTACCCCACTCCCCCTCCTGCCCCGTAACACTTAGGAACTATAACTGTTTAAGGCCCTCTGGGCATTATCTGTTTATTTCTCTCCTCTAATGTCTTATGTGATTAGAAACAGGAGGAATCATTTGTGTGCACTTTTATTCCCCTCAAGGCTAAGCAGTTCTTCAAGAAATAAACAAATGGAGAATGATTATGCCTATTACACAAAATAAGTCCCTGAGAGAAATGTGCTTGATCACAGAGCCCACACTTAAACATAGGACTTCTTTGTCCAGGTCCAGAGCTCTTTCTTCCATGTCAAAGCCACCAGTGTGCCAGGACAGCAGGCCCAAGCAGAGCGAAACCTAGAAATGCACATCTGATGGATGGTATACCAGAGGAAGGAGCCATTTACAAATTATAACCAAAGTAAAACATAGATGATATCTTTAACTTGCATAATAGCATTGATTAGAAAGCATTCGGAAAAAAAATTACAAGTAGGTAGAAGTGGAATTAAATGAAAATGTTGCATTAGTAGGATTACATTTCACAAAATGAATAAAACCACAAATGATACATTTTAGGAACAGCTTTTAGGGAAAAATCTAGATTAATTGGTACCTGAAATTGCAAAAAGACAAGAGAAAAGCTATTTTTCCATTCTCTCTAATAATACTCTGTCCACATCTTCAAGAACCAACGTAAATGGTTCAAGAAGCTATCCTTGACATGCCCCAATCATACTCCAGTATCTCTCGGGCTTTCAATTAAAAGTGAATATTTCTTGAATGTTTGCTATTCGTCTAGGGAATACACAGCTGAATAAAATAATGTTCTTGGCCTCAGAGGAGAAGGGAGTAATCAAATAACTGTGTGCTCAGATCCAATCAGCCTCACCTCTCTCAGGCCCTTGGCCACTTGTTCTGTCCCCAAACACCAAATGGGGCTCCACACCAGTGGCTCAGGGACCAGAACAAAAATATGAGGAGGCACTAAGTGTATATCCTGAGTTCTTTGTATTACTATTCAGTTGTATTGTTATTGGACTATATGTTTTGTCCAATAGCTTCAATGCACCCCCACCAGAAAAGTGCATCTTTTATATCTTGTAGTGCACATGAGAGGCACTTAGTTATAAACCACTTAAAACTCTCAAATCAGAAAATATAGAGAAAATTTACAAAAAACAAAAAACTCTAAGATTATATCTCAAGGTAAAAAACAAAAAAACAAATAAAACATTTCTTTTAGTAAGAAAATTATCTCTTAAAACAAACAAACAAACAAACAAACAAACAAAAAAACAACACCCTGTCATCCAAAATTAGCAGCTTAAGACAGACTCATTTATTATCTCACAGTTTCTACAGGGAAGGAGTCCAGACACAGCTTATCTGCGTTCTCTGCTCAGGGTCTCAACAGGCTACAGAGCAGGTGTTGGCCAGGGGTGCATTCACAACAGTCTTGGTTTGGGGGGATCCACTTCTAGGCTCCCTCAGGTTGTTGGAATAATTAATTTCATTATGGCTGGGCCACGTTTTCTTGTAGGCTATTGGTGAGGGCTATTCTTAGCATCTACAGTCTTCCGACAAGCCCTTACTACATGCCCCTTTCAGAGTTCAACAGCCTATTTCATCAAAGCCAACCTGGGGGGTGAGTCTCTGTCTGCCAAGATAGAGTCTTACATAGTGTAATATAATCATTGGAGAGACAGCCCATCACCTGTACTATATTCTGTTGGTCAGAAGGAAGTCACAGTTTCCTCCTGCACTCAAGGAAAGGGGATTATACAAGGATGTAGCTCATTGGGATCTAGGATATGTCCACTACAACAGTTTCGTCCACTACAGTCTATATATATATATGTAAAAGATTGGTTACTTCTAGTATCTGTAACAGTCTATATATATAGATAGATATATATATAACAGTATATATATATGTATATATATATATATATATATATATATATATATATATATATAAAATTGGTTACTTCTAGTATCTGTAACAGGCCTAGGAATCAAGACCAATGATTGAAAAGTTAACCATATATGTATATGTGGTTGATGCAAAAGTAATTGTGGTTTTTGCAATTATTCTTAATCTTTTAAACTGCAATTACTTTTGCATCAACCTAATAGACATATATTAGGTGTGAATATATGCAGACATTGTGCTAGCTTAGGGATAAACAAACAATGGAGACACAGTTCCTATAGTTGAGAACATATACTCTAATGGGGAAGATTAATATTAAAGACAAATGAAAATTCTACTCCAATACATAATTAATTTCTCATAAGTACTGCCAGGATAGGACCAGGGTTCTAAGAAAATAGATTAATGAGGGAAGCCCACTTGGGTATTAGTATAACAAGAAAAAAGTACTCTGGATTTGGTGGTCATGGCATACCTGCCTAAAGAAATGCCATTTAGCCACCTAAAGAATGCCTAGAAGCTATTTTAAAAGGAAGTAAAGGGAAATTTAGGTAGGGAGAATAGAAGTGCAAAGGCCCTGAGGCAGGAAAGGCTAAGTCCATTTGAGAGACTGACAGGAGGAGATGCAGTCTGGATACATGAAGATGGAGAAGTAGGAAGGAGCTATAGGCCATGCTGATGATTTTCAATTTATCTTAAGTGTGGTGGGAATCCATGAAAGGTTTTCAGCAGCATGTGGTGTGATACAATTTGAAAACACTAATGGAGAAAACATATTTTGCATGTTTTTTATTTTTAATTTTTATCCTTAATAACTTAAAAAGTTTCTTACATCTTGTATGCAGTTCGATGCTTTTTTGTGTGAAATTGTTGACAAGGTTTCTCTGGTAGTCTCTAGGGAAGGTCCTGATTAAATTAATTGGAGTTTAATCATGTTGCAGTTAACATTTTTAGAATACTGTTTCTGGCATGATACTTCCTGTTATGTGCCCCCCCCCCCTTATTTTATAGTGATTGCATTTTTATTTTAAGGACATAGCATTACAGGTGACACACTTCTATTTATATTTGTTTTCCTAATTTTATCTAAGATAGTAGAAAGACCTGTGATATAAATACATGTTTAAAATAAATTGACCTTATTTTGGAAGATTTCAATGGAGAAATAAAATACAAGTAGAGAATCTAAGTTCTATGTTTTTGCTGTATTATTCAGGAAGTTCATGGAGTAAAATGTTTTCACTTTCCTTTCAAGTAATAAACAATATTTTCCCTGTGATTTTTATCTAATTAGTTCGAAAGCTGCATTTCTATCTGAAAGCCTTCTGCAGCAACCTCATTTCCACATAGAATTCACTGTTGGCAGAAAAAGGACACGCTGCTGAAGTTTTTTGCTACCAATTAAATAGCAAAAACCGTCCCACTGAGAAAGCACAGACTAAACTTTATCTCATTAAGACAAAGTCCAGATGCCTTGTTTACTTGTAGTTGAAAATCAATGCCCTATTGTCTTCTAGAAACACATAATTTGCAACAGACATAAGAAACAGGAGGTATGTATTCATTACTCTGTCTAAACTAGTAATTAAAATCTAACTTTTATTTTTCAGATGGACAGTTTTAGCAAGTCAACAATGGTTTACACTGATGCGGACACTCAATAGGGAGCATTCTGTTCTGTGGTAGAACTTTACTCATTGCCTTGTGCTTAGCTGACACTCAAATAATTGTTGAATGAATGAATAATGAGGGATGGAATGAAGTTAGACTTCTGAATTGCAGCTATTATTCTACCAATTTTGTAGATGGTTTGCACAATCTGGCCACCAGAATCTGGCAGGACTGGTGTCACAACCAGGAATGATGGTTTTTTGCTTGCAACTTTGGCAAAATGCAGAATGGATTCAATTACTCAGCAGTAGAGGATACCTTTCATTAAAATTCTGGGCAGATAATTTCTTATGAATACCTAAGTCATTTTGATGACCAGATAAATGGTTTTTATTATAAGCATGGACTCCCTTGTTTCAGTTTGCATATGGTTAGTAATATAAATTTTCTTCCTGCCCTTTGAGAGCCAGGGTGTATGTTATCCACTGTAGCATTTTACATCGGAAGCAAAAAAAAAAAAAAAAAAAAAAAAAAAAAAAAGCTGCATTTGGCTAGTTCTTATCGGGAAATTGTGTCCCACGGGTGCAATAAAGATGCCAATTTTCTGAAACAGATGTGGAACTGGACACATTGAATTATGAAGATGGAGCAGAATGCAGACAATTAATAATACCACTGCTCTAAAATATAGATGAGAATTTTAAAGAAATGTTTTTGATAGTTGTCTTGATGTTGTACATTGAGATGATCTCTACTCTGCTTTGCACAGCTAATTTAAAGTGCTTTGTTCCCTGAAGTCTATGTCTAGAAATTCAAAGGGCAGTAAAAACTCATACATTATTTCTTCCATATATGGACATTTATCCAAAGAACTGAATTTTAAGGATGCTACTGGCCACATTGTGTACATTCATGTCCTGGGCATCTAATGACACAGACAAAATACTTAAGTTCGTACTTGTAGTGTATCCTGTCTAATGTACTTTTTTTTCTATTTTGGAAGAAGATATTTGCTGTTTATTTGAAAAATAATTGTTCGTGTAATATATAATGAAAAATTAGGAGACATATAAAGAAAACCAGTTCTTTGTCGAGGGCATAATTAACTAACTCCTTTAGGTGCCTAAGTGTTTTCTTACTAACTTTTCTCTAATGTTACTACTTAAAAATAATTGGTGGAATGAGAGTAACAGAAAAACAAATGAGAGTTCTCATATCCCTACCTGTTTCGTTGAAAATATAACCAATTGTCAAAGATTTAAATATATCAGTTTATTAACCTTGGAGTTTGTTAGATTTTCTCACTTTGTGTAAAGCACTTGTATTCCTCAGAACCATGAGTGAAACCTATTTTATTTCCTTTAAGAAAATTTTTCTTACTTTTCACTTGTCAAACCACTTTTCCTTCTGTATTCTACTCCTCCTCAGGACACCCAGAGAACATACACAAAACTTTGTACTTTTCCTCTTTCTCCTGCCCCTTCTCTAGCACTCTGCCTCCTGGCTTCCCTGAGCCTCAATGCACTGAACCCCTGGGCTCAGTCATAGATTCCGGCACACAGTAGGAGCCTCGTTAATGTCAGTATTCTTCAGCTCTTTGGGCCTCAATTCTCTTACCTAAAGTTAGGCATAGTACTAGTACCTCCCTCATAAAGTATTTATGAGAATTAGATGAACTAAATGTAAATTTAACTTCGTTAAATGTTACATGTAAAGCACTTAACCAGAGTGTGGCACCTAGTACCATCACCACCACCACCACCATCATCATCATCATCCTTCTTCCGTGAAATTAAATTCCCATTAAAAAGAGATGTTTCCCTATTTGAGAAAAGATAATCCAGGTCATCCCTCTTTCTTTATCATCTCATAGACTGAGTTAATATTCCATGGACCCTTGGAATCATATTCAACACCTTCATAAGTGAGAAAAAGGAGATTCAGAGAGTTGGACTCTCTTACACAGGATCGCATAGCTTCAATGAGCACCATAATCTGTACCCAAGTGTTCTGATATCTATGAAATCAGCACATGTTTTCTCCGCAGAGGAATCCCTCCCTTTTCTCACAGTTCCCCAGAGTCCTAAAGACACACACCCTCAGAGTAATATCCTGTGGGTTTATCCTAAGCTGCCGGTGACTTTCCTTGCCCTAGTATCAGTTATCTGTTTATAATAGTCTGCAGGTTGTTTCCTAGGGCTCTTACCACAAAGGCTGGTTGAAAGAAATATAGACGTTGCTTCTTGATGGAGTCAGAGAATCTGTGCTGCTCTGAAAGCTGCCTGCACACTCATTCCAGCTCAGTGAGAGGCAGACAGGCCCAGCTCCGGATGTGCGACCGGAAGGGTGTGTGTCCTTAGAAGAGCCCCACATTTAGGTTAAGGCTCTGCTGTTGCTATCTTGAAATTCTTAATATTTTTGAATAATTCTTAATTTTTTTTTAACAAATCCCATATTTTCACAATTTTGCCGCCTCATAAATTACTTGGCCAGTCCTGCATAGACATAGTGGGTCTTTGTGGTAAATCCTTGGGCACTCAGGAGACTTTCGATCTGCTTTGCATAGGAGGAACTGAGATGCTTTTAATAGCAAAACTCGGGACTGTAAACTCCTCAATTAGTACGAAAGATGAGAACTGTATTTTTATTAGAGCAGCATGCTGCATTTTATTTAAGAAGAGGACTCTTTAGCTTTGAAATGCCAGAGAAAGAGCAAAGACCTGCTCTGTGACAGCTGTACAATTGTGTCACAGAGGACACTAAGACTTAGCAATCTATATGACTACTTCCTCTCAAGCTGTTTAAAGGAAATTTGTTCCGATTTTTTCTTAAATAGAGAATATGGTTTTGTATATAAGAATAAAGTTAATCATGCTTTATTAGAACTTGTGCAAAAAGAAATGGTGGTTATTACTGTGATTGAAGATCGGCATTGTAACCATCCAACTGAATTAATGGCTCTATTGCCAAGTAAGGTAGTAAGGTAAAAAAAAATCACAGAAGTGCCTTGCGAAAAGGCAGATAACTTTGGATCCAATTAGTAGTCTGTTGGCATTTCAATGCAATGACTCCCGGAGCCCAAACTAATGGTCTACAGGACATGGGGCCACTTTTACACTGATGTAAAGAGAGGCTTGGCCAAATGACCTGACCACCTTGGAGGGCTCCTCCAAACCATTTACCTCCTTGTCAGAGAGGAGAGTTGAAGAAGCAGACTGGTGGGAAATAGGAGCTCACTGTGAATATTTGCCCTTTGAATTAATTCTAGTTGACCTACTTCAGCAATGATTGAGGAATTTTTGATTCAGTTTCCCCGGATCTATCCCCTGGTGAGCATGGGCTTGTTATTTTTTAATGAAACCGTTTTCACAGGCTGTTGTTTAAGGTGTCAGCAATAGAAGAGAGTGAGGTTATTTATTTATTTAGTTAGTTATTTGTTTGCTTCTTATTCCCTTTTTTTTTTATCAATTCTTCTTGGGCTATTTGTGCTGCTTAATTGCTTTAAAACCGCATCTTGTTGCAGAGTATGCTTTCTAGCAAATAGAAGGGTTAATGCTAACAGGATAAAAACAATCCCAGATAATGACAGATGAGAAAAAGATATATATAAATATATCATATATATATATATATATATATATATATATATATATATATAAAATACTTTTTCAGAATTATGACTGTGTATCTTTGCCATCCCTTCTGATTTATGTAAAGAAATCTGTTTGGAGTTACTTGTCCCAGTGTTGAGCTTTTCCAGCCCAACTCATCACATACTTCTGGAAATCAATGAAAAAAATATTACTTTATATTTTTAGCTGTTAAAGTGAACTCTGTTTATTTACTCCAGTTTTCATCCTTTGGCAGTTAGGGTAGGTGAAGGTCAATCCTTGTTCTACCAAGAGGAGTTTCCAATTAGAGACATTTATTCTTAGTGAAAGGAAGGACTAACTGCACAGCTAGTGCTCCCCAGTCTGTGAGGTTTCATTATTTCAAACGGGGAGAGTGGGTAATTAGACCACAGAAATAATAATCTCATTTACTATTTAGAAGCAACAAAAAATGAAATATTTGGAAAATGTGAATGTTACTAGTGGAACTTCCTAATCAAGTCCAATTGCCAATTAGAATAACTCTAATCTAGAAAATACTCCAGAAGGACCTTAAGATATAGTAAGTGGGTTATCACTCCAGACCACATAGTGTGTGTGTTATAAACATTTTATACAAAGAGTCTTTTACCTCCTTTCTTAATACCTCCACCCCATTGGTTCCTCCAACAGCCCTCTCCAGTCAGCTAGTATGATCAGCTCACAAAAGTTCCATTTTGGAAAATTGAAATTACTTGCATTCATGCAATATTTATGTTTTATCCTATGATCTTTTTAAAATAATGACTCCTAACATATGAGTAGGGGGAAGTAACAGTGCAGTTAACAGGCATGGCTTTTAGATTCCTTCTGACCATCTAACTCCGCCATCTGTCCTACTCCCACCTTGCATTTTATCATGAAGTGACACATAAGAGAAGAGCAGTACAATAAATCTAAGCCAATGCCTTACTATGTTTCCCCAAGGGTAGAAATCCCTTCTGTTTCTTTTCTCGTTTGTTTCCAGGTTAAAGAGTGCATTTGTAGACATCTAATACCTTTCATGCTGATCTGAAGGAATTTCCTTGAGGGATGTGAGATGCATATTTCTTCTTTATAGTCTCCTGGGAGATTTTTACTTTTAGTTAGTCACAGTTAAGTCATCATGGCTTCAGTCCTTCCAAACCGGTAGTATATATGTTTAGCTGATTTGGTTTATAAAACATCGGATTAATTAAAACTCTCTTATTTTCTATCTTGTGATACTTTTAATCACTTTGCAGTGATAAGATTTGTATAGTTGAATAGTCTATTGGAAAGTGTTCAGATAATCCTAACTCTCTTACAGATTGCTATGCCAATTGTTTAAATTATGCCAAAAATTTGTACCATTTTTAGATGCATTAATGACTAATTATTTTAACTGAAATGCTTTCTCTTAGCCTAAAAATGTTTCAGTTACATAGTAATTTTCCACTAACTCAGAAAAATTAGTAATAACTATATAATTACTCAACAATGAATGGGGTGTCTGGGGGGAAGGGGTCCTGGGTTGAAAATTGTGTACATTTTTAAGTTACCTAGTTCTCCTGGGCCTCAAAGATACATTTCTGTAAAACAAATGTTTATTTTTCAACCTAAAAATACTTTTTCCCATGAAAAGTACTTTTTTTCCCATGAAAAGAACATGATTCTGTATAGTTTGTACAACATGGTAGTTAAAAACAGTTGAGAGATGCGTCATCATTGAAAGAGTTATGACAGTGTCTACTAAATAGTGTTTAATCCACATTTAATAGATATTCTCCCTGAGTTCTGAGTTTACATATGAAATAAATGGTGACAGTGAAAGAAAAGGGTGCATGTTATATTAGAAAGAAATACTTATCTGACTGTTTAGCCCATCATTTGTAAATGATTTCGTATATGAAAATTGTTCAGCCTAATTTCTGCCATTCTCAGAAAAATGGTAATCAGTATAACATACTAAAAAACAATTTAGATTACTTAGCTGTAGCCCCTGGCTCCCCATTTTCTAAAAATGTGTCAATTTGGAAGAAATTTAGCCACTTTGTCTCAGATTTCTTCTCAGTACAAGGGTACGTTACGAAGCCTGCCACCAGGTTGTTGTGAATTAAATTACGAAAAGCGCTATGAAAAATGGAAAGCACTCAATAAGACTTAGCTTCTTAGAATCCACTTAGAATCAACAACTTTTAGAGCTGGAAGAAGTCTTTGAGATAATGAACACCCCCTTCTCCATCTGGGAAATAAGGGAAGAAGCCCAGAGAGGTAGTGCAGTGACCTTTGCTCCAAGCCACTAGGAACTGGGGTTCAATTCAGACCTCTTGACACACTGAGCCATCACATTTGTTTACTTGTGTGTTTATTTGTTTTGTTTACATCCTTTAGAATGTATACCAAAGGATAAATGCCAAATGGAATTATGAAGAAGTTTAGGGTTGTAACTCTCTCTTGGAAAGGTAAAAGGGGCCAAAAATGAGAATGCTATAGAGCTTTCTTTAGTTGCGAACTCTCCTGTTAGAAGTTCTAGGAAATGTGCCTGCTTTTGAATGTGTTAGAGATTTTTCCTTACATAACATGTCTGGCTAGTTTCCAGCTAAGCATTTTGCCAAATCCTGACTTCAACCTATCAGTGGTGACTGGAGCAATGGAATGAGTTAGACACCACGTAGAGTCTTCCAGTTTTCCTTTTATCTGACGTGATTTATCTTTTGCTGATTCTACTTCATAAAGAATCAAAATGACACTTCTAACTGTCCAACAACTGGAATGGAGATTATGATTGAGAAATAATGTCATTTTCATAAGTTTGGGTGCACACTTTTACACTATTTTCAAGATAAGCAATAATTTTGAACATTACCTTCTCAAACAGAGTTATCCAACAGAACTATAACATGTATTGCATATGTAATTTTAAATTTTCTTAAGGTCATATTAAAAAGTAAAAAGAAGCAAGTGAAATTAATCTTAAACATTACTTTTAACTGAAGATATCTAAAATATAATTTCAACATGTAATCAATATTTAAAAACTATTAATGAGACATTTTACATTCTCTTTTTAATATGTCTTTGAAATTCAATGTGTATTTTATACTTATAGTACATCTCAATTCCGATGCTAAATTTTCATTGTAAATACATAATCTATATTTGATTTCATACAATTTGTATTTGAAGAAGTCAATTTATATACCCGAGTTATACCAAAGATAACTAAAAACTTTCTAGTAACTGAAGTGAGTATCAATCCATTTAAAATTTAAATAAATTAATATAAATAAAAATGTTAAATTCAGTTTATACGTTGTGTTAGCCAAATTTCAAGTACTCAATACCACATGTAGTTAGTGGCTACTATATAATATCGCACAGTTCTACAAGACTGTGCAATGCTCTTGTTTTAAGATATCCCTATTTATGTGGGAGAAACAAAAGACAAAAATCCATCTATTTTATCTTATTTTGTTGACCAATGCTTTATTTTATTGTGCAAACGTCTTTCACATGCTTTCTGTAGTAAATATTTAGATTTTCCTTTTCATACTAAATAGTACAACGTTTATTATAAAAACTGATGGGAAGATAAATGTTGGGAAATTGCCTTAATTGTGATTGTTAGTACTTGAATTGACCAGATTTCCTTTCGAACAGCTTTAAATGCTTTGTGGGTTTGTATAACCATGAGCCCTGCTTTCTAAATACTTCCAGTGTAACCTGCTTTGTTTCACTTGATTGCTCTAGTATGGTTAGGGACAAGTGTTTTTGAATAATAACAGGCCTATCAAATTGCCATCTGGGAGAATCATGGAATATACTTAGGATGGTTTTTTGCAGCATTTCCTGTACCTGGCAAAAATTTTTGGAAAAAATAATGTTCAATTGCACAGTGGATTTTTACCTGGTAGATTCAAAAAAACGACTTGTTTATATAATACATAGGCTTATTAATTACCATTACTTTAAAAAAAAATCAGTGTTCTGGGACCACATAGAGAGATGGTATACCAAAGGAATTGAGAACCTGGCTCTGGTGTCAGACTGGCTGGTGTAATCATGATACCATTACACCAGTTATACATTATGTGAATTTGTGCAAAGTTACTTCACCTTTCCAAACTTTAGTTTCTTCATGCTACAATAGAAATCAGAATAAGATCTACTTAATAGGGTTGTTAGAGAATTTAATAAGTATATATCCTCAGCCCTCTACCTGGCACAGAGTAGATGCTCAGAATATGGATTATTATTATGGGCACTGCTAGAACTCTGGACATCGACACACTTTAAGCCTATCTCCAGAAGTTGAGAGGAAAAGGAACTGCTTGCTATATGTGGCCCTGATGAAGTCAGTGTATAAATCCTGAAGAGTAGAGAGTCAAAGTGGACAGTCTCAGTTTCATTCTGTGGTTGTTGTTTAATTAAGTGCAAGTGTTGCACTCAATAAACAAAAGGAATTATTTTCACTGTGAGAATTTTGCTTTTTCTACCTGTTCCAAGATGACTGGTTTGCATCTGTTTTAAAACAAGATTTTGTAAACAAACTCTCTAAGATGATTCTATGAATAATAGATCAGAGTTTTAATCAAGGTATGGATTTATGTTCTGAAAATTATAGCAAAGATAAATATCATGAAGTACATTTGCTAGTTTTATGTAGTGCCAGATAGGTAAATTACTGTTCTTTTTGCTATCCTCTTATGATTGTTGTTGGTTGTTTTTAAATTTACATCAACCTTCACGTTCCTGGACTCCTCTTTCTCAAAATCTTTTCTATATTATTATTATTAATGTGGCATGTGTAATGTTTATCACGTTTGCATAAAAATAGATCATCACTGGTGGGTAGTTTTCAATGTTAAAGCAAATGTGCTTACTCATCGAACATGAAAAATATCCCTCTGGAACAAATGTAGAACCATCCATCTCTTGAACAGAATTCTTATGGGCTTTGCTTATCTACCTAACTGCTTTGAAAACATAGCTTGGAAATCATTCCCATACTTTTGGGGAACAGTCCATCATTTAGGCAGTTTCCATTGAACAGCAAACTCATTGAGATAATCAGGTTATTGCAAGTAAAAATATTTTAGGAAGAGGGTTTCTGTCAGCTCAAGCGAAAACCTCCGCTCAACTATGTTTAAGATGCATTATCACAAGCATCAAAAAAAAAAAATTGCCTTTGACAAGGTTGGTTACAAAAGTTCATAGTCAGGTCAGCAATGGCAGAAGCACAGGACTTTACAATGTATTTTTAAAACCATTAATATTGAATCGTTAGCCTTGCATTTGGGTGGAATTTCAGAGCACTTTTTTTTTTTTACATTTTAAAAGTAGGACTAAGTCAGAAAGTGGCACAAAATTAGAAATGTCAGGATATTTAATTTGAGATATGGTTGTTCATTCTTGAAGATATTGAATTTAAGAAAAAGAGCACCATATCACATAAAACATGAATGCGTTTTTAAAATATTATTTTTATGACTTAAAGTCTGTATGCTTTTCTTCCAGATTTTAGTTACTGTTTTTTAAACCTCACATTTTACTTATGTGAGGAATGAAAGAAAAGTGTTTCTAAAAGACCAGAGTTTAGATTAAACATTGCCATAAATGTCCAAGCCTTGATAATTAATATAGCTTGAATTTTGTTGACATCTTGTATAAGTTTCAAATCTTCGATTATAACCTATATGAATGTCCATTACGATTCACAAGAAGGTCCTCATGGAGAAAAAAAAAAAATACCACATTAAGTTAAACATAAGAGAAACATAAGACAAAGCCCCTTCTTTTGAGAGGTGATAACAGCTCCAGCATTCACTCTTCCCAGCAAGGTGAGGACATGGCATGGTGTCTCCTGCTATCAACATTCTTGTCCCAAAGAGAGACTAGCAAGTCACAGCCCTGAAGAAGTTTGTATTTGTTAGGGAGACCATCACCCTCATGGAGACTGAGATATCTGCATCTCAAAGATAAGCAGGCATTAGATAGGGAACAGAGGGCTTCAGATAGACAGTGGATTGATCAAAGGCATTCATGCTTAAACTATGCAACTGTGCTAAGTGTGCTCAGAAGAATGAAATACTTGAGTACATCCAAAGATCAGTGTTTTAGTAAAGAAAGAGATAAAACGAAAAATGTGGAGACATGAATGCTCAGCCAACGCGATGCACAGAAAGTGTCTGTGGGCATAACAGTAGTGTCAAAGAGACCAGTTAGAAATTTGTTGTAATAATATGAAAGTGAGCTAGGGGGAAATGAAGAAATGGATGGGGAAAACATGAGAAAAATTACAGGGAGAAACATTGGAAATTACGATAGATGACTAGAAATGAATCAAGACAAGTTTCAGAATGGGTACCAGCCGTAACGGTGGCACCATTAACAGACTCCTTATGTAGAGAGAACATCAGATGTCCTTTGGAGAGCATTGAGGGCCTTTGATTTTTCTGCTTTGTATAAACTTGGTTCAACCCCTGAACAACTTTTAGGTTTTGGTTTATGCAATAACTATCATCCTAATATGGCCTGATTTTCCTTAGGTCAGTACTAAAATATGGCCAAAAGAAAATAATTGTGGACATAGCAGAACTCAAAAAGGTATTAAATAAAAACAAGACTGGGGAGGTGCATTTCTTAAACATGTGCAATTTGAGATCCCAGGAAGATGTCCAGGTGAGTTGTCTACTGGAAGTTGTCATCATGAGACTGGATTTTCAGCCAGGAATAAAGTAAAGCACTGGAGATTAAAATTTGGATAGCCATTAGCAAACATAATAATTTTGCTGCAAGAGTAGAAATATTTGAATGGTAGGAAGTACTTTTTTGTCAGTGGAAACTTCTGACACTTCTAATGGCAATGCCCTAGAATAATAAGCTGCTATTAAAATTCTTTTCTACATTCTATAGTTCTATGAAGTATCATTCAAAGTTATTTGGCTTTAGTTCTTACTTGTTTAATGGTGATAAAAGTGAATGTTAATGAAAATATAAATGTTTTACAAGAACACAATGATACTGAGCAGTATAACATTAAATGTTCTTCTATCATTCTGCAAATTGCCGTCTACAATTTTTATAGGTATGAGCAATCCAACATATGTACACAAGAGGGAAAAAATCATGAACAGCACAGTTGTGTTTTCGGAGCGTGTCTGAAACAAAATGAAATCTTTATGAGCATGGAAGTTTTCCTTTCTTTAATTCAGAGTCTGCAAAGCACTGAGTGAACAGATGATATACAGGGAACCCATAATTGCTCCAGTGTTTGAAAACATTTCACTTCACTCTGGGAGATCTCCCACTACCACTTCCAAATGGGCTCCAAACCGAACCTCTGGGCACAAATGCAACGTGAGGGAGCTCATCTTTTTCCTCCTTTTTAATACTCTGTCCTTTCCTTGCATTCTCTGTCTAATTTATTGGTAGC
Organism: Rhinolophus ferrumequinum; assembly: GCF_004115265.2. Lineage (NCBI taxonomy): Eukaryota > Metazoa > Chordata > Mammalia > Chiroptera > Rhinolophidae > Rhinolophus > Rhinolophus ferrumequinum. The sequence continues at coordinate 48,017,478 of NC_046288.1, read as the reverse complement.
ATCAGTCAGCCAAGCCAGACACTTCATCTCTTTCCTCCAGTACCCACATCCAATCGAAGATCTAATCTTCTCAATTCAGCCTTTAAGGATCTTTTAAATTTTCTTCCTCATCTCCAAAGCCACCGTTTTGGTCCAGGCTTTCACAATCTCCCACCAAATTTGCAATATCCTTCTTCCTGCTTATCCCTTTTTAGGTCTTCTGCCCCTTCTAATACCTCTTCAACACAGCCACCAGACTAATTATTTTTTAATGGAAATCTGGACCTGTCCTCTCCTCTGAAAAATTATTTAATGGCCTTTTGCCAGGATGTCATTCGTTTTCTTGATTCCACCTACCAGGCCCTAAGCTACCCTATAGCTTTTATACACACTTGTGCACCTACAGCCTGTGCTCCAGCTCTACCACACTTCCTGTGCTTCTTCACAACTGCTCTGCTTGGGCTTCCTTCTGCAACGTGGAAAGTGTATAGAGGGCCTTTTACCCACATGCCCACCCAACCAGGTCATCTTTCAACATTCTGCTAAAACATAATCTCCTCTGAATCTTCCCTTGCAGGCACAATTTGTTACCCTTGCTTTATAATTCTGTTATTTCTCTTGTTCTAGTATTTGTAATTATTTTTCAATCTCTCTCTCCATTATACTGTGAACTCTTTAAGAACAAAGACCATCCATGAGCACGTTGTATTTGAAGCACAGACCCTAGTACATAATCATTACTCAATAAATGTTTCCCACATTAAGTTAATTTAAGTAAGCATAGATGGGCTTAATGTTGGGACAATACTCTGGTCTTTACCATGATATTGACAAGCTTTTATACAAAGCCTGCTAAATATATTTATATGTGTGTGTGTGTGTGTGTGTGTATGTTATACATATAAATACATACATATATATTTGTGTATGTGTGTGTGTATACACACACACACACACACACACACAGTTATTCCTTGAACAATGCAGAGATTTGAGACACCAACTCCTCACACAATAGAAAATCACCATATGACTTCTGACTCTCCCATAACTACTAATAGTTACTGTTGGCCAGAAGCCTTACCAATAATACAAACAGTTGATTAACACATATTTTGTATGTTATATGTATTATATACTGTATTCTTACAATAAAGTAAGCTAGAAAAGAGAAAATATTATTAAGTAAATCACAGGAAAGAGAAAATATATTTACAGTATTTATTGAAAAAATGTCTGTGTATCAGTGGACTTGCACAGCTCAAACTCATGTTGTTCAAGTGTCTACTGTATATACCTCCACATAGACATATATACAGATATATGTTACATATATTTGGGATATATATGATTAGTTATAGTTATATATAATAAAATATGTGGGTTTGAAACATACTATTATAGTTATTATTTTCTTTTAGAGTAAATAATTTTTCAACACTAAACCACTAATTTAATAAATTTAATAAATGACACTTTATTAAGCAAATTCATTAATGCTGTGTACAGAATGTTTAGTGGACTAAAGTAAAATAATGTTTTGAAAGAACCTAGTTCTCTTTTTTCAAATGTAAGATGAAAGAGACAAATTTGAGTATCCTTATATGAAGAAGAAACCAGTGGTTCTTATTGAAAATTAAGTTGAAAAGGTTACATGCACAATTATTTGCCAGTGTAATGAGAATGTCCATGGCTCAGCTTATTAAAAATTGGGAAGTTTATATTCAACCTAGTTGTCGTGCTTCAATTAAGTTAGCAAATATGGATGTCAATATTATCACAAATGCAATATTAGAACTGATGTTTGGTCCTGTCTCGAATGCAATGATTAAATTAAGTCTAGTGCTCCACTCCCTTATATTGAATAAGGGGTAAGAAGCCTGGCATTTTCCTTCTCACAGAAATCTCCTTGGTACTCTGTTGTTCAGTATTTATATAAATAAGCAGTTTGAAAAAGGTAAACAGACTCATCACCAAGTTGTATTGAATCAGTAAGGTAGTACTTGAGTCTTCACATACCAAAACAGAAAATTTGAGGATGGCTATTATGGGAATAGTTTTTAAAAAGGAGAAAGAAAACATTACATCACCAAAAGAGATGTGCTCATAGCATCGCACTATTTTTATGCATTTAACAACAAAAATAAAGAAAATCCAGGTACATACATTTTGGAGTGCTTATCCTGTTATATCTGTTTATCAGTTTGGAAAATGTCTGGCTAAAAGTAACTATAGATCAGGTAATGTATGTGTTCTTTGTTAGAATAAGAAAAATATGAGAAAGTGTTGATGATTTAGCTTGTTTTTCTTCATCCTCTTCTCTTTTTTTATTTGTTATTTTCAAGTTTATCTTCAGCTTTGACATTGCATCAGGCTCTGGCAGCATTGTTTACTGTTTATTCTATAAAGGAAGAGCCTCTGTTATCATATCCTGTTAACAATATAGTAAATGGAAATTTGGGAAATGCAACAGTAGGAACTGCTATGTATCTGCAGTAAGTTAATCAGATTTTGATACCCCAAAACTAACACAGCCCAAAAGATGGATAGCCCAGTGCTGTAGTAAATTGTTTCTTAGCAGGAAATCTACAGTAGCCGTGTAATTTGGACAATGGAGCATTTGACAGCTAACCCATCAAAGCAGTGCACCCTGAGGAAGTCACTCACTTCTAGCTTTACAATCAGCCAAGCATTGATAAAACCGTGGCTAAGTAGGAGAATCAATTTAGAATCAAATGATGGCAAGGCTATTTATCCCATTGCCAAAAGGGGACACAGGCAGATAGTAGATTTCTTCGCCTGGGGAATCTATATTAAGTACTTACCCAAATTAGAGGATGGGTCATCTATGCCTTATGAATTCCTTTTGAGTGCCAGTTTGCTCATATATTAATAAGCGTGATTAAAAGCTAAGCTATTATCTGTTCCCAAAAGATTAATTTATGCAAAATGACACAGGCTAGTCTAAATTATCTCCCAGGCAGTGTACTAGAAGTAATCAAATATGCAAGATGATGATCGTGACTTCAAACGAAAAAAGATCTTTGGAGAACGTGTACATCATGCTTTAGTATAGAAGTGTATCTTACATAGTGGACCAGAAAGTGTTAAGAGATTTAAAGGGAATAAAGATGCTTCCAACTCTCATTGGGAAAACATTTTTTTGAATGTGATTTTTTAATGTTTTTCTCATATTAAGCAAAGTACACAGAGTTATTTCCCATCACCCACAGTTATTGCCTATTCTTTTCTGCTTAAAACAACAACATTTCAGGTTTCAGATCCCCACTCCATATCCCAACTTGCTTTAAGGAAAGGCCAGAAATGCCAATGACAGGAGTCAGGAGAGATAGCAAATCTCTGATAGGGAGAAGCCAGTGGTGGCTGTGAAACTAAGCTCATTGTCCTATCTTCTGGCCAGTGTAATTGAGTGATTCCCTATAGTACGTGTACTAACCAGACCAGTGCCGCATGCCATCAAAAGTCAAACCAAGCATCTATGCTTAGGAATAAGAAGCTAAAGGCAAGCAGCTTTGAAAAACGTTTCAAAGATCAGCATGACAGTGGACTGCAAGCTTGAAATTATAGGAGCTATTATTAACCTGGGGAAATAAGACAAGGCAGATTAATACACACTAAGTGCAAAACATTTGTTACATGGAAAGGTCATCAAAGAGTGGGCAACAAACCAAATGCAAGAAAAAAAAAGGTATTATAGAAGTGTGACAAGCAGTTAGTTAAGAAAGAAAATGTTACTTTTTTCAAATTTGTGATATTTGTCATTTTCCAATTTTTAATGTGTTATGACTTCCTTTATCATTCTAAATAAAATATTTGATTTGTATTTAAATTTATATACATGATTTTGGATTATTTTCCAAATGAGACTTCTCAAATTCTTTAAGCTAAGGTCCCACAAAACCTGGATATATTCCTACAGGTCAGAGATGATGATGCTAATAAAAAGGACTTTACAATTGCCAAGTGCTGACACTGGGCTTTGTGACAGACCACTCTTGATCTGAACTCACTCATCAGCATAAATTGCAGATTGGCTGGGAAACCTGGAAACCAGGTTTTCACTCAGCTTCGGCTGGGGCTCCTGAGTTTGCAGATGGATGCTTTAGTAATCATAGAGTTTAGGTTTTGCTCTTTCCTTTTAATAACTCTCTGTTACGGAGCAGCTGGCCCTCCCATACACATACACACTTATCTACATCCCAGGTGTGTTTTTGTCAACAGCCATTCACTATTAAACTGATACCATACCAACATGAGAAGCCTCCATGGTCAGAATATCTTAATAGCCTTGTAATCTATACTTTTCATTTAATGGTTTAGCAACTTTTTAAATATCTAGGTATTTAGGTTGCTGTGTAGGTAATTGGTAAGTGTACAGTAGACCTTGTCCATGGGGGATACGTTCCAAGACCCCCAGTGGATGATGCTTCATACCTCGTAGACCAAACCCTGTGTGTACGGTGTTTTGTCCTATACATACAGACTTATGATAAAGCTTACTTTATAAATTAGGCACAGTAAGCGATAAACAACAACAATAATAAAATACAGCAATTAGAACAATATACTATAATAAAAATTGTGTGAATGTAGCCTCTCTCTCTCTCTCCTCTATCTCAGCAAACTGGCATGAATTTTCTTACCTTATGCACAATTTCACAGATAAAAAATTAGTTCTTAGCAACCTCAGCATACGTATTTTTTTTCTTTTATGATTAAGACAAGAACTTCCACTTTTTCACTCCAAGGAAGCACTTTGTAGCTTCTCTTTGGCATATCCAAAATGAATAATTGAATTGCCAGCATCATCATTCTTGTGTTTTGAGGCCATTATTAAATAAAATACGGGTTACTTGGACACAAGCACTTTGATATGGGGACCGTGGCTTTGATAACCAAGTTGGCTACTAAGTGACTGAGGGGTAGGGAGAGTCTATAGTGTGGGTGCTCTAGACAAAGGAATGATTAATGTCCTGACAGCGCAGATCAGAAATTCACGAGATTTCATGACACTACTCGGAATGATGCACAATTTAAAACTTATTAATTGTTTATTTCTGGAATTTTCTATTTAATATGTTTGATCTGTAGTTGAGCACAGGTAACATCACAGAAAGTGAAAAAAAAAGTGAAATCATACATTAGAGGGGTTTACTGTATATGCAATAGTTTCTGCCGTATTTCCGAATCTCCATTATTGACAGTAAAATTCTTAAAATGTAAACATATCAAATAATTAAGTTGTACAATGTAATTTGATATTCTAATAGCTTTAGACATATTCTTCAATATTTAATTATTTTTTGTTCATGTTAATTCTTCAAGGTGAAGTATCACAGGCAGGGATATATGCTGGCAGTGTGTTTTTTCCTTTTTGGCAAAGCTATAAAAGGCATGTTTATTTGAAAAGATAAAGTAAGATATAAGAAGAGGCATAGTTGCTTGTTCCATTTCCATTTTCTTCTGGTATCATGGTACCCACACACATACACATATTTTCCTCTCACAGCAGATCTGCTGTGAACTTCAAGTCATTCAGTACCTTCATGAATAATTTCACAGATATAGACAATCAACACCAGCTCCATGATGTAGCTCTTCAATGTGGCTCACTTAGAAGCACTATGATGTTCAATAATGATGCGTGTTCATACTCAGAAGCAAAGCATACATCTCATTCTGTGCCTATAAGGAATTTAAGTTGTTGCTTGCTGTTTGATGATAGTGCAGTAAGTGTTGTTTGAAAACCTTGAAGTTCTAGAATAGAAAGCTCATTAAGAATATACACAGTATATATAAACAGTAATAATATTAGTTATAAGAACTTTAAAACTATTTAAATCCTAGGTATCTTGTTTCCTTCTCCTGCGTACTGAGTAAAATCCTCTCTAGTATAAATTACACATATAATGAATATTTATTACAATGAAGGTTTTAAATTGGTATGGTAAAATTGAACAAAATATGAATTAACATTTCACTGGTCATGTGGTCCCGGAAGAAAGAACCTTTCTTTAATGAGGTTAAGTTAATTAAAATGGGCTCAGTGCTATTAGCTACATGCAAAATCTGAATCTAAATGCTTAATCATAGAAATTAGAGATGATCACTTAATGAATAAATAGTGTGGTTTTACTTCAGGATATTCACAAAAAGAAGTTGTTTGTCACACATGGAAAGAACGGTGAGAAAAACTACATTACAGAAAATCCGGGGATTCCGTTTGCAGGATTGGTTTGCTTATTTTTATTTTTATTTTCTTTGTAAATAACTTATTTTGAGAAGTTATGTTAAAAATGGTCATATAAAGAATATAAAGCTCTGGGGTGGCCGGTTAGCTCAGTTGGTTAGAGTGAGGTGCTGGTAGCACCAAGGTTTGATCCCCAAATGGGCCACTGTGAGGTGCACCCTCCTTAAAAAAATAACAATAACAATAATAAAAATTAAAGTTCTTATACATAAGGAAAATAGTAATTTGTAATAATTATATCGGTAAATTAAGTGTTCTTTGTAATATATTATTTATACTCCATCCAAATTTGATCATGTTAATGAGACATAAATACAAATTGATAACCTTGATTTTATTTTTAAATAAATGTAAATGTTCATATTATCTTAAACATTAATATAAAAATAATTTTTAAGATACATTTAAAGTACATGGAAGGTAACTAGATATGAGTACATAGCTAAAACAAAAATTAGCACATGAGAAAATTGGAGCGTGAGACAAAACATAATTGCTTTCCATCAAAAAGAGTTAAGTCAACACCGAGGGCCTGAAAATAAAGTAAGGAACAAAGATAATTTTCAAAGCAAAAACTTTACAGAGGATATTTCAGGAAGCTTTCTAATAGCAAAGACATAATATCAAAAAGAAGTATAGCAAAGTGGTAAATGCAACAAATGCTCCAATAATACATATCATTTTTATGTCATCAAATCACAAGTCTTTCAGTGACTTTTTGTGACTCTAATGCATCTCTTGGCCAATCTAACAACCCTTCTCTAGTAGTTGACAGAACTAACAAAGCCATGAGGCAACACTGCCATCTTGTCACCACCTTCTCTTAGGCCTGTTCTCTCCCAGATTCCTTATCTTGCCTCAGAAGTGCCAAGTCCTTGTTATTCTGATGGCTACTGAGCACTGATCTACTACCATCTGAAACTAAATCATGTGAAACTAAATCCAAAATTCCACAAGGAATGGGGTCAACCTATCAGTGAAAATAATAGCCCATTTGAGCGCTTCTTCTTTCTCTGACCGGAAGGCAAGCTCTCCAGAGTCCACTGGGGATATTTCCTAAAAACACTTTGAAAGCTCACACATGTGTGCTGTGATTTTTAGAAAGCAGGATACTCCGCTTGGGGAATAAGAAGGATTCTGCAATAATGAAAAATGGTAGAAACGGGAAAGATCCATGAGCATGGTCAAAGAAGAGTTTGCCTAATGTAATGCTGTTTATGTTTTCTAAAGCTTAGATAATTGCTTGTTAAAGACTTCAGCAAGTTTATAGAAATAATGCTTGCTATAGCATAGTCACTGTATGGCATAAACCTATTTTAGCAAATGTTCCAATAGTGCACAGCATGCATCTGTGACTGAGACAAAAATCAATGCTTATGGATTTAGCAGTGTAATCCTATCACTTGTTCTGTGAGATATGATTTGAAATGTAAAGTACGTTAAGACTTAAGTGAACTTGGAGGCATGTAGTCTCTGGGGTGTTTCTTAGTATCCTATTTATTATTGATCAGACTGTTTCTTTATTGTCTCTCTGCTCCTTGTCCCAGTTATCCTTTTTCCCCTGTTCACCAATAGTTTTTAAATTATGTGAATCAGAACCAATCAACTATCCTCAGTACAAGTATTTAGTTCCTAAAGAAGTAAATAATTTTCAGGTTTTCAAACCAAGATCATTATCATGTGGCCAATTGGGTTAAGTCTTAAAACAAACTATTAGTAAACTACTAGATGAAGTTTCTAAGTTTTACCAAGAAAATTTACTGTTTTCTCTAGAATCATAACACAAAGTCAGTAAGTCAACTACTTTTAGGTAACTTTAAATAACCCTAAATTATTGTGTTTTGTGTTCACAGGAAGTCGCTAATGTAAAATTTTAGGAGCTGTGGTTTTAATCTAATTAAGATTTTAAAAATCACGTGCTTACCTTCAAATTTACTATGAAAGAACAATTAAACGCAGTTTGAAATAGTCATAGCTACCAGGAGTCATTCATTCATCCATCCATCCATTCATTCATTTGTTCACTTATTCATTCATTTATTCATATCTATGGAAGAGCTGATGTGCCAGGCACTGTCAGGTGCTACGACAAAGTCCCCAACTCTATAATGCTTATATTCTAATCATCCCTAATATGCTTTCTACAGGCAGCTATTACTAAACAGCATTTATATAATTGCTATTTGTTTGTACATGCACAAAATTAGACTTTTTTTAGCTCCTGAAATGATCATCAGCCATAATAGCCTTAGGATATCAAAAATTGTTACAGTTACATAGACTTTTATCAGTACTTTTAACCTAGCCTAATTTGAGACAAAATTCTGCCCAGTTTAGTAAATGTGCCTCCCATTAATAGATTATATTTCTGAGAATCTGGTTTTTAGTCTCTATTCTGAAAGTGGGTTATGCTTTCCATTTACTATATACTTTTTGTTTGGACAATTCAGTTGCAAACTAATATGAATTCTAAAAACTATAATTTTCATTCTCATTAGAGGATTATTAGTTTGGGGAAGAACATGACCTGACAATGAAATTTAGGCTACTCTCTACATACACGTACCCTACTAAATCTTGAGTGTCTATTAACTGGGTGGCTTTTAGACAGGCAAAAGTAGTGAAAGAAAGGAATATAGGTGTCCGTGTAATAGGTAAGACATAAAAGAAAATTATTCAAAACACTACTGTGTGTGAAAATAATTATGGGGAGAAAACCCTGTCCCATGCTGTGAGCCCTTCTTGCTTGGATAAATGTGTGTGTGTGTGTGTGTGTGTGTGTGTGTGTGTGTGTGTTTAAACCCAGTCACTTATGGAGAAGGAATCCTAAATACTAGTATGAACACTGTGGATAGTATCTGCTTACACATGCAGTCTGAGTCTTTTAAAGTTAGTTTGCCTTTAAAAGAGCAAATCCACAGAATGACCTTCAGCTACTATTAATCCATCTAAATGTAGGGCGTGAATGCAGAACACATCTGCCATCTGTCAGCTGAGAATCCCCCTGCCACCTCCCCGACCCCCACTCCCCACCAAGTTCTCATGGGGCCAAGATAACTTAGGGAGAGGTCTTTCTTTGCTGGCAAGGAAGGAGTGCATTTAGACTAATCATTAAAACCCATTACCTAACAAAGTGCATGTTCTGAAGGAACACAGCGATACTTGCCAATGAATTAATCAGCAAACGAGACTATGAGAAGGTGAGATTAGCAGTCTCGGGAAAAATCAGAATCCATGAGATGCCAAAGCACTTTCTAGTTGCCATAAATCTTAGCCCAATTAGAGGGATTTTTCTCTTAACAATTTTGAATTCTATCAAGATTTTGTCTCTGCTGTTCCACGCTACGTTATATCTGGAGCTGGAACAATAACCAAGACATTCTTAGAGCTTGATAAAGAGAATCATTTATTTGAATAATTGATCATTCAATTAGTAGAGCAAATGTTGAACAGTTGGACAGCTCTTTTTATCAGTGTTGATGGGAAGTAATTGGCTGTTGTTCATTATAAATCGGAAAATTGAAAAATGTGATTTTAAAATACGAATATTAAATACAACCTTCCCCCCACAATAAAGCCTTCTTAAGTGCTCTTTTTGTCATAGCTGTTTGATGTCCTTTTCCTTCAGTGCTATTACATTCCAAAATATAATCAAGCAACTGGTTATGTTCCCTGAATATTACTGAATAATGGTTTGCTTATACAAACTGTGTCTAATGTTAAATAATTAAGGCTGACCAACAGAAAATGATATTAACATGTCATCATGCTCAGCCAGAAACACTAGACAACAGGCAGGCAACCAAAACTATTGTCTAAAAACACTGGTGATACGTTTGGGTTATGCTGACTCTCCCCTCGATTTGTAAGAAGAAACTATTTTAAGAAAAATATTTATATCTCAAATGATCAAATTTAAGTTTTTAGCAGTAAAATAATAGTATGGGTGAATTATAAACAGTAACATTACATTATCTTAAAAGAAATTTGAAATTTCTTAATCAAGGAAAACCCTATGTAATTGCAGCCTGTGCTTATTTCATGTTAAGTTTATTTCATGTTAAAAACTGCACTTTGGCTCCGGATTATATAATTATCATAAAAACATAAAACCTTATTTTATTTTTTAAATAAAGTAAAGTTCTAACGATATAAATTGATTCCTGATTCTTAAGCTGACCCTGTTCAAAATCAACATAAATATTGATACACCAGTATATCTACTTTTCCATGAAGAACATGGGAGCAATTTTAATATTTAAAAACAACCTATTTCCTTTTAGTCTCTAGTATCAGATATCTCGATTTTTAGAGTAGAATCTATGAATCATTTTATACCTCAACAATACAAAATGCAGAGCAAACATATTTCACAGAAAAAGTATGTGTGTGTGTACATGTATATGTGTGTGTGCAAATATATATGAGATGTATCCTATATCTCAAGGGCAAAATTTAAAAAAATGTAGATATATAAAACTCCAGGGCATAACTAAAAATGAATTATGAAGGAAATATCATGTTTATTCCCTTTATTTTAAAAACATTTTTATAAGAAACATTAAATAATATATATTATAAATAATATTATATAAAATGATATTACATAGTGAGCACTCTTATTTCATTCCTGGTTTTAAAGGGACTTTCTTAAGAATTTTGCCATTGAGAGCATTGCTTTTCATTTTAAAATTGATACTTGGCTATTAGAAAACTGTTCTTCTAGTCTTATTTTCAATGGTTTGATATATAGATGATGTATTACAGAATTGTACACCTGAAATTTATGTAACTTTACTAACAATTGTCACTCCAATAAACTTTAATTTAAAAAACAAACAAACAAAAAAGAACATTACCAAATATTTTTTGGCTCAAATTAATTATATGATGTTTTGATTGTTCAGATCAGTGTGTTGTCTATACATATTTTCTTCATAACAATCATCTTTGAATTTTTACTGTTCTGTTTTTTTCTTCATCGCAGAAAGACTATCTCCACATTTCTTGGTAATGGTTTCTTTAAACATAATCCATTATTTTTTCACCCTGTTTGAGAGTGTGGAAAATTTATTTTTCTACAGAATCAAAGAATCTTAAGAGAAGCATTTTTTAATGGTTGCTTCTTGCTAATTTTAACTGTTTTAAAACAGTTTCTTCAATTATGCCCATAATAATTGATTCTGATTCATTTTTATGTTGATTTAGAACCCTGATTATATGTTTGTCATCTTCTTTCACCTTTTTCTTAATTTAACTTTATTTGTTCATCAATTTCTTACCCAAACATTTAAGACTCAACTATGTGACATGCCACTAGGCAACGTGGATGAAGGAAAAGATAAATATGATAAAATGTTCACTTCTCAGTCTCTGTTAAGTATAATCAGAATGTGTTACTCCAATCTATGTTGTTTTCCATGTCAGTTCTACTATTTAATGCTAGAAGTGCTGATTTGAATACTCAGTATTACAATTCAACCTATTATATTATTGTAATTTGACTCCATGACATTTTTAACTTCCTGAGAATAATGTGATTTTTGTTTTCTAAACGCTGTATTTACTTTACATGACCAATGTTCTGTTTGGTTTCCATATGTTTTGGCTTCCTTCTTTAATTATTGTATAGAAAGATTCTGACTAGCACTGAACCATATCTCCCTTAGGCCTGGGTGAAGAGACCTGCTGCCCTGGGTCTTGCACTCTAGAGGGTCCCCATTCTCGCCCTCTCCCAGATATTCCTCTTATGTTCTGAGCATCCAGGGCTCCAGAATTCTCTGCTCAAGTGGCTCTGGCTTGATTCCAGGGCCTGCACTTACCAGTTCCTTAGGTTTATCATCTGGAGGGCAAACCTGCTGTCAGTGTATAAATCCTTAGGTCCAAGGAGTAACCAAGGAGCAACTGTTTGTAAGGGGTATGGACAGAGCTTCTGCAGGAGGATGGGATGCCCATGTAGGTGCCTGTAAGGCCACTCATGGCAACTAAGGGATCTGGGGGTGGAAAGAATGCTTCAGCTCTTCCCAGGCCCCTTGAAACACAGAGCACTCAAAGAATGATAATTTAGAACTGAGCTATATAATAAATCCCTGGAAGGTATATTTGTCAAGATCAGAGGATAACAGATATTTTATTTAATAGTTGGTTAGCTTGATTTATAACCTTGGACTATTTACACATATGGCTTTCAGGCCTCCCTCCGTTTGCACTCTTGTCCTGAGCCCTGCAAATGTTGGGGCAGGTCTTTGTTTCTTTGTTTGGGTTACTTTCCTAATTCATTGACATCAGTACTTGAGGGATGTTTTGTTGGCATCCCTTCCTTTTTACTTAATGTCAGAGGGCACACTCCCTGAGTTTGTGTTGGGATGTAGACATGCTTATAATGTGACTGAAGGGCTAATACAGACCCATTCCTTAGATTTACAGAAAGAGGACAGTTGGAGTCCAACTAGACAGCAGGCCTCATCTATGGTGATTTGATTAGAGATTGTCATCAAAACAAGTCCTTTTTATTTAGAATTGCTTCCCAAACCAAGATGAAGCAATGTGTTTACTCTTGCCTTCTTATTTTGAAGCCTAACATAGTTCAATGGCTAAAAAGAAGTTAATGGAAGTGTTCCACCTTCTTCCCACATTTTTAAAAAGTCAGTTTCTTTCGTTCTCTATCCTATAGTCTAAGAGCAAAGTCATTTATTTCCTATGAAATGGCGGTCTACTCACTTCTTCAGTAGTCATTTGTTGAGTACCTACTATGTGCCAGTCACTGTGCTAGTGCTGAGGATATAGCAGTAAAACAAACACTTTGAGGATATCTGAGAGGGGAATTAGATAAAAATCAATTAACAAATCAACATATGCCCTATATTCGATGAAGATTAAAGCCAGAGGAAGAATGAAGTAGTAAATAAAGAGACAGAGAATAGTCAGGGAAGCTTCTCTGGGGATGTGATGATGGCAAGGGATTCTGGATGAATTGAGAGAGTAGAGCAGGAAGAATGTCCCAGCTGACAGAACCACAGACAAGTCTAAGTCAGGAGATTGTTTGCCTAGTGGTGTGTCACGTAGTTAGAGGAACACCGAAAAAACCTAAGTGGCTGGAAGAGTTGAGGAGGGACGGAGTAGAAGGAAGGAAGGACGGGAAGCTAGTGTTACCATGTGTACATATAGGGCATTTGAGGCCATGGTAAAAGGAAACTCTCAGGAGGGTTTAAGTCGTATTGTGGCGTGTGTTCATTTATGTTTTAAGAAGATCACTGTGGTGTTGGGAGATTGTCATGTTGTAGGAGTTTGCAGTCAAAGTAGGGAGCATTACAAGGAGGCATTTATGCTAGTACAAGAAAAAACATCATGGCTACACTCTGTGGGTAGCAGAGGGCACTATAGGTAATGGTTAAATTTGGGGTATATCTGGTTTTGCAGAAATAAGCTTAGAGTACTGGTAGAATCCTGCTACTTCTTTTTTATTTTTTTCTTGGTTCTCTCCTTTCATGTTAGTATGGCTTCCTGAGGGCTTAGAGTCTGATGCCATCTCTTACACTCAACTGTACAGTGATCTAGAATGCATTCTTTTGTTATATTTGTATCCTTTGAGCACTAAAGAATGATTTTGGGGTAGTTTGCTTAGAAGCAGAGCAAGAAAGTCTCCGTGTGTTCACAAATCACCAACCACACATTAGTTCAACTTTATTGTAAGTGCTGTGTCTTATATTTGTTTTTATTGTAAGATACCTTGGATCTATTTTTGAATGTTGAATGAATAAAAATGTACTAATACCCAAACAAGGCTGAAGAAATTGAAAATCAGGATGTTTAATCTCAGAAAGTGCTTTGGACTATTTCTCAATTTTGAAGACTAAGAAAGAGAGGGCAGGATTTAAGAAATCTTTTTGGAACCAATGGTGCCTGATAGAGCAAAATTTTCCTGTTTGAAAATTGCTTTTGTGTATGTGATTGGGGAAGGAGGACTAGATACAACATCTGAAATATCATGGAGACCGTTATGCTTGCACTTGTGTCCATGGGTTCACGTAATTTTGGCCTTAAAAACATGGATGCTGAACACCTAGAAATCAGCTGTTCTTCTAAATGTATTAAGCAATTTGCTTTAGCTAATGTAGCCTATAAAATGTTAATTTTGGATTAAATAAGCCATATCCTTCAGCATGCCTATTGCACCTTGATATTCAAAAGATGAAATATGGGCATGTTTAGTGAATTTCTTCTCAGGATGCCCCACTGAAGAAGGGTCAATAGTTTCCTAATGAAAGAAGTCAATAGCAATTCCTCTTAGGAAGCTCAAGGAAATTAGCTTTAAACAACAATCATGGGTGTCTTGGGTTTTACACAATTATGTGATAGGATTGTTACATGTTTTAGGAAGTGGTTTCAGGAGACTTTGCATTGAAGAGGTAATTGATAGGAAATAGTGTAATTGTCTGGGCTCTGGTGCTGCTAGTTGCATTATAATCTAGAAACAAGAAAGACAGGAACCTTGAAAACCAAAATGCTGATAAATGCAAAACATGGTCTTTATAAATAAATTACCAAGGGTTAGTAAGGGTCATTGCATTTTAATGGTTATTTGGAAGAAAACAGATGTTATACTGAATGAAAATTTGAATTAAATACCCATTTGATTTATTGCTTCTCAAGTATCTGTATGCTGTGAGGTTTTGAGCCTTCTGTGAAAAGCTATTTATTTTATAAACACTTATGTAGCCCCTGTTTTCCCTGTGCTTTGTACATATTAATTTATTTAATCTACATAATAGTGCTTTGAAGTTGGTAATAAAATTATCACTATTTCTCAAATACAAAAGCAGAGGAACAGAGAGGTTAAGTAACTTGACCAAATTCACACAGATATTAATTAAATGGTAAACTCAGGGAATATAGATGTAGAGACATGCCTGCTAACTGACAGATTATGCTGCATCTTTCTATCCTTTATTTGATCTGTCTGTCTATCTCTAAGAAATTTTATTTCATCTCCGTATAAAAATTCCCACTTGACTTAGAAAAATTGGGAAATACAAAAAAGACTAAAGAACGCATGCATCTGTTGTTACATAATTAGAACCTTATTGTCTCGTTTCCCATTTTGTATAAAACACATGAGAATTCTCTTGTCATCATTTATTCTCAATGACATGACTTTAATGATGGCTCTTATTATCTTTATCCTTCAGAGTAACAAAACAGATTTTTTCCAATTCTAATCTCAATTCCATTTGCTTTCACAAAAAGAAAAAAAAAACACACTTGTGTTTTTATTACTTTTTTATCATAACTATAGGTTCAGCAAATGTTGAAGCACAATGACAAGTCTGCTTTATGCAAAGTGTGTTTGCATTATTTTTAGGAGTCTGGATTTTCTCATCTTTTACATTTCTTAGTTCTTTTATGACACCATTTTCTGTCAAGTTGTAACCTATGGAAAAAATGTACCCAATGGCAGTATAGTGAGGAGCCTATTATAGCTGGGAAAAGCTGCCTAACTGAGGCGTTACTGAAAACAGGCTTTCGATTCACCTTTGATGGCATTCGCTTTTCTCAGTTCAAAGAAGGAAATTGGTCATAAATATTGAGCCAAGAAAGTTTATCTGTTTCCTCTATAGCATTTTAATAAATAAAAAGTGAAAAGAAAATCAATGCCTCCCTATTTTCTAATGCCAACTCTGGTTTATTTCATTGTCTAATTAACATTTGACATACCATGTAGTGTCTTAGAGCACACAGAATTCACTCGTGGCCTGAAGCAAATTCCACTGCTGTGATTTTGTTAAATCTCTTAAGCCACGCTGTGATAGACAAAGGGAGTTACAAAAACACTAAGGACTATTTTAATGCTCTGGAAGTGTTGTTTTCATAGATGGTATTTGTCCTTTTAACTATATCCAAAATTAATATCAGCTGTTCTAAAAGTATTAGATGATAATGAGTCTCCAGAGTTCCTGTTATTGACTTAATACAGGTTAGTCAGTCTTTCCTAGTTCTTTCCACTTGAGGAGTCAATACAGGTTTGGGAAATTACACCTTGTCTCCCTTTGTCCTTGCTGTTTCTCAGCTAAAATAGTAGCCTTATTATGATTCTGTTTGATAAACTGTGGGGACAGAGCCCCAGAAAGCAGTTTCCAGGCTCTCGGCCTCATGTGCAAAGGTGCTGGCTCAGGTAGTAGATGGCCATCAGCTGTGGCTGGTTAGCCGTCAGCTGTAAACATTGAGCCATTGGCCACTAATATAACTGCCGCGGCTACGGAGGGAAGTCGAGGAGAGAGGAGGAGAGAGGAGGAGACTGAAGGAGACTGAAGGAGAGTGGAGGAGAGTGGAGGAGAGTCGGTCAGTTGGCAGCAAAGCGGACAGCAGGTCGCACGTCGTGTAAACCCAGCCTCCAATGAGAATATAGTGGTGTGACTCCCCTACCTATGGCTCCGTGGGTGTTCCTTTTTGGCCTAGCCATATCCTGCATTCTTATGTGGGGAGTGGGACCGGAGACCCTGCTGGGCGCCCCGCACAACATAAACCCATGTTTTATTTTTCTCAGTTTATGTCCCAATCGAAGTGCTGCTTAAACAATCAATTTACTGAACATGTGTTAAGCTCCTACTGTGTGTGCAAGGCTGGACAGATGAGAAGATACATTTCTCTCAGTTTGATAATGGCGACAGCAAATCATATCCCAAGTTAGACTGGGTTAAGAGGTCTGGAGGCATGGAATGAGTATTGATTAATTACAACTAAGGAATCAAGAAAATCCTTAAAAAAAAAAAAAAGGCAATATTAGATCTACAAGTTTAGGGATAGGTGAGATTTTTGCCAGCTAGAGGATAGGTAATTAGGTAAGGGATGAGCGTGCCTTGGAAACAGAGGATACAAGGAACAATTTCATTCAGGGAATTTATTCACTCATTCAACAAATATTTGTTGAACACTTATTATGTTTTAGAAACTGTTCTTGTCATTTGCAATGACAAATATATAGATAAACCAAAAAGACAAAAATCCCTATTCTGGTGTGGCCCAAATTATAGCAAGATAAAAATCAATAGTAAATAATAGAGATATAAGGAAATTATTTGTGGGTTGGAAGGTGACAGATGTTCTGCAGAGAAAAGTGTGGAACAGAGCAAGAATTGGGAATCCTGGTTTGGGAAGGGAAACTTACAATCATAATAAGCTAAGTGAAGATTAAAAATAAGCTTAAAAATGAATTAAGGCCAAAGATAGAAGTCCTATATGATCAGAGTAGGGTGGGAGATGTTAGATGAGGCTATAAAAGTAGACCAGAGACATTACAAATATGATTTTGGATACAAGTATAAGATGACTGACTTTAATGCCAGAGATAAAAGGAAACATGAAAGGATTTTGGAGAAAGTTGGTAATGTGTTTAGACTGCACTTTAGAAACAAACAAACAAAAACCATGGGCAGTGCGGTGTTTCAATGATCCAGGCAAGAAGAACAGATAGGTAGGTAGTTCTGGTAGTAATTCAGATGAGGTTGGTGAGGATCCAACTAAAAGCAAGTGGGAAAGGAAAACAGGGTGGAATTTAGACACATGTCAGAGGTACAACAGACATGACTGGAACATGGAGTGGTTGTGAGGAGGAAAGAGCAGGAGGAATTAAACTTGATTCCTATATTTCTAACTTTGTTAACTAAAGAGAAAATTATATTTAATTCACAATAGCTGGGCTAAGTAACACAGGAAAGAGAGTAGGACTGGTGGTCATCATATAGAACTTATGTAAATATAAATGACCTTGCTCACGGTAGCTACATAAATGTATCAGCTTTCTTTTACACCCTCGCTGCTCTCTACCTTGGATAGCTTGAATTTGGAGATGTGAGCTGCATATTTACATGCAGGTGTCCAACAGGATGGCAACTTGCACTTGAGCCACAAAAGTCTAAAGACAGATTGATGAGTGATGGAACTAATGTCGGGGAGTGAGTAAGAGGAAGAAGGGTAAGAAAACCAAACTCTCTTCAGTCACATACTCACCAGAACTGAAATGTTAACTCAAATTTCAAATCTTCGATTTCAATAAAGAAACTTTCCTGCCAACTTTTCCACAATTTCCCTTGATAGCTCTATGACATACAGTCTACACTATGCCATCAAAAATATATAAAATCATAAATTATCCACCTAGGTAGCAGTCCTCTCACAATTGTGAGCATTTAGCATTCTTTCATTATGAAACTTTTTTTTTAACTTTTTTTTTTCAGCTCATCCATGATTGGTTCACATAACAGTTGAAGCAGAGAGAAAATGCACAAAAGTTCACTCAAAAGTTTATTCTTTAGCTTACTTTAAGGTATAAATCTTAAACAGAACTGGCTCATTTTCCTTTAATGCCCGCTCATGTTACCTGAAGAGTGTAATAGAGAAACGTATGTGTGTGTGTGTGTGTGTGTGTATATATATATATATATATTCATATATATGTGTGTGTGTATATATGGAGTGTGTGTGAATGTATGTGTGTGTATATATACATGTGTATATATAATATATATACAGATATATATATATCTGTATATATATTATATATGTATATACATATATATACGTATATTATATATACGTATATATATAATATACGTATATATGTATATACATGTGTGTGTGTGTGTGTATATATATATATATATATATATATATATATATATGTTTGGTTTCTTAAAGTTGACTTCTTTCCCCTTTTTTTCCCTGTTTACTCTTCTTCACTCTCCTAATACTAGTTCCATATATATATATGTCTATATATATATCTATAGATATATATATAGATATATATATATATATATAGAGAGAGAGAGAGAGAGACAGAAGCATATACATATAGAATTATGAATTACTAGGAAAGTTATAACATTTCCTTTAGATGACCATAAACTTGGAAAAATCCACATGTAGACAGAAGGTAATTAATTCACTGAACAATCTTTCAATTTATTATCAGACAAAAAATAGAATGAATCACAAGGTTGATGTCAGCTTTGTGCCATTTTTCATCTGACTGATTAAAAGATTGTTCTGTTGCATAATTAGGATAACCTATTTGTGAATTGCTTAAAATTAGTGTTAACGGAGGGTGAGTTATGAGTAAAAATGTATAGCTTTATTAAATGTCACTAAAATATAGACCTATTGTACTCTAAATGTCCAACAACATGTGGTAGTTTCTTTATAGGTTCATTTCTTATTTATGTATTTAGAACATTATTTAAGCAAAAGGTAATGCCAAAGACTTAGAGATTAGAGACTTGTAGTTTTTTATCGACAAACAATTACTGTAAATGTTATTGAATCCAAAAATTTTAGCTCAATAAAATCAGTCCTATGCTTAATCAACATGTTATTTCAAGCAATTAAAAAAAAAATCATATCACCAAGCTTGAAAAACCAACCTAAATAATCACTTTTGAATAATTGCTGTAGTAGTATTAGTTGGTAATAGCCACCCAATTTTATCGCAAGTGCATTATTTTTTCAATGTGAAGACAGCCCGTTAGCTCAGAAGAAATGAGTGACAGAAGTTAGTAACTGTAATAGAAGTAAGGACATTAAAAGCTTAGATCAGTCTTGACATCACATTTGTGATTCTTCATCTTATAGATTCTGGAAAAGAAGATTGAGAAACATACCTTTGTCTATCACCAGAGAGGTTTGAGATTATTTCCTATTATGAGTAAACAATTGCCTGAGGGCTTATGCAGCCATAATTCCTAGTTTTATACTCCATGCACTGGTAACAATAAGTAACGTATCTCTAACATTTCACATTTATCATTGCATAACTTCTTTCATAGTAGCAGCGTAGCTTAATGGAAAGCCCTTCTACACTCAGACACAACAGCATTCTGTTTTCTGTACATACAAAGTACATGGCCTTGGGAAACTGCTCTCCCTTACCCTTGGTTTCTTCATCTACACTTGAAGCTCTTAATAAAACTAATTGTTGTTAGAATTGAGAAAGCCATATACCTAAGTGCCCACAGTAGACTCTCAACAAATGTAATATTATTTAATTCAAAGATTTGGAAATTCTCTCTGAGAAAGGAGTGCTATTTAAATGAATGAAAGATATATTGACCATAACAACAAAGATTATCAAATTATTTAATGACGTCAACTCTATATTATTGAAGCCACAAATTTATGAACAAATGTTAGGCATAGTCCCCTGAGTGTATTCCTTCTTTTTCTGTCTATCTCTACCAACCCTTTGTAAATTTTTATTTGAAAAACAAGTGTATAAATATCCCATGCCTTTAATGTTCTATTCCCAAGGACATGCCTTTTCTATTTATAATTGAGTTTCAGGTAAATAATTTTGAGAGAAAAGGGCACATATTTTGTAATTATTCTGGCTTGACTCTTCTGAAAATTCACTGGAATTAGTAATTAGAAAAACCATTATTTCTTAAAACTAGAAAGTATGTTGTATATGCATTTTGAAATGCACATGGATACCACATGGGGTGCTAAAGTCAGCGTTTACATAAACTGCCATTCAACTTCTTGTCTCCCAGCAAGATTAACCTTTAAAAAGGTGAATTACATTAGCTATTTTCCATTTCAGTCATACAGGCAACCTTATCAACCCTTTAAAAGGAAGTGCTGAAGTTGATGGTCCTCTAGTAGGCAATCATTCTGTATAACTCTGTTTTCTGTTTCCTGTTGAAAGTCTGAGGTTGCAAATGATGTTATTAAATGGTGTATTTTTAATGAGGTTTGACTATTTCGTATTCTAAGGGCTTCCTTCATGGGATCCTTAGAGGCATATTACCACAGTGTTACAGGCAGGGTAGAAATCTGCTTCTTGTTATCTAGGCCAAGCAAGAGTGTGTTGTATTAGGGCCTCAGGGCTACGGGCAAAATTCCTTTCAAGTGCCAAACACAGAGTCTGTGCTGTGGAAGCAAACTTTGTACATCCATGATAGGTACCAGGAAATTTCATGCAGGACAGTCGGCATCAGATGTGGTTTTGGCATCTCAGCAAAATGAGCAAGCACCCTCTGTGTCACTTTGCACTGAGGAACTGGCAGCAGTGTGGTGTGCTAAGATAGAGTGCAGAGATCAGATATGCTTGAGTCACTTATACAAAGAAGGCCTCAGAAAAACAGATATGATAATACCTCTTTATAGGTTCTCCAAACTTAAGTTTCCAGATGCCACTTCACTCTGTGTACATACAACCTAAGCAACCAGATCCAAGTAATCACTTAGTATCTCTTGGGGTAACACCATGGAAGCTATTCTTCTCTCCTCCTTGCCCGGTGAGAGCGTAGCAGAGCAGGAAGCACAAGTTCCGCAGGCTTTCAACTTTCCTGCCAAGCCCAGGACCAGGCAGCAGAAATGGTAACCAGATAGTGAAAAGACTGAGGCCTAAATGAAACTATAGCTTTCCTTCTGCAGACTGCCTGACTATTAAGAAAATGAATGACCACTTTGGACTGCATTTTCTTTTGAATTATGCACACTTTTGATTAGTTTATTCCTGTAACCATTCTTGTAGCCCTTTTCTTGGGTGCCTCGGTTCTACCTTGAGAAAAATGTAAAACTGCACACACTAGTTGCATGGAGTTGCCCACAATGGGCAGTGCAGTTTGCTACTTTTGCAACTGCTGAAGAATGAAGAGCAAAAATCAAGCTGCCAAACATATGTGAGCAAAGAAGTTAACAGAACAAAACAAGAATTAGCTGAAAATGAGTACAGTCATGTACCACATAATGACATTTTGTCCAACAATGGACCACATATACAAGTGGACCCACAAATTATAATGAAACTGAAAACTTCCTATTGGCTAGTGACATCACAGCCATGGAAACGTCATAGTGCAGTGCATTGCTCACATTTGTGCTGATGCTGGTGTAAGTAAACCTAGTGCACTGGCAGTCTTATAAAAGTATAGCACATAGAGTTAGGTACCGTACATCATACTTGATAATGATAATAAACGACTTTTACCAGCTTATGTATTTATTATATTGCACTTTTTATCATTCTTTTAGAGTATACTCTTTCTACTTATTAAAAAAAAAATATTTTCTGTGAAACAGTATGCCCTGTTACTCCAGCGGCAGTCTCATACGTCTTGTGCTCCCCCCCCAGTCTCTTGATTGCATCACTTTCTCTTGGGCTTGATTTACTCTCATGTTGTTTTATAAATTTAGTGTAGCCTACATGTACAGTGTTTATAATGTGTACCGTAGTGTACTGCAATGTCCTGGGCCTTCACATTCACTCAGCACTCACTCACTGACTCACCCAGACCAACTTTCAGTCCTACAAGCTCCTCTAAGTGCCCTATATAAGTATACCATTTTTATCCTTTATACCATATATTTACTGTACCTTTTTTATGTTTAGATACACAAATACTTTCCATTGTGTTACAATTGCCTATAATATTCAGTACAATAACATGCTGCACAGACTTATAGCCTAGGACCAACAGGCTATATACCCGTTAGCCTAGGTGCGCGGTAGTCTGTACCATCTGGGTTTGTGTAAGTGCACTCTGATAGTCGCACAGTGGCAAAATCTCCCAATGATGCTTTTCTCAGAATGTATCCTTGTTGTTAAGCAGCTCATGACTGTACAGATAAACCTCCTTTTCATTTAGGTCCTGGAGTCCACCCTAACTTTGCTTGCAAAAACCAGCCATAGGAAATGGGGTCATAGGACCCACTATAGCCAAGAATATGTAGCCTTTTATTGGCAGCATATTGGTGAAGAGAAGTTCTATGAACAACAGAAATCACACACCCAGAGTTAACCGAAAAACCAAGCAATGTAATCTCAGGGGTCAACTCTTGGATACAAGCTAATTCATGCTCACTCTCGACAGTGCTGTCCAATAAAAATATAATACAACCACGTATGAAATTTTAAATTTCTGGTAGCTACATTAAAAATAAAACAAGTAAACGTAACAACGTAATTATATCATCTAACATATTAAAATGTAATCATTTTAACATGTATTCAATCTTAAAATACTATTAATGAAACATTTCCCCTCTGTTTTGTGTGCTGTCTTTGAAATCCATGTGGATTTTATACTTACACCACTTTTCCACCTGTGTCTGGCAGCCAATGTCCTGGGCAGTTCAACTCCAGACTACACTTTTCTTACTGATAAAAAGATTTGAAATGGATGCTCACTAGCTCCATTCTATCCTTAAAACTCTGTCCTGTATTCTCTTGTGGACAGAAACTTAACAGATGGCACAATTATTCTGGAAACCACGAAAACAATAATCTGGTAGACAATTTTCTTTTAATTAAGCATACAAAAGGTAGTCTTATCCATAGTTACCATTTCTACTTGTTTTCTTCCTCTAGAATGCCATACTTCTTACTTTCTCGTATTTTACAGTCAACAAACGTTTTGTTTTGTTTTTACTACAAAAGATGAAGTTCAAAAAAATACTGCTCCAGTTGAAACTTGTTTTGTTTAATTTGTTTAGATTTGTGCTCTCTAATATATAACCCTAGCTACACTGAATGACTCAGGACTTAAAATATTGCTAATGTGACTGAGGAATTAAATTTTTCATTGTAGTTAATTTTCATTAATTTTAATTTAAAACTGATTCTGGATTCAGTTATTAAAATAAGTTTAAATATGCTTGGAACATTTTGGGTGTGTGAACCTACTATAGTTTTTGAACTATGCGTTTTATAAAAACCAAATTTAAATCAAGTAATTCCAGTAAAAATTTAGCTCTTAAATTGAAATTGCTAAAATTATAAATAAAATATACATTGGATTTCATTGGCTTAGCACAAAAAAAAGAATATAAAATAGCAATTAATTTTTATGTTGAATATGTTACAGTCATAATATTTTTTATTAGGTTAAATAAAATAGGTTATTAAAATTAAATTCATTTGTTTCTTTTTTTTATTTTTGGTAATGTGACGACTGGAAATTTTTAAATTGCCTGTGTGTTTTGCATTATATTTGTATTAGGTAGTTCTAGCTTAGGTCCTTGTACTTACTTAGGGTTTCGGAATGTCTCAAACACTTGTTTTGGAGAGTAATAGCCGAAAGTAGAACACATTCCTTAAATCTATAAATCACAACTGGTTTACAGGTGGCCCCTTGAAAAAGTTGAAGGGTTTAATGAGGTGCATCGTAAATCCACATTAGCAGTCATCAGAGCTAGCCTACCTTTCACCGTATTGCTCTGTGAAATTTTTTTGCCTCTTTTTTTTCTAGGTTTTGTTTTGTTCATGTATTTATAATTTTAAATCAATTAATAATTCTTACCAATGCCATAAGCTGACCTGAAATGTAATAGTCTATAATTTGTAAAGTGTTTTTAAATTTACAGTTAAAAGGAAAAGATACTATAAAAGCACAAGTTGTTTTACTTCAATTCTGTGGATAGAGGGGGAAAAATATAGATTTATTATCTTATTGAATTTGTGTTTCCAAATACCTCAGTGTTCAATTGAACTACTCAGTTATGATATAATTTCATACATCACTGATAACTAGATTTAATGTTATTTTAGACGTCAAAATGTTTTTAAATCATGAAAGGGGTATTCATACACTATGCTGTACAGGCTGTCAGCACACCAGAGGCTAATTTAGACTGTCTGGGTTATTTTCATGGGATCTAATGCTTCTGTGAAAGCATCTATTCACTGCACTGTATCTGTCTTTCATCAGAATGAATTTGTCAGGCATTTCTAGGGAAGATAATGTAAAATAATTTTATGACTATATTATTTGTATTCCATTTCAAACACAATCTTCAAACTTCTCTTTAGGTAGAAGCTGGTCAATTCAAAAAGATTTTCTTAAACTACCATTATGGGCTGAGTATAATAGGCCATGTAATTCATTTCCTTGAAACAAATAAAATCTATATGAATCATCCAAATTAACTGATGTGAAAAATTTAAACATCAGAACAAAAAAAGTAATATTAAATTAATATAATAAATAACGTGCAAAATCTGGTTGTTATCCGGAAAACGTAAGTAATGTTAATATATTCCAATTTTCTAGGAGTAACCAATAAGTTTTGTGAGGAGAGGGGCTCAAAATTTTAAAGGATAAGTATAAATATTTAATATGTAGAATGTTTAGAATATCTAGCATCTAACTTCAAATTAAGTGGTATAAGGCATAGTGTTAGAAAGAACTGGAGAAGTGAGAAATCCCAGAATCTAGTTCTGACCTACCATTGACCAGAGGTATACTTTGGGGGATATATTATTAAGCTTTCTGAGCCTCAGTACTATTATATGTAAAATGGGATTAATAAACTCTTCCCTGCCTGATCAACAGGGAAGTGAAGATCAAATGAGATAGGTTTGTGAAAGGTTCTTCTGAACTTTTAATACCTAGTCAAATGCAAGACATTTTGATGAACTTAACTTCCTAAATTCCTTTGAAGGCTTATAATGTTCCTCTGCTTTCTTCAGCTGCTTTTAGACCTGTTATCATGGCAAATTACTTGTGGACACAAAGAGAAATGTTTTGGCATAAACTGTCTCACAACAAACAGTTATTTTAAGGTAAATTCAATGTTGAGCTCTTCTCTTTAATGTGACAAAAATACGTCTAACAATTAAAAATACAATGTTAGGTTTGACTTTGACTATATTTAATCAGATCACAGAAGGTTTTAATATGGAACTACTTTGCAAATTATTTTACAATTAGGTTTCCAGATAGTATTTTATGTTAACAAAGGTCCTACCAGTAATAACTTATTATTAGATTTTAGAATGAATTGTATGGCTACTTTTAATATTTGATTTTTTCTTTAAGTGGGTGATTTTAGACTATGAAGCAATTTCTCAAGACTTAGGAGAATTCAGGGAAAAGAATGGAATTTTCATAACGTTATTTTTGTTATTGTTGGACACTCTGGGCTGTTCAGATTCCTTAAGAAACTTAAGAGATATATAGTGACTCATGTCTTACAACAAATTTTGGGTGAAATACAGTTTGAAAGTTGTTTAGTGTTTTCAATATCACATACATTTTATTAATATTAAATAATGCTTACCTTGACCTCATTGTTTTTAATTTTTCAATTATAGTTGATATTTAATATTATTTTATATTAGTTTCAGGTGTACAGTATAGTGGTTGGACATTTATATAATTTATGAAGTGATCTCCCTGGCTTTGTTCTTCTTTCTCAAGATTGCCGTGACTATTCGAAGCTTCTTGGGTTCCATATAAATTTTAGGATTATTTGTTCTAGTTCTGTGAAAAGTGCCATTGGTATTTTGATAGAGGTTACATTAAATCTGTAGATTGCTTTGAGTAGTATGGACATTTTAAGGATATGAATTCTTTTAATCCATGAGCACAGTATATGTTTCCATTTATTTGTATCTTCTTCAATGTCTTATAATTTTCTGATTTCAGGTCTTTCCCCCCCTTCGTTAAATTTATTCCTAGGTATTTTTTATTTTTTTGATGCAAAATATAATTGATTGTAAACAAAATAGTTTTCTTAATTTTTCTTTTTTATAGTTCATTATTGGTGTATAGAAATGCAACCAACTTCTCAATATTAATCTTGCATCCTGCTACCTTATTAAATTCATTTGTCAGTTCTAATCGTTTTTTGGCAGAGTTTTTGGGGGGTTCTCTATATACAGTATTATGTCATCTTCAAATACTGACAGTTTTATTTTTTCCTTTCCAATTTGGATGCCTTTTATTTCTTTTTCTTGTCTGATTGCTGTATCTTGGATTTCCAATAATATGTTGAATAAAAGTGATTCAAGTGGATATCCTTGTCCTGATCCTGATCTTAAGGAAAATTATTGTAGCTTTTCCCCATTGAGTAGGATATTAGCGGTAGATTTGTCATATATGGACTTTATTGTATTGAGATACGCTTCCTGTATTCCCATTTTGCTGAGAGTTTTTAATCATAAATAGAGGCTGGATTTCATCAAATGCTTTTCTGCACCCATTGAAATGATCATATGATTTTTATATTTCATTTTATTTACGTGGTGTATTATATTAACTGATTTGTGGATATTGAACCAACCTTTCATCCCAGGAATAAATCCCACTTGATCATGGTGTATGATCTTTTTAATGTATTGCTGAATTCGGTTTGCTAATATTTTGTTGAGGATTTTTGCATCTCTATACATCATATTCATCAGAGATATCAGCCTATCGGTTTTTATTTTATTTGTTTTTTAATGTCTTTCGTTTTGGAATCATGGTAATGGTGGCCTCATGGAATGAGCTTGGGAGACTTCCCTCCTCTTGAATTACTTAGAATAGTTTAGGAAGAATAGGTCTTCATTCTTCATTGAATATTTGATAAAATTCACCTGTGGAGCCACCTGATCCAGGACTTTTGTTGGTTGGGAGTTTTTTGATTACTGATTTGATTTTGTTAGTAGTAGCTGGTAGTTCAGATTTTCTATTTCTGGTTGATTCAGTTATGGAAGATTGTATGTTTCTAGGAATTGAATTATTTCTTCCTGACTGTCCAATTTATTGGCATATAATTGCTCATAAGTATTTTCTTATAATACTTTGTATTTCTGTGGTGTTGGTTGCCACTCCTCTTTTATTTGATTTTATTTTTTTGGGTCCTCTCTCTTTTTTTCTTATTGAGTTGGGTTAAAAGTTTATCTTTTCAAAGAACCAGCTCTTGGTTTCATTATTTATTTTTTTTCATTCTGATTTTTTTTATTTCTGCTCTGATCTTTATTATTTCCTTCCTTCTACTCACTTTGTGTTTTGTTTGCTTTTTCCCCCCAGTTCCCGTGAGTATAAAGTTAGATTGTTTATTTGAGACTTTTCTTCATTCCTATGAATTTCCTTCTTAGCACTGCTTTTGCTGTGTCCCATAAATTTTAGGTTGCTGTGTTTTTGTTTTCATTTTTCTCAAGGTATCTTTTGATTCCTCCTGATCTTATCGTTAACCCATTTATTGTTAGTAGTATGTTATTTAACCTCCATTTGATTGTGTTTTTCAGTTTTTTTCTTATAATTGGTTTCTAGTTTCATACCATTATGATTAGAGAAGATGCTTGACCTTTTTTAAATTTATTGATACTTTTTTTGTGACCTAACATGTGGTCTATCTTGGAAAATGTTCCCTGTGCAATTGAAAAGTATGTATATTCTGCTGCTTTGGGATGGAATGCTCTAAAGATATCAATTAAATCCATCTGGTCTAGTGTGTCATTTAAGTCCACTCTTTCCTTGTTGATGTTCTATCTGAAAGATCTGTTCATTGGTGATAATGGGGTGTTACAGTCCCATACTATGACTGTACTACTTCCAATATCTCCTTTTATGTTGGTCAATATTTGCTTTATATATTTATGTCCTCCTATGTTGGGTGCATAGATGTTTATGAGTGTTATAATCTCTTGTTGGATTGATTTTCCTTTATCATTATGTAACATCTTTCTTTGTTTCTTATTATAGTCTTTATTTTTAAGTCTATTTTGGTTGATATAAGTATTGTTATTCCAGATGTGTTTTTCATTTTCATTTGCATAATATACCTTTTTCTATACCTTAACTTTCAACTATGTGTATCTTTTGATCTAAGATGGGTCTCCTGTAGACAGCATATGTATAGGTCTTATTTTCTGATCCATTCAGCTACCCTAGGGCTTTTGACTGGAACATTTAATCCATTTACATTTAAAGTGATTATTGATAGCCACATAGTTTTTGTCATTTTATTATTCATATTTACATTCTTTCTTTTCCCCCTCCTTCTTCTTAAAGAAGTCCCTTTAACATTTCTTGTAATACTGGCTTGGTGGTAATGAATTCCTTTTCTTATCTTGGAAGCTCTTTATCTCAATTTTAAATTACAGTCTTGCTGGGAAGAGTAATCTTGGTTATAGGTCCTTGCTTTTTATCACTTAGAATATATTTTGCCACTCCCTTCTAGCCTGCAAATTTTCTGTTGAGAAACCAACTGATAATCTTATGGGAGCTCCCTTGTAAGTAACTAGTTGTCTTTCTCTTGCTGTTTTTTGGATTCTCTCTTTGTCTTTAACTTTTGGCATTTATTAATGATGTGTCTTGTGGGCCTGTTTAGGTTCATCTTGCTTGGGTGTCTCTGAGCTTCCTGGACTTGTTTTTTTGTTTTCTTTGCCAGGTTAGGGAAGTTTTCCCTTACACTAGCTTCATTTTTTTTTTAATTCTTTTTTATTTTTATTGTTTCAATTGGATATTTTCTGCTACCTGTGTAAATCAATGATTCAGTCCTCTGCTTCATCTAACCTGCTGTTGATTCCTTCTAATGTATTCTTCATTTCTGTTATTGTATTCTTTATTTCTGACTGGTTCTTTTTATGGTTTCCATGTACTTTTCTATGCTCCCTACTTCTTTGTTGAAGTTCTCACTAAATTCCTTGAGCATCCTTGTGACCAGTGTTTTTAATTCTGTCTCTGGTAGGTTGGTTGCCTCCACTTAATTTAGTTCTTTTTCTGGGGTTTTCTCCTGTTCTTTCATTTGGGATATGTTCTTTGTGTCCTCGTTTTCACTGCTTCTCTGTGTTCACTTCTATATACTAGGTAGATCTCCTATGTTCTCCATCTTCACTTGGTGGCATTATGTAGTAGACATCGTATGGCCCATTGGCACAATTTCCCTGATCACCTGTGTCATGCACTCCAGGAGTGTCCCTTGTATAATCTGTATGTGCCCTCCTATTGTAGTTGAGCCTTGATTGCATTTGGCACATCAGTGAGTGGGACTCTCAGGCTGACTGGCTGTGAAAATTGGCCACCTCCACAGTATATGAGCTGTTGTGTGAAGGCTGACCCCACAGATGGCGTTTCTGTGCCTACTGAGACCTCCCTTTGGGTGTGTCATTCATGTGAATAATTGGGTAGTGCTCTGCTGCGGTCTAAAGCTGGCTTCCTGATGTGTTGTTTCTTGGACCTCTTGGAAGAGGCTTTGGTGCAGGCCAAGGTCAGCTGTTGCCTGTGACTGGCCCAGCTATACCTTGTAGGAGCTACAAACTATCTACAATTGATTGCTGCCTGTGTTGGACCTGGAGGTGCGTGGGGGAGGCTACATTGTAGACTGAGGCTGGCTGCCACCAGTACCAAGCCTGGGGCAGCTTAGCAAAAGGTCCAGGGAAGCTTCAGGCCTGATGCCACCTGCTAGCTGCCCGTAAGGCTCAGCTGCTGACAAAGCCTCAGTCAGTACAGGGATTGGGTGAGGTAGGTCCCAGGTAGTCCCCTGGGTGGGGCAAATGTTCACCAGTTTAATGCAGATTCAAGTTTGGCTACTGTGCTGTGCGTGGGACCCCTTACAAAATTCCCAGAGCCCATCACAGCCAGCCACTGACTGCCTTGGTCCTACAGACCCCTAACAGTTGTCCGAGAAAGATTTCAGAATGGGTTTGGGTTAGTTGTACACCACTTAAAGTGCCTCTGGTGATACGTGAGCCAGGGCCTGCTGTTTATTGCTGAAAGAGCCACTTGTTGTGCGTGTGGTGTGGTTGGTTGCCTTGGTTTGCAAATTGGGCAGAGCAATGTCCCAGGGTATCACAGAGGTGGGGTGAGTAGTGTTCTCAAGGTTATTGCAGATTCAGTTCTGGCACAAGTGCTGACCCTGGGGCCACACCGCAAAATGCCCAGAGGTCACCAAGGCCAGCTGCAGCTTTCCTGGGACCCATAAACCCTGAGTGTCATCTAAGAAATTCTGCAGTGCAGATTGGGGCTGGTTGTCCACCACCAAATGTGCGTCAGGCAGCACATATGCTGTGGTAGGCTGTTTGCTACTGAAAGAGCTTCCTGCATTGTGAGGGGCAGGACTGATTGCCCTCAGGCACAAGTTGGGTGGGGCAGGCTTGGGCAAGCAGAGTTCACCAGCCCAATGCAGTTTCAGCTTTGGCCATGTTGGGAGGGCTCAACAGAGGAAAGATGGTGCTTGTTTGTAGGCTACATAGAAGGACTCCACACAGGGACAATGGTTGCTGTCCTTCTAGCCCTCGCCGTGAGCTACACAACTCAGTCTTTCCCCATATGTCTCTAGCACCTCTTGAGTTGCCACCCCTCCCCGAGAGCCCAGGGTGAGTGCCTGTGAACAGCTGAGTCTATGTGTGGCCCCTTTAACAGACATCTAGGTTTCCAGTAGCCTTCTGTCTCACTTGCACAGGCAGAATCCTCACTGATTTTCACAGCCAGATGTTGTAGCGACTCCTCTGCCCGACACTGGAACCCTGGGCTAGGGAGCCCAGTAGCGGATTGGACCTCTCACCCATCAAGGGATACCTCCGCTACCGAGATATCTCTCCCGATGCTCAACCACTTCACTTGGGTGTGGGGCCAGCCCGTTTCATGTCTCCACCCCTCCTACCAGTCTCCACATGGCCACTTTATATCCTTAGTTATAGGACTTCTGTTCAACCAATCTCCAAATGATTCTTGAGGTTGATTTTTCTATAATTTAGTTATAATGTTAATGTGATTGCAGGAGGTAGCAAGCACAGAGTTTCCGTGCCCCGCCATCTTGCCTGGAACCTCCTCAAGTTTTTTACTTCATTTCTTAAAACTTGTAAACTTGTACCTTTCTCTTTTCAAAAGTAGGTAATTGTGACAGGACCAGATACTAGGTTTGCAGTACCTTTGCTGCATGATATTCCACAGAACCAAAAGTAATTTCTCTTCAAATGGAAGAAGAAAGCATATATATCTCTTATAACTTGGATATGAAAAAAACTGCTTCTCAGGAAATTTCTTAGTGTGGAGAAATATTGCAGGAAAAAGTTATTTGGCACATGACAGTTAAATCTTGCTTAACAAGGAAGATATTGCCCTGTAATCGAGTGCCAGAGCTCAGATCTCTAGAAATGACGAGTCATCCCAGACAACCCAAGTGTTCTTATTGCATTTACCTTTTGTGTTATTTATTCTCAATGATTTTTTTATATGCATTGGTATTTAGAGCATGCACAATTTTATTTCTATGTACATATTTGAGTGTTGAGAAGAACACTTTTAAATATAGTATGAGCCATTAGATGTAGCATTATGAAATGAAATTTTCAATGAGGATGTGCTTGTAAAAACGAAGTGTGGTACTATTTCTGTTAGCAAATTAAAAGAATAAATTATGTATATTGTTTTGTTTTATTTTGTTTTGTTTATACTGTACTGTGCTCCATAAAGAATTTGGCAATGCTTAGAAAAATACATAAACCACAATGAATAAGATAAATCATTGAGGAAGTTGGTAGAATAGGAAAATCACCAAGGCAATTTATGATAATTTATGATAATGATGACATGTTTACTCAGTGTGTTCTCAATGCCAGGCACTGTTGTAAAGACTTTTCCTGTAGAAACTCATTTAATCCTCAAAGTAACTTTAGGTAGTAGGACCCTCTTGTAGATGAAGAAAAAATATTAAGATACATGTCCCGAGTTAAAGAGGCTGAACTATGTTCAAAATCTGTTGCCTGGCCTCCAAGCCTGGGCTCTGGGTCACTGAGCTTTGCTCCCTTCTCTGTAATATAAGCCAGTGGGATTACAGTAGTATTTACCGGGTACCACACATTTGGTTCTAAGACATTTAGCAGCTAAACCAAAGCTTCAAACATAGTCATAGTGTCAGTAGGATAAAAATATCAATCATCCTGGGGAATTAAAAATTGAATACTTTATAGACCTATTTGAAACTGCCTCACTGCACCATGTATCAAATCATACTGAGAGTCAAATGCCTCCCCATGTCAATAATGTGCTACAGCTCTTGAAAGTATCCATACCTTTGACCATCAGCATATGAACTAGGTAGACACAGGTGTATTTTGCCAGCTCAGCTTAGAGCCAAACATTTCAGCTTCCAGACCTTTAGTATTTTGCAGCATGCAGCCAGAGGGGGCTGCGTCATGGGTAAGGGCGGCAGCAGAAGGCCAGGCTAGGGATGATGGAGTTGGGTAATTATGAACATGCAGCCAAGCTAGTGGCAAACACAGATATGAATGTATATGGATATGTCAGCCCAATACTTTATCCAAAGAGCTTGTCTAGCTTGGTTCAAATGCTGGATTATAATTGCTTCCTCCAGAAGAGTGAGCTTCAATATACAAGGGAAAATAAAGCTATTAACTCAAGCCAGGGGCAAAGCTGTTTTGCCTGAAAAGGAAAGGTGGCCTAGTCCTAATGTGACTCCAAGAGGGAGGCATCAAGTGAGCTCACGAGGGTGGCAAGAGGAGCTGTGGCTATTATTCCACCAGAAAAGAAAAGCATCATCTCCCTGAATGTCTCATCATCTCCCTGAATGTCTGTAACTAAACAATGAACTATCTTGGCATTGCTTCAGAAGGGGCATTATATCAAAGAACTTTTTTTTCTCTCTTTTGTGACTGAGAACAAGAGAAAAGCAAAGCCTCGTTTACATAGTATGTATTAATCACTATAAAAATATACAGCTGTTGGATTAATTGGGATACTAATTTACTTATAGTTTGATTTTGCCACTTAAAATGAAGTATTATTGCTGAGGCAACAGTGTGAAAGTATGTTGTTGCAAATGACCTTTGAGTCATAAAAGCTCCACTTGTTTTGCCAAATAATTAATCTGATGCTCAATGAATCTCCTACTGCCCAAAGACCTCTGTAATCCTGAGATGCAATATTTTATGTTTGCACAAGCTTGATTTAGCGGTGCCTCTGCCAGTTGATTGCTCACAAATGATGGCATTGCCAAGCAAGACCTGAGAGATTTGCGTCTGGTGTATGTAATGGTGAACCTGCGGTGCCAGCTGTCTGCCAGAGATTTCCTTGAAAACTCAAATATAGTGAGTAATAATCAGTTCACTAAAAAAATGCAACAGCTAACAACTATTAGGAAGATTGGAAATATTTTCTGGTACTGTGGCTGGCCCAGTCTATCAGCTGACAGAGGTGTAGTTGAGCTAAGGTTTCTGTGTACGACTCCAGGGGATGACATTTACCTAAGCTATGGTGTGAATGGCACCCTCTAGAGTTGTGTAATGTGGTAGCCCTGCACTTTCTATAGGCCACAGTTTTTACCTTTTTTACAGTATCCTATTATTATTGAACACATGTTTCTGTCCCTACTTGCCTATAAACTCCTTCAGAACTAGTTTTCTTTTCTTTTTCTTCATATTACCAAGCTCTGATAGAATGTCTGTGATATAGGAAACTTTTTTTTAAGCTTATTTACTTAATTGAATAAAAGTGCAAATATATTTTATAAAGCTAAGGATTTTAGCCTTTGTATTTAAACAAATAAGAACTTTCAAAAAATATTTTTCACACTGATATGTCAGCTCAGTCTCCACAGTGTAATAGTTAGGAATCTTCAGGATACAAGTGAAAGAAGACCAAAGCAAACAAGTTTAAGTCAAAAGAAAGTAAAATGAATTTAGTGGTTCACGTAACAGAAATCCCAGTAGATTCACCTGAGTTCAGTTGCAGCCAGATCTATTGACCTGAATGTGTGATGACCTCAACCCATTCCACATCTCTCAGCTCTACCTTTCTCTATGTTGGCTTCATTCATGCTTGCTCTTTCCATCCCACATCAGAAGGCCACTAACAGCGCCATACTAATAGCCAGGCTTTTCAGTAATCATTTGCTTTCCATTACAACAAGATCCCAGGTTTCATTTTGATGATACTGCCTTGCATCATGTGTTCACCTTGAACCAGTAATTGTGGTCACAAGATTAGAATGCTCTAATGGACTGGAGGGGACATGAATGGGGAAACTGAACCACATGGCCCGAGAGTATAGAGGACATTTCTGTCACAAGACAAGAGAAAATGGATGACGGGCAGAGAAAACATGTTTCTGCTATATCATCCTCCACTTAACAGGTGATGAAACCAAGGCTCAGGAAGGATATATGTCTTGACAATGGAGGTCTGACACTGAGTCCAGTATGTTTTGCACGATATCGCTCATTAATTCAGTTATTCCTATGAAGTATCAGATTTGCAGATAATTTTAACAGTCAGGCTTTTTGAGACCTGTAGCATGGTTCTCTGAGAATACTGAAGAACCAGAAGCAGGGTAAATTGATAATGAGTCAAAAGAATATTTCTTAAGTCTTTGATTCAGTAGGATTCAACTTGATTTCCTAATTTATGACAAAAGGCAACTTGATTTTCCTGACAAATCCTGTAAGTAGAAGCTTTCACTGAAGTACTGGCAGTGATTTCAACAGTAACAAATTCAAATAGCGTCCTTGTTTCTTTGCTCTCCTGACTATTGAAAGGATTTTGTTTACTTTGATTTGATTGTGGTTCTGGTTTGGGTGAGAGTAAAGTGACACTTTGGCCTAAGGGACTTGTGTGTATTTTAGTCACAGGCATTCGATCTACCTGCAGCTCACACTGCGTAGGAGACATTTTCATAAATACTGCATGATTCTGCATCCACATGTGCACAGAACAGCATATGCTTGATAACCACATTTTATTTCAGTTTAGTTTGGTTTACTTTTTGATTCACATTTTGTAGCAGTCAGTCTGGAAGGTATGTAAAGGATAATGATTTCCCAAGAACTTGAGTTGAACCCACACAGAGAAAGAGGGAGTTGGGGGGTCTGCCCTGAAATCAACCTGCTTATTTAAGGAGATTTGAAGAAAAACAGAGCATGAAAACAACAAATCAGCCTGACTTCTCTAAGAGGAGTGGATAAAACAGTCCCTGCAGGAGGAAATGTGTAACCCAATCCAGTAGTTTATCACATCTTCATGAAACCTTGAAATAGCTCTATGAATTTATATTGTTTCCGAAAGCCATATGAGCTGTTATGTCTTGCCCTGCCCCACTGTGAACCCTGAAATCAATCCATTGCTCTCTCAAACTTCAGAAAATGATATGTTGCTGATGTCAATGAGCTAGCTGTAGTCACAAAATGGTTTTTCACTCCCCGAGTTTACTGAAGTGGAAGACAGAAAAGGTAGGCCTTCCTGAAAATAACCACATGTGCTCAAGACCTAGATTTTCTAGGCCTGAGTGCACTGCTGATAAAGCACCTCAGTGTGAGGAAACCTTGTTATTCTTCTTTTCCACAAATCATTTGCCTCCTTTATATTTGTAAAGATTGTCAACTCCTATTTCTTCGTTGGAGGTTTGAAAAGACAGAGACCTTGGTGAAAGGAAAATGGATACTATTCAAAGAAATCAACCTCCTATAACAAAAGAAGCCGGAGTTCTACTCTCAGTGCCCCTGTCTTCTGCCCCACTTTATATTAGTTCATAATCATTATTTATATTATTGATATTCTGAAGAAACACTTTCTAGGTGAATAAAATGCAAGTTAAGATTTTTGGTTCAAGAATAATAGTTAAAAATCTGATAAATTTTGCAGTTAAGTTGTACTATGTAGCTTAGAATATTTTCCTTATATATTCTTTTTGCAAATTGTCTTAGCTTTTTATTACTTATTTGACAATAACTTTTAACAGTGCTAATACATTATTCTGTGACCCAGTTAACTGTGAAGCAGTTAACAATTTTCAAAATGCTTACACGTATTCCATGCCACTTGTGTTTTATTTTTCCTCTCCATTTTGTGGGCAATGATTTGCTGTCTTTTTATTATTATTATTATTTTTACCTAGACACTAGCTTTTATAGGTAATTTAAAACCGTTATTATAAATATGTTGGTTGAGTAAATTAGAGAGTAAACCAAATAAAAGAGTAAAAAGAACATATCATTGTGATCTCTGAAGAGACTAGCAGATACAGTATATGTAACATTATATATTGAAAAAGCAGCATCTGTATATTTCTCATTTTGACTTGTAACTGATAGATATTGAGAAACTCTACAAAGGTGATTGTTCGTCAGGTGGTTCTCCAAATCTGTGTGCTGCGGTTAGTCAAGGGAAATTTCTGCTCCTTATTAGCTTTGTGGACCTTAGGCAAGTTAATTGGCTTCTCCATTCCTCTGTTTTTTTTCATCTTTACAACAGAGATAGCAATATTACCCAGGGTGCTGTTTTGGGAATTAAATGAAGGAATAAGTTCTTAAAGTACTTAGTGGGGTATCTGGCATTTTGTAAGAGCTTTATATGTACGTGTTTTTTTTGTAGTTGTTGACATGTTGCTAACAGTACTGTAAGAAAATTGTCTTCACAAATAAGTTTTCATGCTGTGAGAGGAGCTTCATTTATAGAACAGTCAGGCTCACAAAGCCAGAAGAACCAGGATTCCTTTCCTAGCTCTTCCAGTTTGGGGAAATACACTCAAACTTTGGTAGTTAAAAAGATGGCAATCTAGTATCATTAAACAATATAGAAAAAATTGATTTCATAAAGAAAACTTCCTTTACCTCTTCTTAGAAACAGTACAGGTAACAATTATTAAACTAAGAACACTTCTGGCTTTAAGCTAATGATGGGTAGAGCCTATCATTAAAGTTCATTCAATGTTTAGCCCTGGAACTGAGAATCCTTGATCAACAACCAAGGTATATGCCTAATCTTTACATGCTTAAGCAAAGTAAAAGTAATGTTTTCTGTTTATTTGTAAAATATGATAGAAGGTTTAAAGTAATTGAGAAACTGGCAAGTTTTAATTTCATCTCAGACAACAAACTACTCAAGCCGTGCCATATTCTCAGACTTAATATTTTATTTCCTTTGACCTTCATTTTGTCTTCTTCTAAATTGATAACAATATTAAAAGTACTGCTTACTTCTGACGTTCAATATTATTCCCAAAAGAAACTTATTCAGCTATACTCGTTAGTTAATCCGTTTCTGTTTTTGTTGTAGAATTTAATTATAGACCCCAAGTAAAACTAGTTCCAAATATACATTTTAAAAAGTGTAACTGTCTTTAATGAGACCAGAGTCTTTGGAACTTTTTGTTTACTTGTAAACTTCTAAAATACTGAAGAATTTGTCATATTTCAAAATATAGTCTTTATCTAAAACATCAAAGTTAAATTTAGGTCTTGAAAGATTTTTTTATCTTATAAAAATAGTTCACCTCTTTCAACTTCGTGTAAAGATGGCAGGCTAGGCTAAAGTGACAAAGACTGCCTGAAGGGGAACTCTGAATGAATAACTTTGAAGGAAAACTGTTTTCACCAAAGACTTGTCCAGATTTAATTAGTTTCAGGGGTTAAAGGCAGGGAGAAAAGGCCAGGAGCCTAAAGGGGTTTCAGGAGGAAAGTGTCAAGGAGAAGTGAAGCCTCACATGGAGAAGTAAGGGTGCCGCTTTCAGGTTTAATAATTTTGTGACCCAGTGTCAAGTGCTGTAATTATCAGTGACAGGGGAGGTGAAAAAGCGAAACATTAACCAACATTAACCAACCGTGTACCTTGCTAGAGATGACTTATTCCCTTACCATCATTTTTAGGACGCTGGGTGTATTATCCTTAAAAACAGTATATTTGGGATGAATGTCATTTTCTTCATCAAAAAGGATAAAAGTGGGGATATCGGTTCATAATCAGTACCTTCACGCAACAAGCAGAATTAGTCCTCTCCTGGTAAAGTCATGAAATATGGATTTATATCATATACCACATGGAAACCATGATTTAAAAAAAGACACACATGGATCTAGAAGATAAAGATAACAATGACATTAATAAAGGCTGTGATACTTGTTTGTTTTTCGTTATAAAAACATCTGCAGAAATTTTGGTGTCATGCAAACATTACCAAAGCCGTAAATGTATAGTGTTTTTTGTTTTGTTTTGTTTTCTTACCATTGGATGTTAGCTTATATAAAACATTGGAGGATAGTGGTTGACACATAGTAGCCATATGATAGCATCAACTTTGGCAAGTGATGGATCAAGTAAGGCAAAGAATTTACTATAAAAAATGGTCGTCAACACAAAACATGTACAGCATGATCCCATTTGTATTTTTTAATGCTATACGTATATTCACATGCATTTACACACACAACTGCATAAGTAACTGCATAGAAAAAGGTCTGGAACAAAACACTAGTGTCAACAGTAAGTAGGTTTGGGGAGTGAATGGACCTTGAGGAGTGACTGTCCATATTTGTTATTTGTTTATTGTAGAATTTTAGCAACTAAAATATATTAGTATTGTAATTATTTAATAAAGAAAAAAATAACATGTAAAAAGTAATAATCCATGGGGTAGCTCAAACATAAGAACACAAAATAAACAGCAGATGAATTAGAAGGATCTATTGAGGCAGTGCCACACAGCTTACATAATCAGAAAATATATACCACAGCCATCAAATTTCAATATTGGCCTGGGAGTTCTGTTCCTGCCACTTAATAGTCATGCAGTCTTATACAAGTCACTCAGACTATCTGAGCCTCAGTTTCCTCTTCTATAAAATGAGACAGTTGTACAAACTCAAAAATTCTATGTAGATATTTAATTAGGCAACAAATTACTCGCTAATGTTTTCCCCACCCCACAGTTCTGAGGCAGCCATCCAGCCAGTGAGACAGGACACAAAGAAATGAGTCGATTCTCTGAGTATCTTTTCCCATCTTTGTAACCCTGGCCTTCCCCTCACTGTCCTGACCCACAGTTGTGATGGAAGCACAGACTTCTAAACGAGAGGACTTCTAGAGTACTCTCACATTCTCAAAACTCTGTTGTTTGCATGTCTGGTGTATTCACAATGTGGGTATTCCTTCACTCTATACAAATAGACCTATCGACCTGCATACCTAACTCCACTTACAAAAAGGAATAAATCATTGAGAAAGTGACCAGGTTCCCTGCCCACATTTATTGTTCCTTTTACCACTTCCTGCTGGCTACTCCAAAGCAGCCTAATATGTTACCTAAAAATAAACATATTTTGGGAAATAATATGGTAACTGGTGTTTGTATATATGGAGATTATTAATGAGAAAGCAAGTTCTGAAATTTTATTTATAAATTACATCCAAATTTGAAAAGAGAGAAAACTAAGGTGACACAAAACTATTTCATATACCCACAAGAAAGAATGAGGACCCGTAAAAAGATACTAAGAAAAAAACCCTAAAGTTTTTTGTTGTTGTTGTTACAAAATAGAAAAAGGAAGGGTATTGACTTTGACACTGAAAAAAATTTTTGGAAACTTACAGGTTTAGGAATTGCTGTACCTCTTTATCAATTCGTTCAACAAACATCATCTTTTATTTATCTTGTAGCCCTGCTATGTACCAAACATGGCTGGTAATACAGATTCATAAGTAAAATACATATAAGCTTGTTCAAATAAGCTCTCTGTGTAATGGAAGCACAGAAAAGCACAATATGACATATCACTGTGTGATAAGTGCAACGATATAGCAGTGCATATTGTGCAGTATTAGCCAAGAGAGAGGGCAACAAACCCATTCTGGAAGAGTCTAGAATGACTTCCTGGAGGAAATAAAGATTAAGGTGAACTTGGGAAAAAGAGTAGGCGTTTACTAGGCACAATAGAGAAAGGACATTTCAGGAAGATGAATTAAAGACATAGTGCTCAAGCGTGTTTAGGAAAATGAGAGAAGCTTAGTATCCACAATAGCAACACGACAAGAAAATAATACAAATAGTTATCATATATGAAGATCTCATCTATGATCAGCTCTGTGCTAAATCATTCCTATACCTATTTCATGTAACTCTCAGACTTTCACCACATTGCTATTCCTACCCATTTTACAGCCCTGGAAGCTGAGATTAGGTGAAATGCTGAAAGTCCCATACATAGTAAACAGCAGTGCTAAGATTCAAACCCAAGTTTGTGAGATCCCAAAGCCAATTTTTGTAGCAATTACACAATTCACAGTTTATGAGAACCCAAGGTCTGTGTGTTCTTCTCTAGATATGGAAAGCCCTGCAACCATTTATTCAGAAATTGTATATTCATATATTCTGTATAATA
Source organism: Rhinolophus ferrumequinum (assembly GCF_004115265.2). Taxonomy (NCBI): domain Eukaryota; kingdom Metazoa; phylum Chordata; class Mammalia; order Chiroptera; family Rhinolophidae; genus Rhinolophus; species Rhinolophus ferrumequinum. The sequence continues at coordinate 47,976,355 of NC_046288.1, read as the reverse complement.
CATAGAATTATATATAACAGACTATAATAAGCACCAAGTATACTAAGATGAATAAGAACCAGTTAATTAGCTATAAAGTTAATTGTAAAATGCAGCATTAAACATATATATATGTGGCTGTAACAAAATTGAAGGTAGGGCTAGGGAAGAGCGAGGTGCTAAGCTAGCAGAGGTGGAAAGTCAGAGAAAACTTCTTAGAAAAAATGATACCTGCGCTGAGGCTTAGAGGATGAGTAGGAGCAAGTGAAAAAGAAAAAAAGAAGAGGAAGGTCCTAATTATTTAAAATAGAAGAGGAAGGTCTTAATTATCAACTTATGGACTACAGTTGACTGATCCTTCAACAAGGTGGGGTTAGGCACGCTGAACCCCACACAGTTGAAAGCACATGTATAAATATTGACTCCCCAAAAAGTAACTACCAAAAGCCTACTATTAACTGGAACAGTCAATAAATACACATTTTGTGTGTTATATATATAATAGGTAGCATATTCTTGCAGCATACAATCATAAAGCAAGCTAGAGAAAACAAAATGTTATTAAGAAAATCATGAGGAAAATACATTTATAGTAGTATATGTATTTATTGAAACAAAAATCCACATATAAGTGGGCCCTTGGAGTTCAAACCCATGTTGTTTAAGGGTCAACTGTACTGTGTTTTTTTTTTTTTTCATGTCTTATTAATAAATCATTTCATTAAATTTAAGGGATAATTTCTTCACTCCAAAGTCACTAAACAGAGTTTCTAATTTGTATGGTAAATCTCAGATTAGAATTTTTTAACGTCTATGTCTTGCAAAATATACTTTGAACCATGCGGTCTCATTATTAATCATTATTAGTTTTAGGTCTTAATTTTGTGGATGAACATTGAGCCCTTAAACCAAGTGTTCTTATCTTTAATACATTGCCATTGATCTTATTTTTGTTGTTTGCAATATTATAAATTTAATTCTTATTCTTAATTTGGTGATATTTGTCTTTTTTACTATCTCAGCCTAGTACTCTGATATGTTCAGTGTCCCGTACTTATGAATTCTGAATGCTTAAAAAATTTTTTATATGTGAAACAAAATTAGAACACTTGAAAATTCCTTGAAACTGGGTTATGGGTAATTGAGATTCTTTGTTCTATCATTTTCCACATACTTAAAAATGTCCATCATAGTTAAAAATACATACAGATTTTCTATAGATAGATAGACAGATAGATAAATAGATTGTATTCAGAATTGTATTCAGAATTGTATAGATTGTGTTCAGAATTACCAAAACACATTATCTATGGAGATGACATTAATTTCCTTCATAGTTCTTGAAACGAGTAATCAATTTTAGATATGTTCACTTAAATTGAGAAAAAGTTTTAGAGCCTACTAGATGTATGGCTGAGCTGGTTGCAATAAGGGATACAAAAATGACTTGAGCTCTCAAATTGCATTAAATGATTTTTATAATTGAACACCAAGGGATGGTTTTTCCCTGGGAATTAGTATAGATTTTTTAGTAGTATTGAGATAACCATTGAAGAGTCAGTGGGGAATGAGACATTAGGTGAGGGGTAAATATACAAAAGTGGGGAGCGGGGAATTTAAGCTGTTCATGGAATACAGAATGACCAAATTTGGCTTTGGTGGAGGGGTGGTAAATAAGTTAAAAATTAAATAAATTCTGGACCATGTTCTGTTGAATACTGACAGTCGACAGCAGAAGCCATTATGAGTCCGCTTTCTATTTAGAAATGCTAATATAGTGATGTGCTATAGAAGGAATTAAGGAAGGAAAGTCAGGATCGAAGCAAATCAGTAGTAAGGCTCTTGTAATAATCCAAATGAAAATGGAAAGGACCTCAACTTGAGTTCTGATGATAAAAAGGAGAATGGAGTTGATGGTGAGGGAGACATTGTAGAGCTGATATGCACTATTGATGTAGATGGATTCGACCTGATGGGGAGACAGGGCTTCAATCTTTTGACTGTGAAAAATATATATTGTCAGAAATAAGGAGTTGGGTGCAAAGGGGAAGCTAATTTTAGAGTGAAGATGCATTCATCTGATGTTGATGGATAGTGTTGAACAAAATAGACAAAATGTCTGACCTCATTAAGCTTGGAGTTCTGTGGGAGCGGAAAAGAACATAAGCAACTAACTTACTGAATTTAAGATAGTGATAGGTGATAAGAAGAAATCAAATAGAATGACATGTTTTTCGGAGAGACACAAGAGATTTGAGATTGACTGGTCAAGAATCTCTTGGTCTTGACCAAGGATCTTTCCTAGAGAAATGAAAAGCAAGGGCCAATGCTTTAGGGTAGGACTGAGTTTGTTGTGTGCAAAGATACAAATACCAGTCTGCTTGCTGAAGAGTGATGAGGAAATACCAGGAGGGTAGAAAATGAGACATAGAGGCCGTCAGCAATCAGATCGGGTGGGTCTTTGTTGATCTTGGTAAAGAGCCGGATTTCATTCTCAGTCAATGGCAAGACACGAGGGGAGTGGAGTGAAAGGTTGTGTATGTGACATGCTCTGATCATTGAAGCCCGTGTTGTGGATGAGATGCCCAAGGGAGAGACTAAAGGAGAGAACCTTGGTAAGTATCTGACTGTACTCAAGCAGCAACGGAGAAAGAGAAAGGTCGCAAAGGTGGGATGGGAAGCAATCTAGTGCAAATGCACAGTCCCCAAGAGAGGAGGAAGTTTCAAAAAGGAGGGAGTGGAACAATGAAGTCAAGGGCCAAATGAGCCCAAGAGGGTGAAGAGGCACTGTAATCATAGGTAGCGTATTATTTCCCACTCGCGACCTGTTTTCAATTCAACTTTGATTACTTCATGAAGGAATGTATTTATTCCACGTCTTTGTTCACTTTATGATATGTGTCGTGAGCACTTGCATAGAAGATAACTATAAATTGTTTTAATGAGGGAACTGGACCTATATTTGTAAACTCGAAAGGACCACCTTTTAAATCTGTATATTTCTGTTGTATTTTGTGCAAAGATTTTTTTTCATGATTTCTTTTAATGGAGTAATTCCTATATGTTTCTATCTTATGCTACAGAACTTCTTTAGGAACAACAATTCAAATAGAAAAGGGAAAAAACAAAAACAACCCTGAAATCCATGCCAGACTGGACTAGACATCAGTTATGCAAAAATGAATAAGATAAACACTGTTTCTAATGCTCTGAACTTGCCTTCTAGTGGAAAAAATGTAAACAAGAGTAGAGAGCAATGAAAGAGGATAGCAGGGGCTTATGTCCAGGATTTGGAAGAGGGGGACCTTTAGAAGAGGGGGTTTTTGATATCTGAAGCATGAGCAAGAGTTATGAAACAAGGTGAAGATGAAGTTGTGGAAAGTATAACAGCCACTTTTATGTGTCAGCGTGGCTATGCCACGGTCCCTGGTTATTCAATCAAACACTGATCTACGTGTTGCTCAGGGAATCCTCAACTTTGTTTATAAGGCCTTTCAACTGATGGAAACAGGCACACCCAGATTATCTAGCATAACCTCTCTTACATAAGGTCGGTAATTATGGACTTAATCACATCCACAAACCACCTTCACAGCAACACCTAGATTAGTGTTTAAATAACTGGGGAATGGATTCCTGGCCAATTTGACACATGCAACTGACCATCACAGAGAGTTTTCTAGGACAGAGATCAGCATGTGTCATACGCATATATTATAAAGTTGAATTTGCAAATCTTTATTAGATTCCTTTGAACTGTCTTTCATTCTTTTGGTGAAATAAGGTTAGCCCTAAGTTTATGTTCTCTTATTTATCAATTGATAATTGTTTAATTTTTTATAATTTTCTTCTGAATGATCTTGTTTTATTCTTCAGATTCCTGAAGTTCATAACTATAGTACAGAATTTGTAGCTCTAACCATTAATAGAGAGTAAGAAAATGATAGACCTTTTCCTTGATTCACTATGTAAGACTCTACACATATTAACACACATTCCTGACACCCTAAAATGAAGCACTTTAAAGTGGAAGCCAAGTACTAATGAATTATAAACGTGTTCCAGACTAATAGACCATTTTTTATTATAAATTTAGATTATCATAAGCTTAATGTCTTTGATTTCATTATTTCTTTTTTATAAGTAAAAAGATTTCATCGAGAGATCAAGTGCAGCTTCAACTACAACCATGAGGACTGTCCTAGCATATAGAAGGCGATCAACAAATATTTATTTTTGAACAACATGTGAGAAAGATAGTAAACTATTTTAGTTCAAAACCAGCGGTCACAGCGATAAGAAAATGAGGGCCCTGGAAAAGGAGATGAAAGGAGGCAGAATGAAATAAATGCTCGGGTAGCTACAGTAACGTGGTCTGTAAGCACAGGTTTCAATGGAGACCTCATGTAAGGCCTTATGGAGTCAGTATAATTGATATGGAAGGTTTCATTTAGTGAAAAAGCCTGTGGCAGTCATTCCAGACTGAAGCAGTAGTTTGCACAGAGAGAATTATTTATTTCTCTGAATTTTAATACAAATTCAAAAAAACACATTAAAAATAGAAATAATGCATAATCTCACATTTGAAAGACCTACTCCAAATAGAAGGTAAAAGTTCCTTCTAACGTCCTCTGATTCTCCCCCCCAGAAGTAATTACTGTTAATATTTTTGTGTGCTGGCTTCTAGGCATTACCTTACACTTCTTGTGATTTATTGATGCATTTTACACACACACACACACACACACACACACACACACTCACACACACACATACGTCTCTCCTTTCTTTATTAACAAACAGTGTTATCGTTTTATACAGATTGGCTAAAAACTTGCTTTCTTTGCTTAGGGACTAACGATGCCCTTCTAGTATTACACATACAAATCTGCTTCCTTGTTTTTATTGGTGAAACTGTATTCTCCTGGAAGGATGTGTCATAAATAATTAACCATTCCTCAGTTGATTTTCTGTTGTTCTTAGTCTCACTTAAATCTTTAATTCCAGCTTCCTTTTGTCATTTATTTTTAAATGAACAATGCTGTAGTGAACGTCTTTGTGCATGTCTGTGTGCGCACACACGTGTGTTTGTGTGTTTGCATGCATGCACACGTGTGCACTATGATATCTGTAAGATGGATTCCAAGATGGGAGATAACCTATTTGGAGGTATGCAGAGATTTCATTTTGATTTATATTGTCAAATTTTCTCTACTATGATATCAATTTACACTATGGCCAGTATATGCAAATGTACATTTCCTCAACCCCTTATCAATCATTCAATATTTTTTAGCTAATCTGATAAGCAAAAAGAAACTATCATGCTTTACGTTGTATTTATTAAATTATTTGAAGAAGGAAGTAAATGCACTTTTGAAAAATTTTTTCTAAGAGCATGATAGAAACTACATGTCAGAGGTAGAGACTGTAGGCAGGAAAACACATGGGAGGATTTTACATTAGTAAAAGTCAGAGATCATAGAGGCTTAAACTGGACAGAAAGAGGTGCTTCTGTTTCATAGGTAATCGCACGTCAAATAGCGCGTTGACTTCATGTCATTATTAATGTATGGGCATGATTTGGAAAGCATATCTTTAGAAGCAGAAAAGTTTTTGGTTTTGTTTTTTTTTATTTTGGAGTTAGAAATCATTCAGTACCTCCAAATTGCACAATACATTTAAGGAATTATATATTCAGCCACTTAAATTTAAATGATGAATCCATTAGTATGTTGTTTGACATATAGACCATAGTCTTTGTCTTCCAAAGAATATTTTAATCAAAATATTAAAAATAAGCTGGAGTCTCATTCAAATAGTTCATTCCAGCTGCCTTTTGTTGTAATATATCATGAATTATCTCTCTGATGGATGGGCAGCCAAATGCAGATAAAATTAGCTTTGCAGTCATTCATTTTAAATTGCTCTTGAATCATTTGGAAGTAAATTCCATTTCAGAAGAATACGCTTCAGGTCTCAAACAAAGAGATAATAATCCTATATTTTATGATATAAGCAATAATAGTTTAAGTCTTATGATTCAGAAATATAGAAACTTATGTATTAAGTTGATGAAAATTAAGGCTTGATATATAACCATAAAAACCAGCAACCTAAAGCTTCCTAGATTGATGTTCATAGCATAATATTTTCCTGTCAAGGATTAGGTGGAATGAAAGTCTATGAAAATAATACATGGTACAAAGCTTTCTCTTCTTGTATATAAATGAAAAAACAAAGACTGTATGAGATAACAGAAAAGGAAATAGAGATTTATCTGATATCTAGATTTTAAAATGTCAATTTCATTATTGAGTAATGCTGGAAAGTATAAAATTTATTCAAGTAGTAGAGGAGGGTAAAATGAATAGTAATGTTATATCTAAATCAAAAAGGCAGTTATGCTTAAAGGTAATACTGAATCCAATGAACAAAACAAAACCAACTCTGGGAACTTGACTTTGTTAATCTGAAGGAACTTCACATAAAAAACTTGTTTAGCAATGTAATTAATCAAACATTTTGCCCATAGAGCATAATGCAGTCAATATCAACATCTGGGTGTGCCTTTATACGACATATAATAATGTGGAATAACTGTGGCATGTGACCCAAAACAAGCTCACAGACTGAAGTTGCTATGTACACACTGAGTTCCTATTATCACCCTGAAGACTTCGGAGACTTCAAATTTTTTTATTATGGAATAAAGTGCTGAAAGGATGCACTCCCTGCTGAAAAGTTAAATTGTTCTTTTATAGCTTCAGGTTTTGGCACGTGACCTACATAGTAACAGAAAGTTGGTTTATTTGTATAGTAAAATGAATCGCATGCTAGGAACTGATCTCAGTAAACAGTCTACCAGCTCAAGGTAGAATCTCCAACTTTATCATCTCTTGTATTAAACAGTCCCCTAGTGCTCTGAAAGAGTTAACCTCAGTGTGACAGGGATTTGCTTGTTTTGGATTAGGTCCTTGGAGAGACCCTGGTATATGTCCAAAGGAAAAGCCATGAACAGATAAAAATCACACGCTTTCACTTGCAAACACACTTGCTTAGAGAACTGATTGGAGCCTCAGTTTCATTGTTTGAAAACCCATGTCTTCTTCTAGAAAACATCTAATCTGTGTAAGAAGCCAGGAAATGCCAACTAAGTTTCAAAACGAATATCTACTAATAAAGATATAATTTCAGTTCTCAGATTTTCCACAAAGTAGAACGCTCAAGTGAGTGACATTTGTAGACAGGACCAGCTTCACAGGTATGTGATTCGTCCTGACTGTCACACAGGACCTGCACTTGGTTTAATGCTCTGCTTTCACCATCCCAGAATTCTTAATACATTTTTAAGAAAGATCCCTGGATTTTCATTCTGCACTGGACCACAAAAATTTTGTAGCCAGTCAAGTGTGTAAATCTTATTATGGTTTTAACATCTTATATTTGTAAATGAATTTGAGACACTGTAAACTCTAAAATATCTTGTGAATCTTTTAGGAATGATCAAAGTTACTATTAATGTTAATATTTTTGCTTCTGTAAGATTTTTATTGACCTCCTGCATGGCACTATGCTTGACTTAATGGAAAATAAAAATGAAAACGATGTAATCCCTTCCTTCAAAGAGCTTTCATTCCTAGTTATTAAACATTTGTTATATATTTCTGGCTTTTGAAAATTGGGAATAGGTGCATAAAACTGGTTGCAAAAACTGAAAAGTAGACTCCTTCACATGTATGCAAAGCAAATGCATATTGCAAAGGAACTAAATATTCATTAAGACGTGTTTGTACATGATCCTTTTTTCCTTGAGAAATACACATGGTATTTGAAGATGATCATTTTTCTCCTTGTTAAATACATATAGATGTAATAATGCTGGATATTTAAATACTCAGAAGTTTCCTTTACACTTTTGGTTGAAGAGGATTGGTAGCTTTTTTGATTAAAAAAATTACTCTAGAATAGAAATCAAGAGGAAATTTCATTAAAAGACAATTTCTGATAGGCCACTATATTGGAAAATTATTGCTAATACCATTTTTGTCTAGAGCAACGAAAGTATTGTCTTAGCATGCTTAACCTGATAATGGGGGAGCTGTTATCTGGGCTGATATCCAGGTTGGGCATGGTACCCAGGCCAACTGTTGCAAATGGAGAAGGGAAGAATTTCAAAGCAGCCCATGAGCCTATTGATAATCAGCTGATTGCATTTTGTCACATCTATCCCACAATACATATCTTACTGACACAGGGTCTTGAAAATTATCTTCATAAATATCATTCCCAACACCTGAATTGAGTACTGGAAGTGCCATATTTCCTATTGTGAATTCACCTAGAGCAGTAAATCTACTGTACGTATATTACGAGAGATGTTAATAAACTAATATGCTGTGGTTAGTTAAGGCATCTCTCTAGAGAAAATTTAAAAGATGGAGTTCATACAAAAACTAGAAAGACATGTAAAAGAAACACTGGATTTACCACATGATGAAAGCATTTCAAATGATAGAAACAATTCCCTAATAACTTGCATATTAAGTGTTATTTAATAAGCGCCTTGAAAAATCAACACTTTATGAACGCTCAAACCAAGATATAAATTATGTCTCTTTACTTGTAGTGACCTGCTTGTCTTAAAACCCAAAATTAAGGAAATACAAAATTAGATTTCTATACATTTTTACATTATTAAATCATTATTATTTTTTTCCAGCACAGCCCCTTTTGACTTGAAAACATATGTGTGACTTTCTCAACTTCCATTAGTCCTTCCAGTAGTTTATGATAAAATATCAGAAGAAAGAGATACATGCTTTGGCAAGGCAGGGTAATCACTTTTTAGTGCCTCTCTATCTTTCTGTCAGATGTGAATGTATAAGTCCTTTGGCTACATTCTTGACTAAGGTAAGATACTATACAATCATCTGATGTCTTGCAATCATCATTCCTTTTAAAGGAACAAATCTCACCTTCTATATCAATGACTGACTGACAGATTTTTATATTTTACATACCTAAATAAATATATTGTTATGAAAGACATACAAAATTTATTGTGTGTACGAATATACACCAATAGTAAAAATAATAATAATAGTCTAACTGACCCACTGCCTTCATGAGCAATAATAATTAAAAACTATAACTAACATTTTACAGAATTGGAGTCTGATATTTTGTGGAGCTTTATTGATTATCAGCACTGTCATTACATATAACAATAAGTGCTTTGGAAGAAAAAACTGAATAATGCCTTCAAGACATCAGCTTTGTGCTGATGGATCTGTCACTAACTCCATTCCCCATGCCTTTGCCTTTCTGAACCATTTTTATTTAAGATGTCTTGAGTGTTCTTGCATATTGACTGAAGAAGCTGGAATTGATGGAAACAAGGTTATCCTTAGTAACCTGACAGTCTGGGTCCTTGATGTTCAACAATAGAAAAACCAGCCCTGGCTGAAGAAAACAAATTAAGGAAATAAAGTAAAACAGAATGCTAGCTACAGGAAACATCATTCACATGTCAGTGTCAGGAATTTATAATTGTGGATCAGCTTTGAAAGCAAATTTTGTCTGTGATGCAAGTGAAGCCAATTTTTATTGCAAACCAAGTCGGAAAAGCCCGGATGCCTTTACTATTTGACAGCTATCCCACGACCTACCAGAAAAAAGTCCAAGGCCATGGTACTTAGCAGACAAATATCCACATACCCATAATAGGGCAGCAGCCGAATGAGTGATGCAATGAGTTTTGAGGTAATATCTGAGCAACCAGTCTTTAACTACCAATAACATACCCTATGAATACTATATATATATATGTACTAATATACATAACTGCTGAATATATATACTTTTAAAGGACTTGTAAAAACTTTTAATTTTTGGCATCACAGTTTTAACTTTACATATTAGCCTAGGGTGCTCAATCAACCTAGGGAATTAATAATAGTTTTATTCCCTCTGTTTCTCATGGAAGAGAATTATTAGGCTTAACTCTATAGTGTATTGGAAGACTCTTTTTACCTTGACCTTTTTTTTTAAATTAAAGTTTACTGGGGTGACAATGGTTAGTAAAGTTATATAGGTTTCAGGTGTACAATTCTGTAGATGAGGGTAAATGGGGTCAAATATATGGTGATGATAGGGGAACTGACTCTGGGTGGTGAACACACAAGGTGATATATAGATGATATATTACCTTGACGTTTGTAAAATATGATAATGGGATTTTTAAAAGGCACTTTTATTATTTTCTTTTTTTTTTTTTAATTTGGAATCATGTAGAACCCAAGTTAAAGAAAAACATACTGCAAAGTGGGCAAACATCTCAAGTGGTTTTAGGTTTTGTTTATTCATTGGTGTTGAAACATCAGGGTAGGAACAATATATTTGATCATTTTCAGTGTTGTAAAAAACAAGGCTATTGTTCTTTATGATAATACTCAGTAATATTCTAATGAGGATACTTTTGACTGTTCACATAACACATATAACATAACACTTGAGGTATAATTTCAAAATGAGACCAAATAACATTGCTAGATTCTTAGCTGTACTTTAGCTCTACTGTTGGCTGACTTGATATTATCATCTATATTTCCAGTACTTAGCATAATTTTAAGTTCAATAAATATTTTTGGTTAGATGAATCAATATTTCATGCAGTGGCATTTTTAAAAAATTATAAATCTGATCCTTAATTCATGATTCATGTTTCTCGTATTCCTTCTCAGCTCCTTGCCAAGGATTTAAGATTTACCTATGAGTCTTATACTTTTCAAACAAATGTTTCTAATGAAATCGCTTTTGCTTTTGTCAGCTCTCAAGAATAACCCTGTGTAATGAGAGGTATAGTACTCTATCGGGATCATCACAGTTTTTGAGGGACACAAACCTAGGTTCTGATCATGTGCTGCTATTTACTACCTGTGTGTTCAGGGCAAGATATTTCTCCTCCCTGGGGTTGAGTTTTGCCATGCACAGAAATGAGAATGATAATTTAAATCCTTAATTGAGCAGTCAATAGACCTAACACACTGCCTGGTGCCTCGCACTAGGCACTCAAATGCTTAATTAGATCATTTATGAGGCATTATTTTTAAATGAGTAGCAAGTAAAGGCAATTGGCTACCATGTTTTGAATGTTTTCCGCTTTCTTCTTGTTTTACCAGACGATGACTTTTTTCATGAACTGCCAGAAACCTTTCCATCTGATCCACCTGAGCCTCTGCCACATTTTCTTATCGAGCCCGAAGAAGCTTATATTGTGAAGAATAAGCCTGTGAACCTGTACTGTAAAGCCAGCCCCGCCACCCAGATCTACTTCAAGTGTAATAGTGAATGGGTTCATCAGAAGGACCACATAGTAGATGAGAGAGTAGATGAAACTTCTGGTGAGTTGACCATTGCATTTGGACTGCTGTTTAGGATTCACTTACTTACTACTTTAGCATGTTGTCATACTATTCATTCAATCACTGGAATTGAAAATGAAGTTATTATTCTTTGCTAAAATGTTTTGAATCGGTTTGGTTAAGATTTGGTGGTATCATTCCATGCATTGCAAAGTAAAATGTGATGAATACATCTTGATTTCATTCCTCTTGGACTATATGGAATTAAACCATTCATGCTTAAGAAGATAAATAATGAGAATGAATGGACTGAATTAATGCTAAATGTCCTAGTAAAAGATGTTCTTGGATTTCATTTGTGTGTCATATCTGGTGTCAGGTCAGGTCTAAATATCCTGGGGTTGGGGAACATATTTAACTAAGGATAAATCATACTTGTTTACATGACCCTCCAATGTTAATTGACATCCATAATTCCCCCTTACATTTTTTAAACCATTTGTAAGTGCTGTAGATTCAAAGGATCATGTATCCTTAACTTATATCTAAAAATGAATCCTAATTACCTACCTTATTTAAAGTTAATTTGAGGGTGATTGAGATAGAGATAGTGTGGGATCCAGGAAGAGAAATGGTGAGTGTAGCCACCATCTGAGTGGATCTTGATACTGGCATGGTTACAGCTCCTGACTTTATTGCTCTGTAAATATAATCCTTAATGGTAATATAAAGGCATAGAAAGGCTGAAGTGGACTTTAATAACCTGAGGAATTTAGATTGAGTACGAAAGAAACTTTCTTGATAGCAGTTATTTACTCTATGGTGGGTAACTTAAGATAGTTGTGGAATCTCCTAGAGTTTTTGATTTGGAAAGACATACAGGGGGTTAGGTGTGTTTTTGCTCTCCAGCGGGGAGAAGAGCAATTTGAACTTTCAGATCCTTTCCAGATCGATGATTTTAAAATATATAAGACATATATTTTAAACATTAAGATTTCACTAATCAGGAATTTCCAAGCTAAATAGTGACATACATGACAAAAGTGGAAGCATTTAAATATCTCCATTACCCTTCAGGAATATCTTTACATACCCAAATGGATACATATTTTCAAAATGCAAATCGTTATTAATTCACATTTGTATCCAAATTGGGATTAACCAAGGGAGAGCAAAGACCAACCCTTGAAGGAAATCTGTACTCAATGTCTCTTACACAAACATATTGAGGTGATGGGACATAAAGAAATAGAGCAGACTGTGAGAGGTCTGAGAAGAGGCCTGTGAAGCATACATTTATATAACACAAATAGTCTGAGTCAATCAGGTGGGAGCTCTACCTAATAGTTTGTCAATTTGTGAATCAATATGTTCTCTGCATGCAAGCTGATGACAGAAATGACTGGGTATCCAACTGTACGGTAGTTGACCTCAGGGAATTGGCCCGTCTCTTGGTCTAATTACTCAGAAAAATAACTTCTCCACATGTCTTCACAATCTTGAGTGAAATGAGTTTTATTTGTTTTAGCTCATTTATCTGTAAAGATTTCAAACATAGAAGTTTTAATGGTAAGAGGAAAAACAAAGAAATCATAAAAGCTAAAATGAGAGTCACAAACATATTTAGGCTTGTCTAAATTAAAGAAAATGCTTATATGGGAGGATTAGAAATAAAACCAAAACTGTTCTGATGTTGAGCATCTCTCACAGTTACATGCTATGTTGGTTTCATTTTATACACACACACACACACACACAGAAGTGGACACTTTGGTCAATGTTGCTCAAATAGTAATTCACTATAGTCAGAAGTGTCTGGACACTGATGGTAATCACCCTGAGCACCTCTTGTAAGTGCAGAAGTCAAAAGCGACTTGTATTCATCTTTTGTTATATATTGAGTATTACAATTTTAATAGATTTTTTCCTTTCTTAAAATTTGTATACTTTTTTGTCACCCTCTGTGTGTGTGTGTACATATACATATATATGCACACACTTTATTTCTGTAAAGCATACTTTTATTATTTTCACATAAAATTAATTAATATTGCACATACCAATATTTAAAAATGCCATTCAAAACAACTACAAAAGAAATATATGGCATGTTTTCATTCAAATTCACGATGGGATAGATGAGAGCTAAGGGAAGATTTGGTCGCTCCAATATTTGAATCTCCTAAGATTCATGGATGGAGTAGAATACAATATGCCTTTTTGTTGTCCTTTGTTTTCATCCAAAACATTACAAGAAAATCAGCATCCAGATGATGTATTAGCTTTAAAGTTAGGAAAAAGGCATATACACTCAGATACCAGTATTATTTGGTATTGTTCTTAACATACTATTCAGTGCAATTATACAAAACAAATAATTAAAAGATATAAAAATTGTAAAGAAAGTGGAAAATGATCATTTTTGACAACTAGCATGATTTTTGCAGATCTGGAAAAAAAGCATTTTTAAAGTAAAGAATTGGAAAAAGATCAAGAGAATCCAGAAAAATGGCTGATAAAAGATTTACATAACCCATCTACTTGTCTAAGTACAGATAGCCAATTTAGATTATAATGGAACAAATGATATCATTTAAAAAGAAAATATGTAGTTATTAAGTTAACAAGAAATTTACAGAATTTAGAAAGAAAAAGTTTAAATTTTACTCAGAGACAAAATAAAATGCAATGATTTGAATAAGAGGAAAGACACATCTTGTTCTTAGATAGAAAAGCAACATATTTTTTTAAATGTTTGCTGTTTATAAATGAATCCATAAGATCACCAGTATTATATGAAAAATAATAGCTGAGAGAATTCTGAAATAGGAGTATAATGAGGGAAACTCAGCTCTTTATAAACATATTATAAAGCTAAAGAAGTTAAAAGAGTTTGATCTTAGCAGAGGATAAAACATGTAGATTAATGGTTTAAAATAGAGACCAGGAAACACTCAAATACCTAAGACTTTCTACAATGTGTTAAAGATGGTTTTTCAACCCACAAGATAGGCATTTGGGAACGTATAAAATAAATAAATAAAGCTTGAGTTCTATCTCATTCTTTAAAATAAAATAAATTCTAGATGTTAGGACATAATGTCATCATCATCATCATCATCACTAGGAGAAAATTTTGTTCGTTGGTTGGTTGGTTTCAGTGATGGGCAAAGCCTTTGTAACGAAGATAAAATTGAGAAGTCTTATAAGAAAGTATTATTAAATTTGAATATTCAAAGCAAGAAAACCACAAAGCCAACGTACAGATCCTCCCTCCCCAGAAAAAAACCTCCAAAAAAACAAACAAAAAAGAAACTAAACCTAATTATATCTGTGGACAGATGTTAATCAAAGGGCTAATTTAATTAATATGTAACTATCTCTTAAAATATATTTAAGCAAAAGATCAGCAACCCAATAGAAAATTGAGCAGAGTCTGAACACAGAGATACAGGAAAAAAATGCAAATGGTAAATAAGCATCTAAGGTGATGTTGTCCCAATGAAAACAGGTGTTAGCATACAGTACTGATGAAGGAGTGGGATAGAGAATATCTCCTAGTTTGTTGATAAAGTTGCAAACTGATACAATCTTTTTGAAGGACAATTTGAAAATACCTATCAATATTTAAATGTATATACCCTTTCTTCAGTAATTACAAATTTAAGAACTATCTATAAATAAAATTCCAAATGAGCACAAAGATTGCATGCAAGTTTGTCCCTTGTACCTTGTTGCAGTAGCATGTCAAGGCAAGGACTGTTTATCCCTAGGTTGGAATACTGTGATGCTTCTTAAACCACTGAAATTTCTCAACATATTGTAGCTGCAGAAAAATCTCTCAGACAGAATTTTAAGTGAAAGCTAAAGTACAGAACACTACATGCAATATAGCCTCATTATGTAAAGAAAGAGGATGCACATATATTTGCCTATGCATTGGGATTTCCCGGAGAAATATGCAACAAGTAGTTGACAGCTCAAAATCTGGAGAATCCTTTTATTCTTTGTTTTTTGGGTTGTTGTTTTGTTCCCAATCTTGTGAATGCGTTATTTTCATTAGAAATAATGAAACCTGAAAATAAAAGCCCAAAGCACTTTCTTGCATCTTTTTGCTTGCTATCATAAATCTCCAATCTTTACAGTATTGGGGGGAAATGTATAGTTCTCTAGTATTAGAGCTCTTTGCTTTCCTGTGAAATCAGAAACATTGTGAATGGAATTGAAATTGAACTGCTTGCTTTTTTTCCCCCTTTGAAGCTTCATTCACCTGCAATTTTGGTCCTCAACTCTCCACTTAAAATAGTCTGATTATAGTCATGTTGGGGTCTTAATGGTTCCTAATCACAAGGAATGTTAGAATACATTGTCTTGAAATATATTACAAGTCGGAGAAATTTTCTTGACATTTAAAAAATCAAATTGGTTCTCAGATGATAGGGCAGAGAGAAGTCATTGCAAACAAGTTCACTTTTTATAGATACCTCCACCTTAGAATAATGATACTGGAAGCATGTTTAGTGGCAATCAGATACATTGCCTTGCAACTAAGCAAAATCAACTGCATTCAATAAAATCTCCCTCAAACGTACCTTCACATCAAAACCCCCCAAAAAATAAAACTGAAGAAAAGAACGAATGTTTTTCCTCCAAGGCACAAAATTCTTCCTTTTAAATTAGGAAGGCATTAAATAGACTCTGATGTATGAAACAAATGATTATTTGTACTTACTGAGCATAGCTATAGCATTGATCATAAAATGTACTGATTAAAGATCATTCATTACTGGTATTATTTGCCTTTCCATCACTGAAACCACATTTGCATTTCTTGCAAGTATGTAATATAAAAACCAGAAAAGTGGAAAGCAGTATATATTAGATGGTTTAGAAATTTTCAATAATCAGAAGCTTTTGATTTTGGTAATATAGTAATAAGTACCTGTGTTCTTTCAGAATCCCATTAAAATCTTGATCTGTTCAAAATTTTATGGTTACATTTTTAAGAAAAACTCAGGCTTGACTGCTTGCTTTCTATTTACTTCAAGTCTTTCCAACCCTTGTTTCCATGGTACCAAAGATTCACCATCAAAAAGCAAATATTCCCCTCTATGAAGAAGCAAGGGAGTTTAGAAAACGTTGATTGCTTTGAAATTTCAATAATCCCTGAGATTTTCCCTTTTCGTTTTTAATTGTTCTCACATTAGCAGAATAATGTCAATAGGACCAACATAACAACAACAAAAATAGAATTACAAACTTTATACTGAATACCTTATATGTATTAGACCATTTAGTCATAAAAACAATCTTATGAGATAATTTTGGGCTTC
The DNA here is from genome assembly GCF_004115265.2 of Rhinolophus ferrumequinum. NCBI lineage: Eukaryota > Metazoa > Chordata > Mammalia > Chiroptera > Rhinolophidae > Rhinolophus > Rhinolophus ferrumequinum. The sequence continues at coordinate 47,959,677 of NC_046288.1, read as the reverse complement.
TTCTTTTGTAAATGAGAATACTGAGGCTCAACAGGATAAAGAAACTAACTGTCCCCAATTCACATACCTAAGAGGTGACAGAGCGAGGATATGAACCCAAGGCTCTGATTCCAAAGCCTTTGCTCTTGGTCATTGTACCCAATGTCTTCCTAAATTCTGCCAAATCTACTAAACACAGAACAGACTTTAAAAAAGCTATGTAATATCATTACCCCTTTTCTCAGGAAAAGAAAATCAGGTTCAGTAGGTCAGCTAAACTTTTATCTTTCATGCTTTCATCTGCCTTCCTTGACTTGTGTCAGATTTTCCATATGTGGCCTTTTGTGATTCGTTAAAGTACTAAATTAAGGTAGTGCTTAGGATTTGATTCTTTTTATTCTTGAGGGTATTAAACATTCGACCAAATAGCAAAATGTGAAACTTACTTTAAAAAAAAGAAAGAAAGAAAGAAAAGAAATTGATGAAAAGAAGCTATAATGGGGCACAAATTTAAGTAAATTGCCTTTACTCAAAATGGAGTTCTCACAAATATGCTGTGCTCACTCTGGTCCCCATTTGTTGTGAGAGTGGCACAAAGAGATTCTCCTCTTATATTCCTATTTCATATAACTCTTCTCTCCATCCCATCACCAAAAATAGAAATCTCAGCTTTATCCCTTATTCCATCATCAAATACTGCCAGTTCCTTCTCGGGATTTTCCCACAAAACATCTTTCTATTTTTAATTCTTGCTGCTACTCTCCTAGTAGTGGCCTTTATTATATACCTCTTAGATTATTCAAGTAGCCTCCTATTCCTTCTTGGTTTTGTCCTTTCTTTTCAGCAATCCATTCTTCAGGTAGTTGCAGGCCTAAAGCACAGATCTAAGTGATTTTATCATTCTATTTCTTAAAATACAGAAGGTGTCAAAAAATGTATACACATATTAAGGAAAAACCTGTATTAAAATTATGCTGATGGTAACCACTGTGAGATCTCTTGTAATTGCAGAAGTCAAATGTGACTTGTATTCAACTTTTGTTATCGGTATATATTGAGTATTACATTTTAATGCAGTTTTCTCCTTTCTTAAAATGTGTATACATTCTTTTGGCACCCTTGAATCCCTTTTGTTCATGGAATAAAACACACTCCTTGGTCATGTATTCAAAAGCTTCCGTACAATCTGTTCCTGATCAAACTTTCTAGCCTTTTTCTAATAGGTTCTCCCCCAACATATGCCCTATGTGTGAGGGTTTTCCCCCTTAAACTTCATTAAGTGAACCACCAGGGTCTTATAAGTGCTATTTGGGGAACAAAACAAAATAAAAACAAACAAATAAACAAAAAGCTTTGTGGTCAACTAATTTAAAAAACTACAATAATTATAATACCCTTTTGGACAAAAGAATACATTAAATTTGTGTGTAAAAGTCCCAGGAAAGTTCTGCAACGAAAAAAAAACTTTTTTTAACCTCATATTATTTGGCAACTGAACTCTTCTTCACAGAACCTCTATTTAAATATCATGAGACCTTAATGTCACAGTAGGACATTATATAGGAAATGTTGCTCATACAGATTCAAAAGGAAATAGGTGAGATGTTTAATTTTTATTAAATGAATGAAAACACTCTTTACACTTTTGTGTCTTAGAATCACAGACATTTTAAGTTGTGACACTACAACAGTCATTTAAATTCAATGAATTACTGGCATGCTCTTCATTAAATTGAGTGTAATTAATTTTTCATTATCTTAACTTAGTGGCCTTATGACATATGGAACTTTAGGAAATAGGTCTGGTCACCTCCTGGCCTTTAATCTTAGAAAGGATATTTGAGAAAGATAATTTATCAAGTCTCTTTTCTCAAGTTATCTCTCTTCTTCAGTCTAAACATTAGGTGCTAAAGGTACAACTCCATGAAATCAGGGATTATGTCTGTCTTTTTCACTATTCTAGTTCAATGCTTAACTTTGTGTTGAGTACTTTGTAGGTGCTCAATAAATATTTGTTCTATGAATTAACGATTCCTTTATACCATACTTCCCCCAACCCACTGCTGTTAAAATCCTAATCATTCTTAAAGAAATGTCTCAAATGCAATTACATGAGTGAGTCTTTCTATAATACCCCAAGTCATACATAAACATGTTTACATTTCTCGTTTGTACTTCCATTTTCATTATACTCATACATGTGAGTTGTAGATGTGTATTAGGTTAAACTTGATAATCTGAAATTATCAAGTCAACCATTTCTGAAGTACAAAAATGACCACTTCTTGTAATTAAATATCATTAAAAGAGTTATATTCACATATATTGTATAAAATCTCTGTCTCTTCAACTAGGTTGGAATGGTACGTAAGGTTTTGTGAAGCTTTGTCTTTTCTGAAGTTTATAACACAAGGCACTAAGCACAGGAGATGATCAGTAAAAGTTTGTTCTGTGAAATTATAGCCACTCGTCCTACTACATGTGGATAATGGAAATTTAGTGAGACATACTGATGATGTTTTTATTTGGAATATTTCATGAACAGGTGATTTGAGGAATACATAAAGATAGCATAATATTCTATAAGAGTTATATTACACATTTAGTATACACATCAGACCAAGGTATTCTTCTTGTAAAATAATTACTTTAATTCTCAGTTCTCATCAACAGAGTGAACATTGTCAAAAGGAAGTAAGACGAACTTTGCTTAAATTTTAGTAAATGAGACATAAAATTTGGAAACTCTATTTGAACTTTATTCCGTAATTTGGAATAATTTTTTAAATCAATGGGAATATTGCCTTTGCAAGACTAGAGCCTTATATCTGTAATATATTTGTCTGCCAATGAAGATAAATTATTCTAAAATATAAATCAATTATTTTATTGATTCCCTTCTCAGAGGTAGTTATTTCAATGGCAGAAACTTTACACAGTTTTTCTTTTGAGTATGAGTCTGGCCCCAACATAAAAATAGAAAATTGGCAAGGATCCATTTAGTACATGAAGGCTTTTCCACTGAGTAAATCTGATAATTTAGCAAGAAAGTAGTTAGTGATAACAGAATATCAATTACCCTGAAATATCCTCTTTCATATTCCTCATTTGTTACTGCTCACAATTGATCCATCCCTATTTCCCATTGACTTTTAAGTATTCAAACATCTAGGTTAATGTGGCCAATACAATCTCAGCTGCACTTATAAAAACATGGTTGGATCAGAGTTCTAGAACTCAGATTTTTGTTGTTGCTTTCATTCCATTCTAACATGAAGATAGTCTCGACTAATTGAGTGGTTTTGGCTCTCTCACTGTGTATAAACCTGTTGTTTGTTCTCATCCCTTTTCTAACCTACAAACAGAAGTGAGTATTTGAAAATTTTTAGACTGTACATTTGGATTCCTTTTGTTTTTCATCTATTGTGAATTTTTTGTTGTTGTTTGTTCATTTTTGGCAAATATCAATATTATAGACCCTGCATGTATTCCAAAACACCCTGACTAAACCATATTTGAAGAACTATGTAATGTAATTTAACTATGTCCCACGGGGAAGATTTTTAATGTTTGAATTGCATACTGTATAGAAAATTTTAATAGTATGTATTTATTGAACAGATCCAGTCCAGGACATGGTTGTAAAGTAGAGGCAAGAAAACATTACATCTTTCAATGCAGTTTTGGCAAGCTGTGTTTCATTAGAGGAAAACAGAAATTTTCTAAAATTATATACAGCAAGAGTTAATGTAATGAACACGAAGGAATTCTCCCCTGCCAATTAACACTTAGGGCGGGGTTACTTGCAATGTGTTACTCCTTTTCCTTCTCACAGCTAAGATAAAAGCACTGATTACTACAATTTAATTAAGACTATGTATGTGTATAAGCAGATATGTAAATACGTACATACATAGGTATTTGTGTGTGTGTGTTTGTGTGTGTATTTTCCCAAATTTAGAAAAGAGAAAATCAAATGCTACCCACCCCCAGGCCCACACAAAGGCTACAAGAAAAAGCAAGCGTCCAAGGACCATTCTTCATCTAGATTACTTGCTATCCAAATAGGGCATTTCAGGAGCAAAACTAGTGATTGTGTTGCTATAGCAATTTTGCCCTGTGCCCAGCAACCATACGTATGCTGTGGCTTAGAGTTTTAATATGCCCACTTCAAAGTGAGAATAGCACAAGTGTTAAAAGCCATAATGTATTTTTAATCTAACCTTTGGCTAAAATATGTGAGGGTTTTAATGAGAGTCTCTGGTTTATTTTCATAGGAAGGTACATATCTAATAGAGTTCTGGATTGTAATATGAAATGAATTAATCACTTTGTTTAAGGAATTTTAAGAATATTTTCAGTTTAAAAGAGAGGATTAGCTTTCTAAAGAACATGGCTTTCTCTCACAATTTAAATGTTCTTTCCTGGTTGAAAATTATGAAATAATGACTCAGGTTGTTGTTCTTTTGATTCTGTGATGTCATAAATTGTTATCTTTTCTGTTTGAGTCTCTGTATTGCTAAATCTTACTATCTAATATTCTCTCAATAACTGGCTCAAAAGTCTAGTGTTTTTTTCTCTCCTCACCCCAACATTTTGGGGGGGTGGCATTTTGAAGACACAACAGAATTTTTTAGTTAAAGATGTCACAATCAATGAGTAATCTAATGCTAAAACTTGAGGGGAGAGGGTTTAACTTGCACTGGACCCTTTAGTCTTCTTCCCCAATACCATCAATCCCTCAGCTGGGAAGTCTCAGGGCACTCGTGGGAATAACTGTTGAAATAGCCACTCTTGCCATTTCCTTTGAAAAGCACTATTTAGAGATACAAGACTAGCATGCAAAACATGACAGTTACAATGAGCAAAATATCAGGGTCTAACCAAAAATTAAGGACAGTAGGAAGTACAGTATCTAGCAATGAAAAGTAATTCGTATTAGGGAAGTCTTGGACTCACTTATGGTATCATCTAGGGTTTAACCTGATCTCAGTTTTGGAAGAAATCTCCAGGAACACGAAGGCAAGAGCAGCAAGGAACTATTGGGACATTAACTGTCACCCTGACAGCGTTTGATAATAGTGGGGAGAGGAGGATTTTGAAAACACCTATGCTTGTCCCCACCCCAGAATTATTTAATTGGGAACAGGGCATAGCTCTTTCTTTGTCTGTTTTTGTTTTAAGCTCTCTAATAATGGTAAATAGCCAGGCTTGAAAACCAGGGCAAGAGGAGAGAGTGTTGTGAAAACGCAGCAGAGAGGAAGTACATAGACGTGCTATTCAAAAACCATGACCCACATATTTTACATGGTGCTGTAAGGAAAGACACAACTAAGACCTGATGCACTTAAAATCTCAGTTGAGGGGAGGCAGAGAAAGGCAAGAGAGAGGGAGAGGGAGAGGGAGAGGGAAGGGAGAGAGAATGCTTTACCATTTGCTCCTGTTCTCCTCTGATTATGAGAATAAATTCATGAAACCCCTTGATAGTTCCGTGGTATAGAGTTACATGGCAAAGAGCCCTTGCTTTCTTCAGTATCCTTCCGCCTGTCTCTGCATATTAAACTTCTCAGGCTGAGGTATAGCAGTCTCTTGAGGGAAGAGAGGGGAACTCTAGGGCTTGAGTGAATTAAAATTTACCTGAAAAAAACCCAAGGGAATGTTTTGTACAAGGCAATTCCAGGAATGGCAGGGAGTGAATAACACGCATCTTTTTATAGCTACTGCCTTTATGATGCTAGACAGCGATGCCCTCTGTATGAAATGATGTTAGCGCCCGAACGGCTACCTCCCCGCACCCAGTGCTTAGTGCATTTGTGCACACAGAAAAACACTGCATGGCAGACAGATTTTTCTCACCATCATGTCAGATTTTTTGAGTCCACTCCTTGAAAGTAGAGACAGAGAGTAAATGCCCTTAGTCATATTCAAACTGTATTAGTTTCCTTATGCTACCATAATAATTTACCGTGAAATACATGGCTGAATGCAACAGAAATGTATTCTCTCTGTTCTGGAGGCTGTAAGTCTGCAATCCAGCAGTGCCACACACCCTCTGGAGACTCTAGAGGAAAATCTGTTCCTCGTCTCTTCCAGCTTCTGGTGACCTCCCTGGATTCCTGGGAATCCCTCCAATTTCTGCCTTTGTCTTCCTATCATGTTCTTCTCTGTGTCCGTCTTCTCTGTGTGTCTCTTATAAGGACACTTATCACTGGATTGAGGGCCCACCTGCATAATCCAGGCTCTCAAGATCCTTAAGTTAATCGCATCTGCAAAGACCCTTTTGCCAAATAAGGTAGCATTCACATTGCGAGGACGCCTATGTGCGCATGTCTTTTTAGGGACCACCACTGAGTCCACTACACTCACCAAACATCTGGCAAGAAAAAGTCACCTAATATGGCAGTTCAAAAGAACAATGAACCTTCATAGACACCTCACCGAGAAGATACACAGATGGCAAGGAAGCATATGAAAAGATGTTCCATATCGTATTTCATCAGAGAAATGCAAATTGGAACAACGTTGAGATACCACTACACATCTATTAGAATGGTCAAAATCCAGAACCCTAACAACACCAAATCCTGGCAAGGATGTGAAACAACAGGAACTCTCATTCATTGCTGGTGAGAATGCAAAATTGTACAGCCACTTGGAGCACGGTTTGGAGGTTTTTAACAATATTAAGCATATTCTTACCATATGATACAGTCATTGCACTTCTTTGTATTTACCCAAAGGAGTTGAAAACTTATGTCCACACAAAACCACAGATGTTTATAGCAGCTTTATTCATAATTGCCAAAAGCAGGAAGCAATCAAGATGTCATTCAGTAGGTGAAAGGATCAATAAACTGTGGTACATCCAGTCAATGGAATAGAATGCCGCACAAAAAAGAAAGGAGCTGTCAAGTCAGGAAAATATATGGCGGAAACTTGCACACATATTATTAAGTGATATTAAGTGAAAGAAAGCAGCATGAAAGGGCTATATACTGTTGGATTCCAACTATATGACATTCTGGAAAAGACAAAACAATGGAGACAGTAAAAAGATCAGTGGTTGCTGATCTAAAAACAGAGGGAAAGGAGACGTAAGTGGAGCACAGAGGATTTTTTAGGGCAATGAAACTACTCCATATGCTACTATAATGATGGATGCGTAGCATACTTTTTTCTAAATCCATAGAGTGAATGTTAACGTAAACTGTGGACTTTGGGCGACAATGATGTGTCTATGCAGGCTCATCAATTGTAACAACTCTCCCCTGTAGTGGGGATGTTGATCATAGAGGAGGCCATGCATATGTAGGAGGAGGAGGCATATGGGAAATCTCTGGACCTTCCTCTCAGTCTTTCTGGGAAACATTACCGCTCTGAAAAGTAGCCTATTAAATACCATGAAATAAAAAGGCCATGATGGTGGAGGTGAGTGGGGTGGTGGGAACGAAAGTAAAGCCATATACCTGGCTAATTACCCTTGTTTGGTCAATTTTTCTAAATTACAAATGTAACAGGCAATGAAAGCATTTCCTAGTATTCTTTACCAGCTTTCTGAAGCCTCTCCCTATCTGTTGCATTGTCCTGTGGGCCAGATACAGGAAAAGAACTGCTCAGTCAGGTTCCTGCATATCGCTCTTTTTCCTCATGCCCGTGGCATCCTTGCCAACCTGTGCAAGCTGGCAGTTGTCCCGTTTCATGGAGACCTGAAAATTCTCATAACCATGTTGCTCCTGAAAATTGTTTTCCTACATAGTTGCCAATACCAAACCAAAATAGCCAATATAATCAACAGAATATCACTTGGTGATTTCCTACACACACACACACACCACACCACATACCAGATCTCCCCCACACACACTACACACCACACACACACCACCACCACCACCACCACCACCCCCACCACCACCACCACCACACCCCCCCCCACACACACACACACCTCCTTGGCCTAGCAACACAATGGGAATGTAAACACATTGTTAATGCAATCGCTCTCAGTTGGCTTCCCAGATGGCTTAAGTTCAATAGATTTTTCCCCCTGATTTCCTCAGCTTCTCCTAGCAAGTGCTAAACAGCCATTATGCCTTTTCCTGCACATTGAGATTCATCTGCAGCTACTAAACTGCCTCCAAAGTGCTTCAATTTTGCATGAGCACTAAGCTGGGGACTGGGAGACATTACCCAGTGCTGAAGGCCGGGATCATTAGAAAGAGCATGTAAATCCTCTGAACCAGAAATAAAAAGTGCAGAGATTTCCTTTGTGAAGTCCCCACTGCAGCTTTATGTAAAACACAAACCTTTGGCAAGATTTTATGTGGTTTCTTTTACCTTCTAAATTTTATTATCCCCTTTTTAAACTTTGGCATATGTGTTCTAATTTTTCTTTTAAAATAGTGAGATTTATTTCATAGTCAGAAAGATATGAAATAATAGCCATGCACTTTCATTATTTCTCTTCTGAGGACACCAGATCCCGCTTCACTTTTAATGGGCATGGAACTTCAAAATATTGCTAAGAGATCATCCACAGGATAGATGTTTAAAACAATCTCTAAAATTGCTGAGTAGGCAGAAGCTTGGGGCAGGGGGAAGTATTGGCATATCTCATATTTATGTAGGGGACATAAATCTGCATTATTTAAGTAAGTATAGATGTAGGAAGTGTACAGATATTGGACTATGGAGAGAGGTTGGCATAGAATATAAAGCGGATTGTGAAAATTATCAATGAGCAAAAAGTGATTGTATTCTTCTCATTTTTCAAGAGATAACAACCCTGTCCATTATAGATACATTATTACCTAAAAGTCTTTTTTGCATTTTTCAAGGTGAACATACTTTTATCTGTACCTGGTCGTATTTCCATCTTTACTGTCCTCCCAGTCTGTCAGACCAGCTTGCTCAAATGCAAAGCATGTCTGTGGTCAGCTGGAGCAGTACCTCCAAGAGGATGGCTGCAGTATTTCTGAGTGTCCTGCCATCCTGCCTGCTGTGGGGCTGGGCCAGTGCCCCAAGCCCATGGAGTTGTCACAAAAAGCACTTATGAAGGAAAGATTGACTCTCCATCCTCATTTAGTATTTCCTTTGAAGTAGAATTTTTTGATCAGTTAGTATAACATTTTTTTAATTTGTTTTTTTATTTTTTGGCTACAGTATATCCGTTCAAGAGTAATAAACCAGGCTCCTTTTACATGATTGCTCTATAATTATTTCTCTTTTTCTGTATATGTATGTAATAGGTCAGGCTATATTTTTTTTAGTATTCTGACAGTAAAAATGTACATTTATGATCAGACACAGTAGCTCATTAGTTATCTCTAAATATATTTCCAAGCACATTTATTAACCGTTGATTTATACAATACTGCATATGCAAGTGGGATCTGACAGAAATGTGACTAAATGGGTTTATAGTAGAGTATGAAGGAAATGCATTCCAACTTGTAGGTAAAAAGAAAATTCTGGATGAACAATATACATATAAATATACACAGTAATGTTAGGTACATATGTGTACTGTCTCTATAACATATCCATTTTATACTGAAACCCAGTTCTTTTTGTCAGCATGTTGTATGTATCCTTCAAACTGAATAGTCCTATTCATTAATTTCCCTTTACTAAAAACATGGCTAATCATGAAAATGTCATCATCTTTATTAGCATTAGTATCATCACAAAATATTATTTACTGTGACGCCACACCTCCTGACACTGAACCACACATATTAAATAGCCAGCTTTCCTGTTCTCCCATGGAGATTGTTTATCCACTCGGGTGGATACATTTATAAAAGAAAAAAAGGAGAACAAAACTTTGCCTGGAGATATGAACAGACACATGATTGAAGCTGTTTGTTCAGTTGGCAGTATTATACACTTACATAAATATCTCAGGGAATTGGAGCTCATGGTGGGAAACAATCTTTTTTTCTTCTTCTTCTTTGTGCTGCTAGTGCAGAACGAACATGAAGACAACACACAACAGTCAGAATCTCCTGAAAAGAGAAAAATATTGCAAGCGTAACATTTTGAAAGTCATGTTTTATTACATAATAAGAAAATTCCCCTGTTTTGCAGCATTTTGAGCATAGTATTACAATCACATATTCAGATATTTGAAAATTCAGAATTAATAACAGTTTTTCTCTGGGTACCTAACAAGACATTGCCAAAATAATAATAATAGCAATAATAATTTGGAACTAAGCTCTTGATCGTGGTTAAAAAAGAACCAAAATATTAGGAGATTTATAGGTATTTTTTTCATCTACTGATCCAATAGTCATGTATGAAGACCCATTGTGTGTCAAGCATATTATAATATATCATTTAAGTCTGTATTATGCTGAGCTGTAGGGTGGCTGGTTAGGTCAGTTGGTTAGAACATGGTGCTAATAACACCAAGGTTGCCTGTTCAGTCCCAGCAAGGAGCACTGCAAACTGCGCCCTCCTTAAAAAAAAAAAAAAAAGGTTATGCTGAGCTGCAGTAACAATTAGAACAGGCCCTCCCTCCCACCTCCCCAAAGACACAATGGCTAAACCACAGTAGAATGGTACATCTGCTTACACAACAGTTCCAGGAAGGTGTCCTTTTTGTTCCCTTTGGTTAGGCCTGGACTCAGACCCCTTCCATTTGTGGCTCCACCATCTTCCTAGGCCTCATCTTCTTCGGCATCCAGCCAGCAGAAAAGAAAACACAGAGCAAGGAGGACACTTACCAGCTTCTTCAGCAGCGTGGCTAAGAAAAGGTGCATGTTCCTTGCACTCATGTTCTATTGACTAGAATTATTTCTGTGGCCACTTCTAAAACAACGGAAGCTGGAAAATGCGGTCAAGATGTGTTCCCTGGAAGATCTAAGAGCTCACAGTCTTTGTCTATACAAGGACTTTCTCTTCAAGATGTCTTTTGATCCCTTAACAATCCTGTGAAGTACACTGGGGAAGGACTATCTAATTTATTGATATAAAGTTTAAGAAAATGAGAACTTTAATGCCCTTCCCAAAGTTACTCATGATGATAGCCAAGCCAGGACCAAAAATCTGGTTTTCTTCCTTTGGTCTAATGTTCTATTTTCTTCTACATTTAGCTCTTTCTGTCAGTAAAGACTTTCATACTATAGAAAACAATAGTCGAAATTTCATTTGACTTCATAACTATAAATATTTCAATGTCATTGGGATTTCTTAAAAATTCAATTTCTTGGTTTTCCTATTGACACTTCAACTCTACTGGAGTAGGACTTCTAATACTCAGAGCCAGTTCTCCTCTCTTTCCTGGGCACACAGGAGTACTACAAGTCCTGGCATCCTTGTGGTTTAGCAATTGGCCCCTTGTGGGGCCAAGCAATTATTTCTATCCAGCAGTCTAGAAGCAAAAGTTATGTCACCACTGCTGAGCAGGTCATTCAAAAACAGGTGTAAGCAATCTGTGCTCTCCTCTCCTTGGTCAGAGACCCTGGAAGCCATGGTTGAAAGGATGTAGATTCAAGATAGACACAGACTGGATTACTAACAAAGCTCATGTAGGACAGCTTCCCTGAAGACTTTTGTGATAGAAAGATAGACTTTTATTTTGTAAAGCCTCTGAAAAGAGAGGTGTTATTTAGTACACAGCAAAGCATAAACTCTTCTAGCTGCTGAAATCATATGAGTATTACATATATCACTTGATTTAATCCTTAAAATAATCTCTTGAGTTAGGAATTTTGATTCCCATTTTCCTGTTGAGGAAAGTGATATTTAGGGAGGTAAGGGAATTTTCCCAAAGTCATACATTTAGTCATTGGAAGAATCAGAATTTGAACCAGATCTTTCTGTAAAGATCATACTCAATTAACTTAATTGCCAAGGATTCATTAAAAATAAGGTTTTACTGGCATATGTAACAATATTATCTTCTGAAGTTCTACCTAAAGCCTTATGTTTACCAAAAACTAAGTATGTGCAACTTAGAATCAGCAGAAGAACAGAAACATTCTCTGTATTAAGAAAGTGGGGGCTGGTGATTAAGGGCTTTATACTCGGTTGCATTTTTTATTAAATTATCTCTCCTTTTGAAAAGATAAAAGAATGATTTGAGGCAAGGATCTCATAATACATAGAAATATTTTGGAATGATCAGAACAGTTATTACTTAGTCCCTATATAAAGTTAAAATTGAAAATTTGTGTTTCAGCAGGAGATCAAAATACCCCTGGCTTGAAAATATGAAATGCTAATGTTTATCATCTCGGTTTGGAATTTTACAAGTTAAAATTTTCCTTCTTGTTGTGGATTAGTCATTTTTGCATACTGGAGTTCTTTTAAAAATATAAAAAGAATAAAGAATCTTTTCATTGGCACTTGATCTATGTTGACTCAGCTATTATAAACAATTTTGGAGGCATTATGATAACTCTACTTTTTTCCCTCATTCTTAGTGTGAGTGCCCAGCATGTTCGAAGTTTCAATCAAAGTTGTTTTGAAAATGTCTTTCTGGCGACCATAGGAGGTACAACTGCCATCGTAACTGAAAGTTCCTTTCCTCTGAGAGATAATCAGATGCAATCACATATCTTTTAAATAAATGTATAATAAGGTACTGGGGAAATATTCTTTCATTAGTTCAACTGAAGTTTATCATATGCGTGCAGTAAGTGCCAGGTATTATGCTAGCCCACAACAACTGCGTGCAACAAACGAAAACCTGTGCCCTGATGACACTCCCATTCTAGTTGAAAAGTCAAGATTCCAGATGACATCACTGTGCTCATCAATTTTAAATCTTCATTTTAAATATGGAAGTTTGCTCATTCTACCCCAAATTAGTCAGAACTGACTTCCTTAGTAATTTCCATTCAGCTGCTGAATGTCCCTGCCTCACCTGTATTGTGGAATAAGGATTTAATGGTTTCCTGATAGATGAGCTGTGCGAGCATTTTAATTGCCGAAGTAAGTAGATTTCTACTCCTCATGTCAGGGTAGTGCCACTCTACCTGTACTTCAATATAGTGAGGATTCTGTGGGGTCAGTAGGATCCTGAGTGACTTGGCTGGAAGACAAAAAACTTTAAGGCAATTCCCTAGAACTCATTCCCACTGTTAAAATACCATTTCTAAATATGGTAGCCAGATTTGCATTGCCCTGGACAATTCATGTCCCCAGCCAGACCTCACTCTCCTAACTTGGTTGAAAATTTCAAAACCAGTTATGTCTTCCTCAGCTGGATATGCACCTGTAATTTCTTATCGGGGTGCGCTTCCCCGCTCCTATGTCTGTGTAGTAGCTCCAATGGTAATTTCGTGACTAGAATACAGTTTTATTCTTTAAAAAATTTTGACTTTCTAAAAGTCAGATAGTGAATACGGAGCTGGAATTTATTTTTTGTCTAAATAAATCACTAGGTTGTTGTGTGGTAAATGAGTATTTGTCTAGTCGCCCAGTTATAATAATTGTTCAGGATGAGTTAAACTTTTTAAAAAAATGAAACTTCATAGTTTGGTTTACAAGTTTCCTTAAGAATATGAAATATATTGCTTTTAAGATAAACAAATAGCTTTCCACACACAATGTACTGTGTGTGAAGTATTATAAGTGGCAGTCACCCCAGAGGTGATTGCTCTTAATACTTGTTTCTAAATCATTTGGGATCAGTACAAAATGAAAGCCCAACAGTATGAGTAATCATTCTTCTCAATAAATGTGCCTGGTTTACATTGTCAGACAGTGTTTGCAGAGGGTCAAGAATGTTGCTAACACTTACGATTAATGACTTGATGCAAGATCATAGATATGAAAACAAATTTGTAATAATAATTAAAATTAGCATTATTAAAATAAATTAGATTAGTCTTATTTACTAGTAGAGACAAATTAATCTTCCTAAAGCATATGTCATTCTTTAAAATGTCATTTCACCAATTTACAACTTTCTCAGGCTCCCCGCTCCACACAACAAACTTCACTATCTGCCATTCAAGCCTCTTTAGGAATTTCTCTTCCATCTAGTTCTATGGTTTTATGTAAACTGTGCTCCATGCTTTTTCATCTCTTCCCTTTGGCTTCATGCTATTTCCTCCTCCTGAGGTGTCACTGATTCCTCTCTAAATTTTTGAACCCAAACCATGTTACAGCATCAAACTCAAATATCTCATTCTCCATGTTTCACTTGATCTCTCCCTCCGATGCTATTTCACTACAGTTTTCTCACGGGGTTTTCAGAATTTTCCAAACAATCCACTTTTATTCAATAAATCAACATGTGGAGAATGAAAACAAAACAACTTTGAAAGCCGTGCTGAGATGGAGTTCTGTGTTTATGGTGACTGTGGAGATTTTTAATAAAATTAGGGGAAATGGTGGTGATCCGAGTTAAACAGAATTTTTATGGCAGAACTTCTGACCAGTGCCTTCAATAAACTGATGAGCATGCTGAGATTCTAAGAGGAGGATATAGTAAACAGAAATCCCCAAACTTATTTAACCAAAGGACATTCTTTGAGACACAGTTTGAGGAATATTGGTGTAGTGAAAGGAATAGAAACATTGGATTGAGACAAATACTAAATCCTGGTTTCAATAATTATTGGCTGTATGAACAATTGTTTCAATTCTGATTTCTGCTCCTTACCCATATTATAGGTATAGCAATACTAATCCTCAAGGTTTGTCATGCAGATTGACTGAGACACATGGTAGGACCTCAGTAAACACTAATTATCTCTTCTGAGTTAGAATTAAATTTACTTGTATCTGAGATTTAACATCACTTTGTATTATAGCTGTATATGTACAAATCATTCATTCATTTAACATACATGGACAAATATTTGTGCCAGTCACTGTACTGATGGATCTACAATGCACATGGCAGTGTCCCTTTACTCAGTCAACTCCTATTGTTTTTTTATCTCTAGTGTTAGGGAGTAACTTCTGAAAGAAGGATCCATAAGCAATTCGTCTCTATGGCTATCTTAGAAATTACTGTGCACAAAATAAATGCACACAAACTCTCTCCACAGAGGAATGTAACACATAGAATGACATGCCTTGTTTACCACTCTATTTCCAGCACATAGAAGAATGCATAGCACATAGTAGAATCTCAACAAATGCTTATTGAATGAATAACTGAACAAAGTAATAGTACGGTCTATAATTCACAAGCACACAGTTAACCAGATCTGCAAGAACATATTATTATTCCACACCCTTACTGACAGGAATATTTTTAAAACTTTTCGTTAAAATTGCTTCTATTAATGTTACTAATGAATTGCATGAAATAAAGACAGAAAGGAATGCATGTTGTTAGATTTAGATAATTATTAAGAATTATGCTTCCAAAGAAAAGTGTTGGAATATACACTCAAATATGTGTGGTAAGTTACATGTTTTAGGAATAATATTTAAGAAGAGTAATGCATTTACAATCTCAATGGAATATGCTTTATGCCCTACCAAATTAAATAAATTGCCATCATGTTTTTTACAAAATTGCTTTTTTCATTTTAAAGAACATTGACACACAAGGCAGAGGTAAGTTACAGAAAGCATTTAATTTCCATTTTGATCTCGGCAAGACTTGGAAAAGAAATTGGACAGGGTTTTCATCACCAAAATTAAGAATAGGCATTAAATGATGGGCCCAAGCTGGTAGGATTAATTTCCATCACTTCATTACAATTTTATATGTAGGAGAGAATATTTTGCATACCCACCACTCCGAATACCCTTCGTACTTACAACGCTAAGTTTGATGGTGGTTAGAAAGGAATGGGAAAAACAGTGTTAACATTGTCGCTGTATTTTAATCATTTGTCCCTCTATTTTAATATAATCTTACAATTAAAATTGCAAGTTTCAAGGCAGAAAACTGTATTTATATATAGTTGTCATGTAGCTTTTTAGAAGCACTGGAAGTCTCCCCACTCCATATATACAATTAATGAATATCTCCTCAGTTCTAGACAAACAAAAATATAACAAAACAAAACACCCACATTGGACATAGGATGCCAAACAGAACCAAGTGACTACAAATTATCACATAAAAAGGAATCAAGTCAATAACCTAGGTATGAAATACATCCAAGCTAATCCTTTGAATCACTCAGGCCCAGCCATGTTATTCTTTAACTTTTGGGTAAATCATCTTGATCACAAATATATTAAATGTAACTATAACAGAATTATACTTATAATAAGTCTAATATAACAGTAAGTTCTAATTCCCAATTACACAAAGTACTTTTAGTTAATTAGATTGCCTGTTTACATGTTAAATATTATGTTTAAATTATTATGTTAAAAATTCAATATTACATTAAAAATTAGATAGCCTGTTTACATGTTAATTATTATATTTAAAATATTTAATATATTAAAATTACATATTAAATACTATATTAAAAATAGCAAACATTTCAGAGAAATATTTGTAAATTATGTGTTTACAATGTGTCCTTTTCCTGACATAGTTTAAAGGTGGTCAAATGACTTCATGTAATATGAAACAATGTCTTCATTGTAAAGTTCTGCCTTTCAAGTTATTGTGTTTTGATTATTTTAGTGAGTTATAAGTTGTTAAAACAATTATCAGTTTTTATAGTATGACATCCTTTTAAATGATGGTATTTTGTGTGATTTAATTTATATTGAGACATCTAGAACTGATATGTTCCATATTTTAGACCATATTAGTAAAAACTAATAGGACTAAGCTCTAGAAGAAAGCACGAAAAAGAGACCACACTAATTTAATAAAATGTTGTGATATATATTCCAGAGCATCCCTACTTGTGGCCGTGTACATTTCCCACCAATGCATGTCCTCATTGTGAATGTACTATAATGAGATTTGCTCAAGTGATCTCTGCAGCTCTTCTCCCAATAGGGAAAGTGCTGGAAGAAGTCTGCACGACATGGTATCTCAAAGCTTCACTTTGCCATGTGAAAAATAACGTAGTTGGGAGGAATGAGAAATATAGCTCAGGCACACATACCATCTAAGTTTAATGTGGGGTAGGACGCTTTTTAGTGAAATATACATGGGGTATCAGAAGGTACAGATTCGATGACTATGTTTTTAAAAATCTTTTAAGAGGATGCATTTTTTTTTTTTGAGTATCGCCTAATAAACAAGATAAATGTACTGTAGGTGAACTAAGGCTGTAGGTGATGTTTGATCCATCTTTACATTGCTGGAACTTAACATAATTTTTGACATTAGTGGACTTTTCATATTTGTTGGCAGCATTACATATTACATTTCTGGGGGAATATGGATCTTGTTTTAAATTATTGTGCAACGGGCTTCATCATGTATTCGTGATGGCTTTATAATAATCTCTAGAAAAACACTATTTGTGGTGCCTGACCGTTACCGTGTTTCCCCGAAAATAAGACCTAGCCGGACCATCAGCTCTAATGCATCTTTTGGAGCAAAAATTAATATAAGACCCGGTCTTATTTTACTATAACTGTCGTGCGGGGAGGCCTGCGGGGTCTGTGCTCCCGCTCCCCACACAAGAACGCAGGATATGGCTACGCCAAAAAGGAACACCCACGGAGCCATAGGTAGGGGAGTCACACCACTATACTCTCGCTGGCGGCTGGGTTGGAGACACAGGAAACAGGAGCAACACAATTCTCACTCCTCACTGTGCCACTTGCAGACTCAGCCACCATCTTCTTGCTAGCTCCCCCTTTTTCCTGCTAGTGTAGCCACGGCAGTTATATTAGTGCCCAATGGCTCACTGGTTACAGCTGACGGCCAACTAGCCACAGCTGATGGCCATTTGATCACAGTTGACGGCCATTTACTACCTGAGCCAGCACCTTTCTATGTGAGGCCGAGAGCCTGGAAACTGCTTTCTGGTGCTCTGTCCCCACAATAACATAAGACCGGGTTTTATATTATTTTTTGCTATTAATTTTTGCTCCAAAAGATGCAGTAAACTGATTGTCCAGCAAGGTCTTATTTACGGGGAAACACAGTATTATGAAATTAAAATTATGCTAAAGATAAGGTACAAATGTCAATTACCAGATTTTATTGCCATAATCATGGACAGCCTCATAGAGACCCAATCAGCGAGTGGCACTTCCATCTAGATTTCTAAAACATTTGAAACTCCCTATTAACCAGTGCTTGTTTTTACTCATTAGAAGACTACGTGGTATAGCACGCTAATTAATTTCCTGCACTCTGGCTCCCAAACTACAATGAATTCTATTATAAAAGCAAAATCACTGCAAACTTCAAACAGCATACATCCTTGAGATGCCACTATTAAAGGAAGAGCAGTGATGGGAAATCTTTGATGTTATCAGATGTGATGGAAAATACACATTTGTATTGGAGTAAATCCTGTAGACTGGAGCATTTCCCCCCACCTTTAGATAACCTGAAACCAATTTCAAGTTCCCAAATGCTCTTCAAAGCAGCCCGCCTTGGAAGCAATGCTTATGGCATTTCAAATTTCAAGGTAGCTTGTTCTTTCCTTCTCAAGACTTCAAGCAGATTTGAAATTTTACTTTCAAAGAGAAAGGAAATTACTTACTTTTACCCACACCACTAGCCTCTGGTTTGATGAGCAAATTGTCACAGGGAATGAATTTACCTATGGTAATGAAAAGATGGTATGTAACCAAGTAGCACAGAGTCTGAATAATGCAGCTGATTCTATGGAATTCTAAGCTGTTACGTGTTTAGATACTTCATGCTTCAGTTCTTTCTTCTTCTTGCGTTGT
This sequence comes from Rhinolophus ferrumequinum, assembly GCF_004115265.2. NCBI lineage: Eukaryota > Metazoa > Chordata > Mammalia > Chiroptera > Rhinolophidae > Rhinolophus > Rhinolophus ferrumequinum. The sequence continues at coordinate 47,940,954 of NC_046288.1, read as the reverse complement.
TGACCAATAGCTGAAATGTAAACTTTGGGCATGTGGCAGGACAACTATACACACTGTGAGTCACCCACCCTCTCCTGAATGGGGCATCTGTGAAGCTGAAAACAGAAATTGGTGTATGCTTGCTCCAGCGCCCACAGGGAGCCCGGGCCACACAATTCAGAACATTCATACTAATAACTGTGAGTAATTCCTGTAGCAGGAGAGTCAGTCTGTGGCTTTTTAAGAGGCTTCAGATCTGTGGTCAGTAGAAACATCCATGAGCCTATTTGGGCTAAAGGATACAGGGCACTAGTGACCTTCCCCTACCATTTAATTAGGTTTCCTGTAATTGCTTTAAGTAAAAGGAGTGGTGGGGGATGAAACCTGAATATCATCTTGGGAAACAAAATATTTGTATGTGGTTTTAATATCCTGAGCCCATTTGTTGCTGCTCTGCATTTTGGAAAGAGCCATTATAGTTCTAAGGAAATACACACTGCAGGTTTATCAGCCCTCTGGTTACTGTAAATTACTGCAACGACTTTACAGGAAGAGTTTTGTTTCCAGTAAGTGAATTTCTGCATGAAGAGAGAAAGTATCAAAAAGTAGAACAGGCAAAAGTATTAAGTACCAGAGAGTGGAATGAAAAGAAAGGTGGAGTGGAAGGGTTGGAAAACTGTGCTGTTTTTGCATGGATTTCTACATACTAGAAAAATAATTATAATAAGATAGGAAAATGAGAGTCTCATGCAGGGACCGGGAAGTAGTGTTATTTGTTAGTAAGTTGGGATTATTGCTGTGGTGATTATTTTACTAGTTTTGGACACTGGCTAAGATAATATGTTCACCTTTTCAGAGAGGGATGAAGGGTTAGGATATTCCGGTTACTTGAAAATTCTTTTTGAGCTGGTCACTATATAAACATAAAAGGATTACTAATTTTCAAAACTTTAAATTAATTTTAAATATACTCTATACACTTTTGACAATAAAGTTTCCCTGCACGGTCTTTGCCCTGCCTGGGATTCTAAAACCCACTTTCCTGGGCTTCATTCCAGTTTAAGGACTCTTGAGTGGACCTAATGGCTTTTCTATGACTCAAGACTCATCACCTCTTGATAGGAAATATGATTTATTCCCCAGTACGACAGACCCTACTTCTGTTGGGTGGTTGTTAATTTTCCTGAGTGATTTTACCCATTTGAGCATGTCCTAGGTTTTAGGTTAAGTTCTGGAATACTTTTATAGGATCTCTAGATGACAACTCTTTCGTGTCGCTTATAACAAGAAGGCATGATCAAACGTTTTAAGAAATCATAACTTTTCATAACTAATTAAACTCTGAAGAACTAAACTCTGTATCTTGTACAGATCACATACATGTATTTTTAAAGAGTTTTATCTGATTATATCATCTACTTGCTTACAACACTTTAATGATATCCATGGCTCTCAGGAAGAAATCCCAAATCCTAAACATGGTATACAATAGCAGTTCTCAAACTGTAACACGCATCAGAATTCTTGGAGGGTTTGTTAAAACACAGATAGCTGACCTAATTTTCATACTTCTATTCAGTGAATCTGCAGTGGGACCCGAGAATTCACATTTCTGACAAATTCCAAGTGATGCTGATGAAGCTGTCCTGGGGCCCGGTGGTGAGAACCACTAGTCTACAAGACTCTATACACTGGTCCCTTTCTTATCTCTCGTTTCATCTCAGGCCATTATATCCTGTGTCTGCTGCTTAATTGTTTTCTCCCGGGTCCCTAATCTTTGCATTATCTTTCCTCTTTCTTCCCATATGTCCTGTCCTTCTCCTCATATAATTTAACCAACCTAACTCATGGTGGATCTTTCATAAGTTGGGTCCCCTTCTTATTCGATCTCATTGTCCCTATACATCTCCTTTGCAGCACTGAACACAATTACAATTAAATAATAAATTGTATAATCTGTTGTTAATATGTACCCTCCTCGCAAAAATATTAGTTTTTTGAGGACAATGACTATCTTACTCATCATTTCCCAAGTACCTAATACAGTGTCTTTTACATAATTGATACTTAATAAATATGTGTTTAATGAATAAATGAATGAACAAATGAATAAACAATACAAAGCAATACATTTAATGTTTCTTCCTGTGCTTATACTTGACTCAGAGCAAATTCTTCTACTCCTTAAGGGTGCTTGTTAGTTCTCTCAGTACACACTCCATTCTGGAAGTGTGTATGTTCAGTCTCCAGCAGAACTGGCAGTTATCTGCATGTATTATTCAGATCATTCTTCTTACTCAGTGCAAAGGGGCACACTGCAGAACGGATCTCTGAAATAGGATTTGATATCTCAAGTTAGATACTACTCCTAAAATGGTAATCCCAGATTCTTAGTTCAATTTTTGTTATTTAAAATTACATAACTCTGTGAAACAAATTCCAATTATTCGATCATTTTATCTGGAGGCCACTTTATCTTTAACAGGATTTTGGTTACAATTATAGAGAAACATTTGGGATTTCAAAATATTATGCATGAAAACCTTGAAGTAACACATTCTTTAGAGAGAACAGCACAGTTTGTTAACTAAGGCTGGTCTATCTTTCAAAAAAAAAAGTGCCTTAATAACTCAAACACAACTGTTAAAGTAATTTAATTGTTAAATAATCACCACATATTTATAAATTACTAGATGATATAATAAAACCTGATGTATGTGAATATATTTATAATGTATGACTTATAATTATAGTTTTAGGTGATTCTCTCTATTTCATGTGAACTAAATCTTTCTAGGAGAATTTAGATGGGTAATTTTTTGTGCAGCATGTGGGTATCTTACAACCTATATAATTGAGATGGAATCTTTAGAAGATATGAAATTCAAGTAAACATTTACATATACAGAGGGAGATAACTTGCTGGAGGATGAATATTAGGCCATTTGAGGAAAGGTATAATTTTGTGGAATGATAGATTTTCACTTTCATCTTCTGATGAATCCAGAAGATTTGAAATAACAAATAAGAGAATGAAACACATTGTGAATCAAGGAACTAGAATCAGAGAAAAATTAGAGGAGATGAGAGGCAATATCTGGTATCTATGGCATTAAGAAGGATCATTGGGGGAAAAAATATGGTATGATGTTTTGTATTACTTTGGTACAAATCTTCTCCTGACTTAAATCTTCCGTTCTCTGGTTAGGTCTCATTGTCCGGGAAGTAAGCATTGAGATTTCGCGCCAGCAAGTGGAAGAACTCTTTGGGCCTGAAGATTACTGGTGCCAGTGTGTGGCCTGGAGCTCAGCGGGTACCACAAAGAGCCGGAAGGCCTACGTGCGCATTGCATGTGAGTTATTATGCATGGACCTAAATCATTGTGGATTTAGGAAGCTGATGGAATATGGGAAAATGTAGACTATGATTGCTCTACTGTCAAAGAAACCTGGTCAGAAATGGCTCCCAGATTTCTGCGTTGAGCTACGCTTTCTCCTTAAGTCATCAGAATAGCATCTTCTGTTTCAAGGCATTGAGTAGGTTTCCTTTAGGGACATGAAAGCATTAATACTACTTTCAAAAGATTCTGATATATATATTTTTTAATCTGTAATAATTAAGTTATAGGAAAACCAACTATATTCCTTTAATGAGCTTATTCTGATAATTTGTTAAGACAATGTTGACTAGTTTTGCTATTGGAAACAGAGATTACCCAGACAAGGCTTCTCTATTTATTTTGGAAATGTTCCAGTGCATCAAAATTACCACTGTTTTCTACACTGTGTTAATTTCTAGAGTATTCATGTTCAGGGAGATGTCAAATGGTTCCTCACAAAAACGATTCTGTAATCAAGTAAATGTTGTAAATACATTTTTTTTTTTTGCCAAACTTAAAGAGATTTCTTCATTGCAGAACTTTTTAAATTCTTTAATAAGCTAATGTTTAATATGCTAATTGAATATGCTAATATATCCCTAATAAGGAGATACAGCCAGCAGCTCTTTCTACAGAACCTTTTTTCAATGAGTACTATTCACATCTTGAGCAACAAGAATGCTTCTATAATTTGTTTTAAGGTTCCATATTGAGAAATTTTCTCAAGTATGAGACCAATGAAATCCATGTAAGTTTTATTATCTGAACTGTTTTGCAGGTCTGTGTTTTACTAACTTCCCTTTGGTGGCAGATGTCAATATCACTTATCTCTAATATATCACTAAGTCCCAACAATCCTAGCTCTAATGCTTTCCCGATTCTACACTTGTCTTTTCCTTCCCTTCGCCTCAATTGCAAACCATTGCAAAAATTTCCCAGTTAATGTTGATGGCTCAGGTCTTTTCTCTTTTCCAATCCTTCTTCCATATTATTACAAATGCAATCTTCCTAAAACTCAGGTCTCATCTCACCTCTACCTGCTTAAAAATTTTACAGTAGCTCGTGTGATAAAGTCAAAATTCGTTCCAATGGCATACATCATTATATTAGTTTGTCAGGGCTACCATAACGAAATACCGCAGAGTGGGTAGATTAAACAACAGAAATTTATTTTTCTCACAGTTCTGGAAGCTAGAAGTCTGAGACCAAGGTGCCAGCAGTACTGATTTTTTCTGAAGCCTCTGACCTTGATGGTCATCTTCTCTGTGTCTTCACATGGCCTTCCCTCTGAAACTGCCCAGGTCCAAATTTCTCTTCTTAATAAGATTATCAATCATATTGGATTAGGACCACCCTAAAGGCCTCAGTTTAAATTAATTACCTCTTTAAAAGCCTTATCTCCAAATAAAGTCACATTCTGAGGTTCTAGGGGTTAGGAGTTCAACATGTGAATTTGGGGGGGACATGATTCAATCAGTCGATAACAACCATATTTCATGGTTTATATATTCAACCTATGTCTCCATCTTTGACCACAAAGAATTTCTCCATTCTTGTCACGTTATATTACAAGTACTTTGACTTCTATGCTTTCCAGCTATTGTTCATAATAAAGGGTCTCACTCTTCTCTCATTCTTCTTCATTATTTGTAAAAATTCACTTATTCAACCAATATTTTTGTAAACATTTTCTCTGTTCTTGGAACAATTGTATGTATTGGGTCTGGAGCCAGAAACAAAACATGTGATGATCCCTGCCCTTCCTTTTAGAGCTAACGTTCTGGTGAGGAAGAGCAAACTCTAAATAAAATAAATAATAATCAGTACAGAGCATGTGGTAAGTTATATAAACAAAGCAAACAGGAAAGGGGACTATGTAGTGCTAAGGGAGGGTGATCAAGGACGTTATCAGGAAGAAGTCGACAGTTAAAGAAACCTCATGGAAGGAAGGGAAGGAGTCAGGCAGAAAAGATAGCAAGTGGCACACGTTCAGATACCCTGAGGCGAGAGTATACTGGGCAGTTCCAAGAAGACCAAATTGGCCAGATTGCTGGAGGAGAGTGAATGGGAGGAGACTCCTAGAAGAGCTGAGAAAGATAAGGCATGAAGGTGAGGACAGGATGGGCAGTGTGGAGATGGCCTAGACCTTGTAGGTATAGTATCTTTGGTTCTTAGTATGAGGTGGCAGATTTGGAATGTTTCCAGCAGAGGAATTCATGACCCAACTTCCATTTTAATAGAATCATCTGACTGCGGTGTTGAGAATAGACCATGAGGGGCAAGGGTGGAAACGGGGAGACCAGTTATGAGGCGGCGACTGTGAAAGATCGTAGGTGAGCATAGATTAGAAGCAGTGGATGTGGTACAGACTGCTACAGTCTGGAGTCTAGATATACGTAAAAGCAGAAGTAATAGCTTTTGTTAAGAAGTCGGATTTGAGAGAAAGAGAGGAAAGAAAGATTTAGAAGTTTTGAGTTTTTAAGGATTTCTTTCAAATGTCTTTAGTGAAGTCTGGGTCCCCAGAGTGATAGGCATTCCTTTCTCAATACTTTCAGAGCAGCTTGTCCATACTCTTAATATAGGGCCTGTCTTATTTGAACCATATTCACTTGTAACATCTGTATTTCATGCCAGTGATTTCCTTGAGATCAATTTTACTTAATTCAATTTTGCTTAACTTTATATCTTTAGTGCTTAGCACAATGCCTAGAACATCATAGATGTTTAATAAATTATGTTGAATTAAAGCCATTGTAAAGAATTCCTAAACTTTATTAAAATGTTCTATATGAATCATTCTTCCTGAGCATGTCTAAAGAGATTTTTTATGTGGATTCTCCATGAAATAGTTTGAAATGGAGGCATGTATGTGGGCCAGAATATTAAAGAGTGCTCTTAGGAACAATATCTATGGAGGAATGAAGGCAGTAGGATGGGCAGAGGGAGAAATTGAGCTATAATACAGGTGCAACAAAGGATGACCCCACAGGGAGCTCTGGTATCAAAGGGCCCTTCAGAGTTGTCCTACCTTGAGACAAAGGAAGTGAACAGGCCTTTACCCCCCACAGAGACAAGTCAATGGATGTGGGCTCCTCCTTTACCCGCCACCCCCACCAGCTTGTATGAACTTGGTCATGTCTGTTCTCCCCAACTGAGGGCAATTCCAGGGGAAAGAGGCTGAGAACCTTCACTACCATCACTCCCAACAGGTGGGATCAGTCCTGAAAAAGGAGCTGGTAGTACACCGCCACTTCCACTACAGCTGTCTACCACAAATCTTGAAGAATTTATCTTATTAATTATGAAGAAAAAAAGATGTTTTTGTACATTTTGAAAAGAAACAAAATTAATTATTTGGATTAAACATTTAAATGAATTCAAAATTAGATTCTAATTATAATCAAAAAGAGGCACAATGATATAAAACTGTATCTTTCATTGCTCTGTGTTAATTAATATCAAGTATAATAAATATTTAAAATTACCAATCTATACTTCATACTAAGTTGACTTGCCAAAAAGTCCTATTTTAAGTGCTTCAAAATCCCAAATGATGAATCTTGTGCCAATTTTATGTATATAATATTCTATGTATCCCTAATTATATAAAATTAAATACATTTAAGAACCCCATGTTTCTTTGCAACATAATACATAATCTTTGCTATTGACAGCTTTTAAATGTAGTTTGACATTTTCACATAATAAGAAAACAAACTCTTCTTCTAGAAAGAGATTAATTTGCTCATAGTATCTTTTCATCTTTATGTGATAAGAGCAGTTTGCTTGTACTTCCATAATTAACTGAACTTATATATGTGTGGCCTAGGAACTCCATCCAACAAATAAAGATTTACTCATATAGACTTACTTCATGATGAAATAAAAAGGTTACATACCAAATTCTCTCTGTCAAGTCTGATTGCTACCGAAGAGTCCTTGCTAATATTGAAGGAAGTTTGCAGATTGTCTAGTTAGTTCTGTTTTGAGTGAGCTGTGGTGCTTTGCTCAGTAATATTCGACAGATAGCCACCACATAAACTTCAGTTAATATTTAAATTTGTTTCAGGTAAAGATAGTCATGATGCTAAGTGCAATTACCTCTCACCTAACCAGATTTATACTCATTTTGTGTACTTTGGAGGGGGCCATATTTCTTTCATGAAAAGAAGAACTCTATTTTCAGAAGTTTATAAAGCAGAAATGAATATTGGCTATTCATTTATTTAAGTTTGCTTATAATATTTCGCACATTCAAACTATTTTAAAATATAAAAATAAGTTTGTGACACAATCAGGGCAGAAAGAAGAAAGGAAACATGAAAGTTAGAATTCAGCCAAGCATGAGCTAAAAACATAATATGCCTGCTCTAAAATCATGCACATTTGCCAGAGGGCAGTGCCAAATGTCCTAGGTGGGAGCTGTAGCTTCCACAGCGGAGAGAGAAGTCTCTTGTGAAAGAAGTCTCTTGTGAGAAGTCAAGCAGACACTATAATGACTGTCCAAAGTAAAACCCTTATGGTAATACACCTACCAGTTTATGGAATTGTTTCTTCCAGTGTCCCTTGTTCTAGGCCAATGGGAAAATTCCGATTGTTAAGGTAGGAAAATGTGATTCAGGCAAAATGTCAGCAAACACCATCTTTCTACAGGAAATGTCTTTGTTTTGATATGGCTGCTGTTGTTGAGGTTGTGATTGTTGATGATGTGGTTATTGTTGTCAGGAGATGGTGTTTATAATGTGAAAAGAGTAGTGTAGTGGAGTGGTTAGAGCACAGGCTTTGGTGCCAGGTTGACTTTTATTCAAAGTCTAGTTACATCACTTACTCATGTGACCTTGGTCAAGTGACTTAATCCTTCTGAGACTTAGTTTCATGAACCGTGAAATGAAAATGATAAGATTATTGTTAAGATTAAGCAAGGTCAACGTGTAAAGCATATGGCAGAGTGCCAGACCCAAAGCAAATACTTATTGAATTATAATAATTATTCATAACAACAGATAAAATAATTTAAACAACTTTGTGCATACTGAAACTTATCAATACTAAGTTAACTTTAAAAACTTAAAAGCCTCTTCTTTTACCACTTCATGTGCCAAGCCTGGGCTGTCAATCCTAGAGAATGAAACTCTCTGCAGATTTACATATAATTAAATTGTAATATTTCCCTGTGCCTAAGGAAGGAGGAGCATTCCAGATGGTTACCCTTCAAGAGTTGTAGTGGATTTATGTGCACAGAGAATCTATCTTCCTGGGAATGGCAGGATAGTTCCTAAGGATTTTCTCTTTATCATGTATACAATCAATAAACACAGCCACCATCACAAAGGCCACTGGCTACAGAGAGGAATGAGATAGCTCCTAAAAAGAATCAAGGAGGATCATAGCCACCACCTTAAAAGGCAAAAAAAAAAAAAGCAAAATTAATTTTATTAATATATTTTATTTAGTCCAATATATCTAAACTGTCATTTCAACAAAATAACCAATATAAGCAAGTAATATTTAAATACTTTACATTCTTTTTTTATACTAGTGTTTGAGATCTGTTGTGCATACACTTACACTAGTGCTCAGTTAAAATTAGCCACATGTCAACTGCTTGAGAGCCACATGTGTTTAGTATTGGCAGATGGGTTCTAGAATAATGATAATAATTGAAGTGCTGTTCCAATTACTTTATTCTTTCACCTCACATAGTTACCTTTTTCTTTTGTAGTGAGAACACTTAAGAGCGATTCTTTTAGCAAAGTTTAAGTATACAGTACAGCATTACTAACTGTAGTCACCATGCTATACATTACATTCCTAGAATTTAATCATCTTATTTGCTATAAGATAATTACAAATGTTTGACCAACATTTTCATGGATTGTCTCATTCAGTCCCTGTATGATGGTGTTATTATCCTCATTTTACAGGTGAGGAAATTAAGAACAAAGGGAGATTCAAAATCCTGTCTGAGTTCACATAGGTGGTATATGGAGAAGCGAATCAGTTCAGCAGCAGGATCCTGAATCAACACACTAGATACAAATAAGTGAGGAGTTGACAATGATTTTTATGTCAGGTGGCAGGTCACAAAAATATCTTATTTTCCAGATGCATAATGTTGTAGGCTTACTATTATTTATAATGCATAAATGTAAGAAGGCCTTGGGTTCCTGCCTTTCTCCTCATTGCTTGGTCTGTTCCAGCCACAACAGCTTCCTCACTGGACTCCAATACACTCATTTCCAGAATACGATACACTCATTCCAGATACGAGCTATTTGCAGTAACTGTTCCAACACACTTGGAACATTTTCCCCAACTCTGTGTGTCTCACTTTTTTCTCTCATTCAGATTTCCACTGAGGCGTCACCTCTACAAAGGGGTCAACCTTCACCAATTTACCTAAAACCTACTGTCCCCAACACTGTCACTACTAATCACAAGCCTGCTTTATTTTTCTTGAGATCATTTCTCACCTTATATTGACTATGTGCATCACGGAAATATAAGCCTCACAAAGACAGGCACTTTATTTTCCTCACCATTGCATCTATGTGAAAATTAATAAACAGAAACCTCATTTCAAATGGAGTTTGGAGAATAGAGGAGAACTCTCGGACATGTGCCAGTGAACACACACTACCGACCCCAACAGGAAGAGATGCACCTTGTGTCTTGAACAGGAAATGATAACTGCATTACTACTTCAACAGGAGGAAGAAAAGATTCCTCCTTGTCCAGTTACAGCTGCACCAATGGGAGACCCCTGTAGCTCAGCCAATGCAAAGTCACCATATTTCAAACTTTCAGTTTTGTCCAATAAATTCTTTGTTTATAACAGTCCTTCCACTGACCCAAGTTCAGAAAAGAACATTCCTCTCCTTTGTTTCTCTGCACTTGTATGTGACTTGCCATTAGGTCCCATATCCTGAATTGCAATTCTTTGTTGTTCTTGAGAAAACCATTTTACTGCAGAAATAAATGCTGTCATTTTATTAAAAATCAACCGTCCCTAATACCTAAAAATAGTTCCTTGCATGGGTGGGGCTGGTGCTAAGTAAATGAAGACATAAAAAAATGAAATTAAACTGAAAGCGTATGATGGGCACAGTGATGATGCTACTCAATGCTACTCATTTGTTCATTGAGTAAAAGTGTTTTATTGCCCAAGGAATTCAAGGCGACCAGATAGCCTGAAATGACTGACGAGGACGTCTGTGCTCCCCCTACTTCAAATCACCCTTACACTTCTGGGCTTATTTATTTTCTCCACAGCACTTATCAACTTCTAAACTACTATATATTTACTTATGTATTATGTTCATGGTTTATGGTCTAGCCCTCCCACCCCCTTAGAAAGGAAGACCCTTACATGCCAACATTTTTGTTTGGTTTGTTCACTAATATTCAAAATGCCTACAATGATGCTGGGCACAGTGTGGGAACTCAAATATCTTAAAGGAATGAATGGATGAATATTTCTACAGTAGGGGTGATAGTATCGCCAGCGAAATATATATGTAATCTTATGAATTATTCTGTTGGTTTACACATACAGAAGTCATTACCCGTGGCCTTATATGTCATTTTTCCATTTCCTATCTTCCTGGCATAAAATAGACTTAATTATGAAATTTAACCAAATAATGTATTTATTTTACCAGGTGTTCTGAAAGATTTACATTATACCATGTCAGTATCTAGATGCTACTGCCAAATGCCTTGGTAGAGCTTAGCAGGCTTACCAGCACACCAGAATAAATGGTCTGTTTACTAAGGTGGGGGTTGATCTCTGTACAACTATTTAAGCCCTGAGTAAGTCCGTTAGAAATTACGGAGGCCAGAATTTGAATTAGATGAGATTAATTGTAGAATTTAGACCTTTTTAGATAATAAGAGATAAATTTTTAACAATAAATTTCTCTTTGTTTCATATAAATCTCAACCATTGTATTAAATAGTATTAAATAATGTTGCTCCTATTTCAAGATTAAAAAGTATAATATGTACCTGATTATATCAGTCTATTTTTCCAAACATATTTGCTTTTGTATATAGACAGAAGTTGCCAAGATTTATAAAGACACACACAAATCCATAGACATTCATATCCCATATTTATTCTGAAGGTAGATATCTAATTGACAGAACACTGTCTCCTAAGTTATATTTTGAGGGAAATCATTTCCTATGTGTTCTTGGCAGGGCTGGGGACCCATTAGACTACAATGTTTCTTTTAAAGTAATGTTTTATGCTGGATGGATAGGGAAGTTTAAGGCTAACATGCTTATTTGCAAAAAAAAGCTCGTCTGCAATCATTGCATTCTTTTTTTTGTACTCTGAGAAAAGAGCCTTAACTTTTTGATGTCAGGTACCTCATCTATAAAGCTGGCATGTTTCTTAAGACATACTTTTAAAAATATTGTGATGACATATAATCATTTTTTTTTTCTGAAACTGAAGATGCAGTGTGAATATAAAAGAGTGGCTTATATGTTTTTTTTATCTTCCTCTTCTCTGTAATGGATGCCATTTGGAGTTCTAGCTCTAAAATATTTATTTAAAAAAAAAAAAACCTTTAGCAAAACTATCTGAATATAACTATGTCCTATAAATGCCCCAAAGCCAAGAAATAAAGAATGGCTGAAATCATACTTTCCTTCTGCAGGGACTTTGTTCGCTCAAGATTTCTCTGTTTAAAAGACCTCAGTGCAGTAGGAGTAGTCATCCCTCAGCACCACTTAACACGTTACCAAGATGGTCTTCTTCTGCTGATTTGCTTAAAGATCATTCTAACCTCTGTCCCTGGATGTGAACTATGATATTATAAAAGGTTTTTGTGGTAAATTCCTAACAGTCATCAAAACTAGCTTTTAAAAAGCACAATGAGGTTATGAAATTATAACAGGAACAAAAATCAGAATCTTTCATCCTCATTAGACTTTTAAAAAGTCTGTGTCCTGGTAGCCAATGTTTATGACGTCCTTACTGTGTGTCTAACTCTGTCAGAAAGCCCCCAGTGCATGTTAACCAGTGTGATGCCCCCAACAATCCTAGGAGACAGGCCCCATTATCCTTAGTCTGAAAATAATGAAACAGGAGGAAAGAAACATGAGCTAATTTGCCCCAGTCACTTGTTTAGGAAATGGTAAGTCTGAGTTTTTAACCAAACTTTTTACTTTGTAGTCCAATTTATTGTACAGATTTTCAGAAACATGTGGCAATTCTTGACTTTTCAATCTAACCAGAGGGGAAACTTCATGTAGTTTAGTTTTGTTCGTTGTTTGGTTGGTTTCTGTTTGTTTTATATATTACAATATTCAACAAGGAAAAGCAAGTGAAAAAAGAAAATTCCATCCATTTTTTATATACTGTGTCTCTTACATCACAATAAGAGTCACTGAATATAAATTTTTTTCATGATTTTTTTTTTTTAATTCAAGCAAAGATAAGATACTCTATTCCTGAAAAAACAAGACCATGGAAAACTTTTTAGGGTTCTATGGCCTTAAGTCAGGCATTTTTCACTTTTCCTAAGTGCCCAAAGCTCGGAAGACTAATCCAGTTCTCCCAAAATATGCTATACTGGTCGATTCACGCAGTAATTTCTCGTTAGCAGTGAGATTTGGTGATGTAAGCATGATCTCTACGCTATGAGAACATAATTAGCTCCTTTAATCATTATTGGAAGAAAATAGTATAACACAAATATTATTACTAACCAGAGACTTGTTTTATTTGCTAGAGGAGCCCTTTGAAAGTACATTAAAACAAATGTTTAAAAAGTTGAAAAATGTATTCAGCACCTCTATTCATTGAGCATGCAAAAGAATTAATTGAAAAGTAATTTGAAAGTAGGAACATGTGAATCATGGTAAAGTAGCTGTATTCGCTTAATGCAAAGTCAGGCCCGTGTCAGAAACTACAGAAGAAGCCCAAGAGCAGATGACTTCATGTGAAGCTCATCCCTAGAATGGAGCCATTTTGTCATGACCAGCTCAATTTGCGAGGCAAAAAGCTTAATTCTGAGGCTTGGAGTGGCCTCTTGGTAGACATAAATAACTAAATAAAATAATTTATTTAATTAAATATCAGTACAGCCATGAACTCTGTGAAACTTTGACGGCTATACTGACTGAGAACTGAATGAAATGGGTATCTAAATGAGGACATATAGAGAGGGCTTTTATGTAACAGCCTTGTCCTAAGTGTTTTTATGTGTATTCCCTTATTTAAGCTTCACAGTAACCGTGTGAGGTAAGTATTGTAATTATCCTCATTTTAGGGATGCAGAAACAGAAGCACATAAACCTCACTAAGTACAGAACAAGGGTGAAAGTCAGGCAAGCGGGTCCCGGCTCCATGCTTATAATCCCAGCGGTAGGCTGGATAATGGCCCCCAAGGTATCAAGTCCCAATCCCTGGAGCTTGATACCTTAAATAAATCTCACCTTACGTGGAAAAAGGATCTTTGCAAATGTGCTTAAATTAAGGATTTCGATATGGGGAGATTATTTGCAATTATTCAGGTGGGCTCTAAATGCCATCACAAGTGTCCTCATAAGAAAAAAGCAAAGGGAGACTTGACAGAGAGAGAAGAGGAGGAGGCAATGTGACCACAGAGGCAGAGATTGTAGGGATGCACCACAAGCCAAGGAATGCTGGCAGCTACCAGAATCTGGAAGAGGGAAGCTACAGATTCTCCTTGACAAGGGAACACAACCTTTCCAACACCTTAGTTATGGCCCAGCGAAACTGGTTTCAGATTATTGGACTCCATCCAGACTATGAGAAAATAAGTTTATCCTGTTTTAAGCCAGCAAGCAAAAATTTCTGGAGAAAACAAATGTAACCACTATGCGACATTCCTCCCTCGACAGACCCTCATCATGAGGTGGCTTGCTTCTCAATAGCTGATAAGCTTGAACAAGTGAGTTTACCTTTCAAAGTCCTAGTTGTATCACATATAAAGTAAGGGGATTGGATGTGTGAATTCTAAGGGCTTTGATAGTTTTCCTCCATAAGAGATATTGTTCCAAGACCTTCATTAAAGGGGATGGCCATATTATTTGAATTCAATTCAGTGTTTATTAAGAATCTACTATGCATTGAGCACCAAGCATCAAGATGTATTTGACCTCATAGAATTTTTAAAATATACAAATTCAGTAATTTGCTGGGAAGTGAAATTTAGCAGTGATGTAATATCTGATAGAAAGATGACCACAGCTGTGCAGGCATATCCCACATCAGGAAGTTCTGTGCAGTGAACTCTAGGTTGGGAAGTCAAATGCATCACATTTTAAATGCTAACTCGGGTTTAGATGTAGCTTCCAGGGTCCTATGCTAGGGAAATCCCAACTCCAAGAAAAAGAATATCATGATCAATTACTTACAGACACATGTGCTGAATGGGAAGGTCCCGGCACCAAATATTTGCCATTTCTACTCTAAAAACTAGCATTGAGCACAGATCATAACCATTCTTGACAGTTTACTTCTGTGCATGGAAGAGCTTCAGGTTTTTGTACATAGCAGCTATAACACTGAAGGCATTGCTTCAAAACAGGATGTGGGGACACGTTTATCCTATGTAGTCAGCAGCAGTTATAGGAATGATGACAAAGTGTCTTTTCAGTCATCAAGAAACTTTTGGTTCACCTGACTGAGGTAATAGTTTCCATTTATTTAAAATGTCACCTCATCTTCTGAAGCCCTGAAATTTATTAGCTAACATTCTTTCTGAAAGTAGGTAAGGGAACATAAACTAATAATTATAAAATATTAATTCAGAATATGTTATATATATCATCCTACTAACAGAAACAGTTTTGCCCACCAAGATCTCTTGGTCAGCTTTCTTGATTAGGTGTCTGAAAATCAGAAGGGCCAGGAGAGATGTCTAAAGTATTGTCTCTGAGGTGGGAGAGGCCACAGAAATATTAAGATAATTTTGACACTCTCAACACTGAACTATAGAACGCCTCAAAGTGGCAGTCCTCAGGCCCAGTATATAACCCACCAACTTTTTTGTTTGGCCCTTAAAATGTTGGCCCACACAGGTATTTTGTTAAAGTTCTCAGCAGTTGACAACATCTACTATTAGAAAAAAAATTTACCTAATAATCCACAGTACTAACTTCTGTTAGCAATAAAATATGCGGCTGTGGTCCAGTAAGCCTGCATTCCTGTATGGCAATGTGTAGCTAGAGCTGAGTGGCAGGAGTAAAAAGTTAAGTGGATTGGTTTTGCACCCATATATCTATTAAAATTTAGAAAACAATAGACAGCCCACATGGGTGCCATGTTGCAAGAAAAAAAAAATTCTTGTTCCTAATTTTCTCCCAGTTATATTGCCTGAATGGCCCCTAGACACATGTGAAATTTCAAGTCCTATGCTAGAAAGTGTACAAAAATGAATTCCACTGTAGAAACACTAATAGGGACTTATTTTAAACCCAGTTGTAAGAGCCCCAGTAGAGAAGCAGGTTGGCTTGGCTCCCACAGGTTTCCAAGCCTCCTCCTTCCACTGCCTGCAGGGTCTACACAGTGCCGTGCATATCATAGGTGTGACAAACATAATCAGTCAATCAGCCTGTAGTTCTCAGTTTCGTGCCATTCACACCTGTGGGACCAGTTAAGGCTGTAGATTCCCAGGGCCCAACCAAAGTATGAAATTGTGCGTTTCTTTTTTAAGCACAGCGAGTAGTCCCTGGGTTTCTCTTCGCGACACATCACTTCCAGTCCTCTCACACTCAAAATTGTTTTGTCTCACTTGATTATGTTTGTTAGGACTAAGGGAGATAATGTTTGATGTTTCTATAGCATAACATAATTCACTAATACTATGAGAAAACATGGGGTGGGGATTACTCTCTTTTGAGCACAGACTATATTCAAGGCATAATGTTAGAATTTTATAGGTGCTTCTTCCTTTGTAACCCTGTTAGATAATATAGTTTCCAGTATTACATTCGTTTTTTAGCTGAATAATCTAAGGCAAGAAGAGGTTAAGAATATGTGCTCGAGCTCACACACCTAGTCAAGTGGTAGAATTAGGACCTGAACCCAGGTTTGTCCATGTTGAAGACCCAGCTCTTGGTCACAATGTTATCTTGTATTCCACTTGCTTTTAGATCATTTTTACAGTGATCTACATTAAAAAAAAACAACAACAACATATTGTGTGTGTGTGTGTGTGTGTGTGTGTGTGTATTTAATGATCCACTAAATATATACCCATCTCATCTCACATACAATACAGACAGATATGTGTGTGTAAATGGATGTGTGTACATATACACATATATAATAATACTATGTATGATACACCTTGACATTATCTATTTATACAATTTCATATTTTTTAATGCTGGTTTTTAATTCACTAAATTGATATATGACTTTCTAAGGGGTTATAAAACAAAGTTTGAAAAACACAATAATAAACCTTAAATCCCATAAGAACACTAAGTAATATTAGATACAATGGTTTACAGACTATATGGCCAAATTATGAAATAGAATGACATGTTGAAAATTTACTCCTATGACTTACCATCTTTCATGCCAGAGCTCTCTGAGGAATAATAATAGAAATGTTTGTAATAATTTAATACATGTGTTTTGTCCTTTATAATCTTCCAAAACCTTTTCAGATTCAGTTTCTCTTTTAATATTCACAAAACCCTATGAGGCTTAAAAACAAACACACACACACAAAAAAATATTAATAATATTATATTTCAATTATCCTAATATTCTGTGGCATTTAAGAATTTTAATTTACACTAGAAAAGCCTATTGAACTAAATCCATCAGAGAATTCTTGAGTTCATAGGATTAGTCTATCACATTGCCAAAATTTTGACTTTTAAAAAATATTTTATTCTAAAAAATCTTTTAGCACGATGAAGTAACATTGCTGAGGGAATAAACACTTTTAATAATGCAAATAGTTTTTAAAAACTTGGAGTAAGAATATGTGTATTATTTTTTTTAAAGATGACAGTATCAGCAACCTGCCTGCATCACAGGGAGATCTTTTTGCTGATTTTTTTCCCGGGTTCCTTGCAAAATCAGTAAGGCTCACAGGTACTTAGATGATAGTGTGACTCATTATACTCAAACTTTTCCTTTCCTATTGCAGGTCACACTCACCCTTTCATATGGTGTCAGGCAAAGCTTCTGTAGGGGTGTCCCTGGGAGGGATGGGGGCAGACATGATTTTCTGCCCCTTTTGTAACGCACATTGACATGATGGGCTTTCTTGCATACTGTTTTGGGTAGGCATTTCCCTCCCCGTCTCTCCATGGAGACAGAAAATTAGTTTTCTAAAAGTAATTTCCAAAGCATTTACAATCACCCAAGCTTTAATTTTCATCTGCTTTAGTGATTGCTTCCTTGGATTTGTAGGAAGAATTTTCTGATATTTTTAACACTGAATCTTCTGAAACCTACCTTTCTCCTGTTTTCTAACTCTTACCCATACCTGTCTGTCCGAGTGTCCAAAAGTTCCATGAAAATTGTCCTGAGGGGAAAATCGGAAGCTGTTCTCTTCAAAGATGCATCAACTCCTAGGTTATTGTAAAATAATTTCTTCTATTATTTCTTTTGGACACTGATAATTGGTATATCTTCTCAAAGGTTTATCACAACCAAGAAGTATCTTATTTGATAAAGGATAAGCTTTTCTTTGCCTAAAATGCATATTTAAAATGTTAGTCTATTCAGTCACGGGCCCTTACAACAGAATAGACACTCAAAAGCATCCGGTCATTTACTTTCACTTTACAAATGAGGATGGTGAAGGCCACAAGGTCTTTGAAGTCCATTAGCCTTCTTTCCTCTTTACCACATTGTCAAAAAGCGAAGTTCATGTTTGTCGAATGCCATGAATTAGGGTATGGCACATCATAAATAATTTGTAACTGTAGGATTATTATTGTGGACAAAAATCATTGAAAGAATCAAAATTCTCTAATAAAAGCTGTGATGTTGTTTGCACCCACACATGCTTGTGTTCTAAAAGCCTTTCTTTGATTACTGTGTAAATGGTAAACAGAAATCCATATAATTTCAGGTCTGATTCTACCTCTGCTAATTGGATTTCTCTTTATGGATTTAGTAAGCCAATATTCATATTCTTAAGTAAACATCTCTCTGAATGCATGCATATAACAAAGCTGATTTTCCTTTTCATTGGTGGAATCAATGACTAAATCAGAGGTAGGCCAAGTTGACTTTGCAAAAGTAATCTATGTCGTATTGAAAAGACTTTAATACTTATTTTAGTAGCAGCCTTAGAACTAATGGAAAGGAAACAGATATTTAGATCCTAAAGGTCTTCCAAGGGCAGAAATTCATCTTTTTTCCTGACAGGAATTGCCCACATTATTCTGAACTATTCTGTTTTACATCTAATTCCTAGCTGACAAGTGTCCGTTTTTCATACTTATTCATTCGTCACCCATGTGTTCTCTCTGCCTGCAAGGCACCCAGCCTGCTTTCTATCACATCTCTCCAAATGATGAAGGATATGCTTAAACCGTTACCCACTTTCTGCTTGCAGAGTAATGCAGAGGCATACTGAAAGGAGCAGCTGCTCTGCTGGACGACCACAATATATTCTATGCTCGTTACACTACCTGGAAGCTAGAAAAGGGGTTTTATGGCAGGAATTAAAAGAAATTTTCAGGAAGAAGTATTGCTTTCTGGAAGGTTAAATATAAGATCACTTTAGAAATTAGATAAAATTTACAGAGTTTAAGGCCAAACCATTAAAACAAAATAATTATATGGTATTCCTTGAGGGTTCGATTAAACCTGTCTCTTGAAGTACATGGCTCTCATGTGTGGTCACCATTCTCAATTAGGAAGCAAGAATCCTCATAAGAGAATGTGGCAGGAATGTGAAAACTGTGCCCCAACCTATACCGTACCCTAAGAATCATAACACACCTCATTCAAGCCCATCACCCCTTAGTGGTGCTGCTGACTTTTGTCACCATTAAATTTTGCAAAAGAATAGTAGCTTCCCATGGTGGTTATTTTCCCAGTTCCTGTGCACCCCTCAACACAGTTTGGCCTCTACTCTCCCTTCACTCCTATATTTTCCAAACCACTGACCTCCCCTTTGCTTCCTTCACTGAATTTGTTCTGTCGGCTTCCCAGCTTCTTAAAACCTTGTTCTTCTCTTGTCTCCTCCAACAACTTGTTTCTGGTTTTTTACTTCCTTCATTGTTCACGCCATGTCATTTTTGCTGGCAGTTTTCCCTCATATTGGTGTTGTCCTTTTTTTATGCTGCAGTCTTTCCCTTGGTGACACCATCTATTTCCAGGGCTTCGGCTGTCTCCTAGAAAAGAAAGCACAACTTTTCTACCTGGATCTCTTTTCTAAACTCTAGACCTGGTGATTCTCAGGTTGGGGTGATTTTTCCTCTCAGGAGACATTTGACATTGTCTGGAGGCATTTCTTTGGTCATGGCTGGAAAGGGGACTACTGGTTTCTAGAAGGTAGACTCAAGGGATGCTGCTAAGCATCTTACCATGTGCAGGACAACCCCACAACAGAGAATTATCCAGTTCCACATGCCAGTAGTGCTGAGGTTGAGAAATCATGATCTAGACCTACTGGACTTTTCCATTTGAATATCCTTCAGGCATACCAAAGTGAATATGTAGTAAAATAAATTGCTATCTTTCTCCTCACTTTTCTGCCCAATTTGGTACCAGTGTTTCATTTAATTATGGTACCGATTTAACAATTGCAGTAGCTAAGAATATATAGTATTAGCCTGCCTCCTGGCGCTTTCCAAATACATAGGTTTTCCCGAATGTGTGATCTATTTATTTCTAGGATTTGCTTTCTCTTTCTCTTCACTATCACTAACAGACTTCAGGGCCCACTCATCCCTCCTGGTCTATTCAAATGATTCCCAAACTACTTTCTGTTTCTTCACCACTACATCAATCTATCTGTCACACTGAGGGCGTTATGACATGTGATATCACTCCTTTGCTGAAAAACCTTTGAGGGTTTTCCATTCCTTAGCATGGCAGAAAGACGTTTCATAAACAGATCTCAATTTACCTTTCTCGTCTTTACTCTCTATCTTCCACATTTTCATTCTAAGTACCTAGTAAAGTGCCTACCATAAGGAGATAATTAACAAATATTAAAGGAATTTGTTTTGAGTATTTGGATACATATGTCCCTCACTTTTTCTTATTCTCAGTCTTTATTTTATGATAGGCTGATGAATTTAACTGGGAATGAGTCAAAATGTTATTCGATTTGAGAACTAATTCCAATCATTATGTCTTCACTTTTACCCCACATCAGATGCGTGTTTTTCAGAAAGTAGATATTTTTCACAAAGTATAAGTACTTTGTTAAGAACATCTTATTCCATAAAATTTATTCATCGCCACTCTTCTTTATTAGTATTTAGTGTTTTATCAAAAATTTTATCTTAATGCAGATCAAGAGCAGAGAAACCACCATATCAGAAGAGAAAGAGTAGAAAATTTTTAATGTTTCTGTTGGAAGGACACAGATTAACCAAAACAGATGTTAAAGAGATGTGTGGAGAAGTAAAATATGTATCAAATCAAGAGTCAACAGGTTCTAATGCAGCATCCATTATTTTGCTGTGAGGCTTTAAGTAATTTGGTAAACATGTTCCTTATATAAAAATTAAGGATTTGGTTTAGATAACTTTCAAATTTAATAACTGTAGATTTTAAAAGTTCATTTCTACAATATACTCAGTTTCTCAACAATTAAATGAGAAGAGCCCTTCTGCCAGGAATTCTGTCACCATTTGGAGAATCTCTTGTCTTACCTCAAACCCACATAGATCCATAATTTTCTCACAATCCCTAAGCTCTTGAAGGCTTTCTTTTGCCAAGAAATTCAACAAAATGATACATATGTAACAATGAATTTTTTTTCTCAGTGCATTTTTCCAGGTGCTGCTTTCTAATAGCTCTTTGAAAGACTTTAGGGGTATACATGCAGAGCTTTTGAGTTTCTACTCATTAGTTCAATAGGATAAAATAGTGCTTTTAAGTTAAGTTTTCATCAGGGAAATGAGATGAAAGGATGGAGGCATTAATTTTTTTATTAAAATTAACGGGATAAAATTCCAATAACTTTATACCAGTATGAAATAAAGAAATAATTTTTTTGGTGTACATTTTTTAAAATGCTGGTTCAAAGCTGAATCATATATTTTTTTAAGTTTGGTGTTTAAAATAGCAAGTTGGTTTCTAACATTTTTGTGTCCATCTATAATAATTTTTTTAAAATCTGAATATTGCTATGGCAACTATATATATAAATATGTAATTAGGTAGTTGGTATATTTGGGCAGAAATGACCATTTAATCTTCTAATTGAAGAATGGCCACGTAATTACACAGGGAGAGATTTCTGGACTCATTCCAGTAGTTACTCTTTCCCCTGCCTTGTATAACCTCAACAGGTTATAGTCATTCTTTCAAGATTCCCACATTCTGTTTTACATTCTGAACTGGAAACTTGCTTTTCAGTTATTGATCCAAAGATCTCAGTGATTGCAAGTTTAATAGTACCTATTGTAAAGAGAGAAGAACCTTTATGTACATAAGAAACTGTGTTTATCAAAATCATGCCGTTGGGGTTCTTTTCATGAAAAAAGTGGTCATCATAGTTGATTATCAAGAAGTACTAAGGAAATACAAGGAATGAATTTCACTAATTGTTACTATGAGGATCTTCAAAGCATTTCAGTGAAGATTAAAATACAAATAGTTAATAGACTCCGAATTTTATAATTTCCAACACGTAGAATATAATCAGCCAGATTGTGGTACAGTACTAACATGTGGTTTAAAAAAATACAAAAACACATAAAATACTAAACCAGAAAACTTTTATTGCACTTCCTATAAAAAATAAATGTTAATTAGTTTCTCATGTATTTTATTACCTTTGCTTTCCAGATCTACGGAAGACATTTGAGCAGGAACCCCTGGGAAAGGAAGTATCCTTGGAACAGGAAGTCTTGCTCCAGTGCCGACCACCTGAGGGGATCCCAGTGGCTGAGGTAAGTATCAAATTTTTTTTGCATTTAGCAATTGGTTCTTAGTTATTCTAACAGTTCTAATCCATGGCTAATGGTGCAGTGAATTAAGGGATGGCATGATGAATGGTTGGTAATGGAGTCCTAACTGCCTGCTGCTGGCAAAATAGATTGATTGGGAACTGATTAATGACTTTGGAGTCAATTAGAACGCCCCACTGGACAAAACTACAGTCAGCTTTGTTTGATTTTGTCATTCTCTTTCAAGAAATCAGAAATTCTGCTTTATTTTGTCTGGAACTTACCATACAGAGAGATGGTACGACTTAATAATGTACCATCAATTTTATTATTCTTGATAATATGCAAAAAATGTAAGAAGAGATAATGTTTGCGTGTGTCTGTGCGTATCATTGAGCCTGTGGACTCCGCACACATATTTCTTGTTCCATGATGTCATCATGGACATACCTAAAAAACACATTTGCACACCATGAATAAAAACATATTTTGAGGCATAACAAGTGTCAATTAGTTTTATCCTGTAAGCTTTCCATCAAGCTCTTCATTTTCATTTTCTGTTTTTGCTAAAACAAATCCTATTGATTGCTAATGGAGTACTTTGAATCAGATTCATATGAAGAGTTTTCATTAGCACCATACAATACAGTGCCCTTTGAAAATGTCTGTCTGTGGAGGATAGGACTACAGGACCACGAGAGAGTGCCATGCTCTCCTTGAGATACTCCCATCATCTTAGAGTGTACCATTGAGGAAAATCATCTAATACTGTGTCTTTTGTTGGTTAACAAATAATTTCAAACTCTGAAAACTATTAGCCTTTTATGATTATTAGGCGAAATTCTGATATGCATCAAACACTAGTGACCTAGCTAATCCAGTATACTACAAGCCCAGAAAAATTTTAATTTGACAAATGACATACTTGCCAATTTGTTGGTAGATCTTGTTAGCCTCCAAACTACATTGAGTACTTTGGAATTTTTATTTTTTATTTCATATATGGAAAGAGGAATTTTTTTAAATTGTTGCAATTTTGGAGTGTGTATAGATCAGCAGATATTTTGTAGAAATAAATCCTAAATCATCCCTATCTAAGAAATTACAAAGTAATATTACATAGACTTCACAACTTGTCCAAAAAATGTTTAAAAGCTAACAATGCACTTACTATTGGATTTCCATAGTTTTTTCAATCTTTGGAAGGTTCGAGAAAAGGTGGGAGTCAGCTCAGTTAGCTGGTCCCATGACAACAAAATTAAACTTCTGATTGCTCTTTCCAAATTAATAATAATAAATCAGTTAGAAATGTAAGTAGTACCCTTACAAAATAACTCCAGTTTTCTGTGACAGCCATTTATATCTCCATGTGTCAATGAAAAGATGCAAAATGACACTGTTAATGAAATTTCTTTTTTACTTTAAAAAAGAGAGATTTTTTGCCTTGTAACTGGCATTCCATGGCACTTTCTAGCATTGTGTCAGAGATTTTTGCATGATTATAGCTGTTTTTTCCAACCATTCCAAAACCTTATCTTCCAACACTGACATACATGGTTTATTGT
Organism: Rhinolophus ferrumequinum; assembly: GCF_004115265.2. Taxonomy (NCBI): domain Eukaryota; kingdom Metazoa; phylum Chordata; class Mammalia; order Chiroptera; family Rhinolophidae; genus Rhinolophus; species Rhinolophus ferrumequinum. The sequence continues at coordinate 47,916,945 of NC_046288.1, read as the reverse complement.
GATTAGAAAGGAGGCAACTGTTCTCTATTCAATATTTCATTTCACTTATTACAGCAGTGCATCTGTCTCCTTAATTGTATTTCTAAAATTCTAATGCAAACTCTTTCATTAAATTATGTTAAAGACCAAAACATATCAGTAATATGGGTGTCCACAGCCTCATTTTTACTCGATATATTTTTTTCATTAAAATTTATTGGGATAACAATGGTCAACAAAACTACATAGGTTTCAAGTGTACAATTCTATAATATGTTATCTATATATTGCATTATATGTTCATCATCCAGAGTCAGTTCTCCTTCCATCACCATATATTTGACCCCTTTTGCCCTCCTCTACAACCCCCCTCCCCCCTTACCCTCTGATAACCACTAAACTATTGTCTGTGTCTGTGAGTTTTTGTTTCTTCATTTGCTTGTCTTGTTCTTTTGTTGCTTTCAGTTTTATATCCCACATATGCGTGAAGTGATAATGGTTCTCAACTTTTTCTGTCTGACTTATTTCGCTTAGCATAATAATCTCAAGATCCATCCATGTTGTCGCAAATGGAACTTTTCATTTTTTTCTTATAGCAGAGTTGCATTGTGTATATATACCACATCTTCTTTATCCAATCATCTATCAAAGGACTCTGGTTGTTTCCATGTCTTGGCCACCATAAAAAATGCTGCAATGAACACTGGAGTACATATATTTTTACAGATAAATGTTTTCAGATTTTTTGGGTAGATATCCAAGAGGGATTCCTGGGTCATATGGTAATTATATTCTTAAATTATTGAGGAACCTTCATACTGGTTTTCATAGCAGCTGTACCAATTTACATTCCCACCAACAGTGTATGAGGGTTCCTTTTTCTCCACAGCCTCTCCAACACTTGTTATTACTTCTCTTGTTGCCATTCTAACAGGTGTGAGGTGATATCTCACTGGTTTTGATTTGCATGTTCCTAATCACTAGTGAAGTTGAACATTTATTCATATATCTGTTGGCTATTTGGATGTCTTGATGGGAGAAGTTTTTGTTCATGTCCTCTACCAATTTTGTAATTGGATTGTTAGTTTTTTGTTGTTGAGTTGTATATTTTGGATATTAGCCCCTTATCAGAAGCGTTCTTTACAAATATCATCTTCCATTTGGTTGGGTGTCTCTGTTTTATTGATGGTTTCTTTTGCTGTGCAGAAGCTTTTTAGTTTGATATAGTCCCATTCATTTATTTTAGCTTTTACATACCTTGCTTTTGAGGTCAAATTCATAAAATCCTCTTTGAACCCAAAGTGCATAAGTTTAGTACCTATGTTTTCTTCTATGTAGTTTATTGTTTCAGATCATATGTTTAGGTTTTTGATCCATTTTAAGTTAATTTTGGTACATGGTGACAGATAGCAGTCTAGTTGCATTGTTTTGCATGTGGCTTTCCAATTTTCCCAGCCCATTTATTGAAGAAGCTTCCTTTTCTCCATTGTATGTTTTTAGCTCCTTTGTCAAAAATTATCTGTCCATATTTACATGGGTTTATTTCTGGGTTTTCAATTCTATTCCATTGGTCTGTGGGTCTGTTTTTCTGCCAATACCATGCTGTTTTGATTATTGTTGCTCTGTAGTACAAGCTTAAATCAGGGAGTGTGATACCTCCCACATTATTCTTTTTTTCTTAGGATTGTTGTGGCTATTCCGTGTCTTTTGTGATTCCCTACAAATCTGATGATTTTTTTGTTTTATTTCTTTTAAAAATTCCATTGGGATTTTGATAGGGATTGCATTTAATCTACAAAGCTAATCTCTGCAAAGGTTTTCAGTAAAAGATCCTAGTGATTTATTCATTTATTCGGTATCCTCAACGAAGTGGTTCACTTTGTCAAGGAATAAAGAGTCATGACTGTAAACTAACTGGCTGTGAATTTTATTTGTATCATCACTAGAGAAAAGTCCAATTAATACTTGACAAGCTCAAAAAATCATATATCCATTTACATTCAAAGAACTATATTTAATGCATTTTCTTTCTTTCTCTTTCTTTCTCCTTCTTTCTTTCTTTCTTTCTTTCTTTCTTTCTTTCTTTCTTTCTTTCTTTCTTTCTTTCTTTCTTTCTTTCTTCTTTCTTAAATCAGAAGAGAGATCAAGCCCACATGCTGGAAAGCAGGATAATAAACTCCTATGTGTGTTCTTTTCAATACCCTTAGAATCCCCAAGATTGGAAAGCTAATGAATACCTTAACATGATGCATTATAACTGTGTTTTGCTCAAGAGGGGCAGATAAATTAAAAAAGGGAATGAAATACAATTTGTGAGTTAAAGGACCATAGGCTTATTTTAATTTAATGATAAAACATTAATTATTGAATACTCTATTCGTTTGAAGAATCTAAAAGTATTAAAATAGCATAATGAATAAAATAGCAGAATGAAATAGTGATCTTAAAGGGAAACCAGCAGGTAAAACTTTTATGTTTTACTATAAATAAAATCAGTCCTTAAAATATCAGGCCACAGTGCCAAGGATTTCTGCTTCTCTTCTATCCAAGGCAAATGATTCTAAAGAACTTGGATAGTCAATGCTCAATGAACACATGGCCGATTAAGTCAATTGATCTTTGTTTTATAAGTACATGTCTAGCTCCATTGAAGAAGTACTCAGTTACATTCTTTGTAGAATATCAGGAGGCAATAATTTTTTTTCTTTCCATGTAAGTCAGTAACTTTCTAAAGAACTCTACTAATTTTAAGTCAAATGACGTTTCATTTGGTGCAAATAATGTCATAGGCATTTCTGAGGTAATAAAAAACATTTAATTTTCTCCCCTCTTTTGGCTTTAGTTTCCACTACAGAATGTTAAACTAATTTCCTTGTAGAACTCTATATTTAAACCCAAGCATCACCATTTTAATCTCTGACTTTGGGCAAGGTATTCAGTTCTCTGGACCTAGGTTTCCTCAATTACAAAGTGAAAATAATGATATTACCCATCCAGAACATAGTTATGAAGTTTAATTGAGAAGCTATATGCAAATCACTTGGAACATGTAGTAAACACTCAAGAAACATCAGCCATTATTAGTACTATAATTATTAGTACTATTGATTCACAGAAGACTGAATTCAACTTCAATGCAAAACAGTCACTGAACACATTACAGTTCTGCTAGGCACTGTAGTGTATGCAGAGATGAAGTTTCTGTCCTCCGAAGAATCACTAAGATGCCCTCCTGTATTCTCTAGCCAATTGCTTTGGCTGGAGTCTATAAAAGCTATAAATGAAGATAATGTGAGCTTTAAAATAAACAAATGTCCATATTTATATAAACATCTACTTTACAAATGATTTGTTAATGTAAATATCTACAGTAAGTCATGATGTGCTGCTGTCCTTTCTCTAATTTCTAAAGTTATTCTTCTCCATTTCATTATCATTGTCTCAAGACACTGGACCAACCCTCATATTTTCTCCCAAAGAGCAATCTGGGCTGAGGCTACCATTGGTAGTTCACGTTTTCAGAGCCCAAGGAAAGAGAGCAATAAAGAAAGCTTCAGAGGAGGAAAGAAGCCAATCCAGGATTGCTTATACTCCATCTCTCCAGGTGGTGACAGGTTTGACTAAGAACTCCTCTCAATATTCATTGGTTAAGAAACAAACTATGTTGTGGGCACCCTGGTAAGAGGCACAATGGTTTCAGAGCTCTAGGATTGACCACCTCCTCCTCTCATCTCCTTGTCAAGCCATTTCTTTGTATCTATTTCCTTTATTTAAAATATTTAACAACCACACAGCTTCTTTAGCACAGGGGCAGAGTCTGAGGACTTTATGCTATAACAGGTATAAACTCTGCCTGCTGAATGATAGGGTGGCCGAGGGATCCCAGGGGGCCAGCCGGCATATGGGAGTAACAGGCACTCAGTTATTTAGCAACAGATACAGAACTCTCAGTATGCAACACCTGGTCTGGAGGAACCAGTATGACTGGCTGAATGTCAGCTTCCATATAACATGACTTTGTATAGCTCTGACTATTACTTGTGTTCAAATGAATCTGTTTACTCCTCTGCCTCTCTCACTAGATTTATGAAATAGGAGCCGAAAGGGTTTTGTGTGTGTGTGTGTGTGTGTGTGTTTATCTCTAACACCAGCAGGCTGTAGTTTCCTTAGTAGATTCCCTAAGTATATTTAACTAAATGAAATAAAAAGAGTCCCTGTTGGATGTGACACAGAGGCTGTACCTCAGGAAATGGAATTTTCCAGAGAAAAGAATATTTGTCACCTCTGAAGATGCAACCGTCCTGAAAGCACTCAGTGTGGGGTGAGGAATCTATCAGTCATCAGGGTTCCAACCCACTAGGACCTGGAATAAAAGGGCATTGAGAGTTATTTTAGTTGGAAGACTATAGGACGGGTTCATAATCATCATCAAAATTAAAAGACTAGATGAAAAAAAGAAAAAGAATCCCAAGAAATACTCTAAAATAGTATTGCTCAGTATTTTAATAACTCTTTTGCTAGGATCAAGTCAAAAACATAATTATTTTCTTCCATTTCTGGCCAGGCACTTGCATCCCCTTCAACAGAAATCTCCCCATCTCCCTAAAGAAGCCTAAAAATTAATACACCCATGAATGGTGCTGGGCTGCTCCACTGGCATAATAGCAGCACTCTATGAAATGAATCCCTCTTTGCTCATTTTAGTTTATGCCTAGAAACTGTTGCTGTCACATGGTGAGCCAGAAATATACTCAGAGATGCTTTATTTCATCAGATTATCTCTTTCAGAGAGTACTGGGATCAAAACATCAATGGAGAAAATATCTGTTGGCAGGGCAAAAGGAACCAAACTGAATTTTGCACTAAAACCCGTGATTTGTTTCACCTTTAACAAGGGGATAATTGCTCCTCTAATTATAAATGAGCTATTTCTCATAGGAGTTTAATTGGAGAAACAGGGCACAGTGTCCAACTTATTGACCCAGTTGAGCTTCAAAACTGGCATCTTATTTATTAACATTTGCATCTTTCATTAGCGAATGGGAAAATATGGGGTGTCATGCGAAAGAATAGATTATTTTGCTGAGTTTAGTCTTGATAAACAGGGAACAGATTGTTTTAAGCTCATCCTGCCAGAGCCAAAGCTGCTGGCCGCTGGAGGCTCAGCCAAATGAGCAGCATCAGGTGGCTCTCCATCTAATTGATTATTAATATGGCCACTGAACACTTTGTTTCGTGAGATGCATACAAGTTTCGCTACCATTCCCTCCTCACTGGAACTTCATGTTGATGGATTTTCGTGCAGGTGCATTGTCTCCCAAGCTGTGCTTTATATTCTTTGCAGACAAAAGAGGTTTGAGAGAAAAGAAGGGTTTGAAGACTAATTTGGAGGGAGCCATTGCTTTCAGTGCCCAGTAATGTCTGTGGGAATTTTCTTCTAGCATGTGTCTGGCAACAAGAGTTATGATCATGAGATGATTATCAGCCTGGCAAACAGCTTTGCACAAGTATTAGGTTCCCTGACTAGTAGTAAACTTGCAAGGTTTGTATTTATTCAACTGATATTTGCAATGTCACCTCTTTATGATGGTCACCCCATGTGTTTTTCTGCCATTATCTGCCCTTCATAGATAAAATACCCAGAGATCACCACAAACTCAGATAACCGAGTAAGTCAGATTAAAAATAATAATAAAATTAATCAATTTTAAAAAGCGATAAAAAATAATAAATCTTCTCTGACTTATAATAGATTTGTGTCTTAACTTCTGCACATACATAGTGGTTTCTAAGAGCCTATAGTACAAAATGCAGGTTTTAATCATTAATTCATTTAGTCAAGAAATATTTATTGTCCACTCACTGTGTGCCAGATGCTCTTTTAGTTGCAGGAGATACATCAGTCAAAGTCCCTAGAGTATAATAAAACAAAGCTAACACTAAATAAGAACAGAAGTAAATGAGCAAGATATTGTCAAATCACTACACGTTAAAGGAAATAAGACCAGGTAATATCTGAGAGGTTGATGGTTGCTAGGGATTGGGAGTCACTTTAAAGTTCAAGGAAAATCTCTCTGAGGAGGTAATATTTGAGCTGCGATCTGAATGACAGGAAAGAGCCAGGCTTGAAAAGATCTAGGTCAGGAAATTCCAGGCAGGGGGAGCAGAATACCCTCAGAAGGAGCTGACCTGGTTACTGACTGAAAAGCGGGCTAGTGTCTCTGAGACATTGTGAGCTGTGGAGGACAGGAATACCTTCAGTCAGAGTTGGGAGGACGACCTTGGGGACTTCTAGACATGGTAATGTGTTTGGAGTTGTTTCTGAGTGCATGAAAAGTCATTGGAGTTTTTAAGTAAGAATGCCATGGCTTTTGAAGATCATTCTTGATGCTATATGGAAAATGTATTTTTGAAATGTAAGAGTGGAAACAGGGATATCATTTAGGAGATCTTGCCTTAACCCAAATGAGGGAAGATGGTTCCTTGTCTTAGTGGGAGATTTGAAGACATGGTAGAGAAAGGTGGAGGAATACAGGACATATTTTAATTCTGTGGAAGAAAAAATTCTGAATGTGGTTTTGAAATTTGATTTTATTAAATAAATAACACATAGAAAATATTTGGCCATTCAGAAAGAAGGTGAAATCTTCCTTGCTAAAGCCCACTAGAGTTAAGTTTTTCTTAGATGACCTTCAATTAGTAGTCAGTAGATCTCACCTGTTTTCACATACAATCTCTCTCTCTCTCTCTCTCTCTCTCTCTCTCTCTCTCTGTCTCTCTCTCTCGGATGCTTCACCAACAGGCAATTACCTAGCCTGGTCCATCATCACAGGGAGGAGGGTCTTTTATTTGCGCAGCCCTTTGTTCTTGAAAAAAAGTTTATCTGTTTCTTCCATAAGTTGTCTTGCTTTGGAATTTCTTTCAATGATTCTCCATAGCCTAAAGGCAATATTTACTGTAAACTCTTTGTGGATGAAAAATGGCAGTCGCAGAGAGCAAAAAGCCAGTGTTTTCTAAAGGTGGTCAGACTTAATAAGAGTCCACAACACTTTTAATTGGGAAATAAGAAGAAATATGCTGATAGTTACTTCTCCTGAAAGGCAAGTTTATTGTAAAGACTGGTCAGGAACTTACCCATGGACTAATCAATTCATAGTCCTTTTGCCGTGGAAAATTGAGCATTTTAAGGACATTTCAGTGCCATTTTGCTCCCGTGGAAGGTATTAGATATAGTCATTCTACTTGTAGCTTTTTTGGGGGTAGTTAACACTGTTAGTTCATTTGTCAGCATGGTTTTATCTCCTCATAGTCAAACTTTTTAGGCTTTAGAAATGGAACTTTTCAGATTTCAAGACAAGTTCACCTCTCCAATATGGTCTGCATATACTCAGTCTCAAAAGCAATGAGCCAAACATATGTGCAATTAAGGGAGTGCTTCCCAGCAGGAAAACAAATTCCATTTCTTAGCAAATTCCTTCCCTTTGCAGTAGTTGCAACAACTGAGCAAAATGTCACTATAGTTTCCACTTGCTTTTTTGGTCCTTTGGCTTTTTTTTCCCTTCAATTATTTAAAGATATGATTTTAACTTGTTTGAAGATCAACCATTTTTAAGGCATAAAAATACACATGCTGTCACAAACCAACTGAAAAGTGCAAAATATATTGGAGGGTAGTCAACACAGAAGTGAATGAGTGCCTTACTTTATTGCAAATCTGAGAAGCGAATAGCTGCAGAAACAAAGTAGCCTCGGTTGGGGCAGGGTTCTTTGCATACTTTTTAAAAATGGCCTTTTGCTTCTTATATTTTAAGACATTTTTTATCCACAACCTTCATGGTTAACGGACATTCATTTGCATCCTATAATGAAGACTTTCTTGGTCATAGGAAGCACCTATGAGGAGTGATAAAAGACCTGTTTGCATTGTGAGAATTCAGAAGGAAATAATTCTGGGATTTTGAACTCTGGAGCAATTGGCTCTAAACCCTATCTGCTGAAAGTCTACAGAAAGCTTATTACCGTGTTTCCCTGAAAATAAGACCTAGCTGGACCATCAGCTCTAATGCGTCTTTTGGAGCAAAAATTAATATAAGAGCTGGTATTATATTATATTATACCCAGTCTTATATTATAGTAAAATAATACTGGGTCATATATTAATTTTTGCTCCAAAAGATGCATTAGAGCTGATGGTCCGGCTGGATCTTATTTTCGGGGAAACACTGTAGCTACAGATGTCTTTGAGAATTGTCAAGGCCTTTCTGTTCAAAGTGTGATGCATAGGTTATCTATATTGACATGATCTGGGATGTTCTTAAAAAGGCAGAATCTGAAGTCCCACCCCAGGCCACTTGATCAGAATCTGCGTTTTAGCAAAATCGTCAGAACCAGTCTGCATTACTGATTCTCAAACTAGGATGCATAGTGGGATCACTTGGGAATCATTAGAAACTACTAATGCTTATATCCCACCTTAAAAGTACTGATTTAATGGGTATGATGAGCAGCCTGGCTATCAACATTTTTAATAGCTCCCCAGGTGATTCTAAAATGCCACAAGGCTTGAGAACCACTGATCTAAAGGGCAAAGTTAAAACAAATACAGGAAAAGCTTCAAACTTGTCACTTCTAAACCAGTCAGTAGAACTTGGCAGACTCCCAATTTCTGGCTAATTCTTTTCTAAAAGCTTGACTTGGCTGAGTATGCATTTGATAATTGCCCATAATTGCTTTTCCCATTTGTTTGATTAATGTACCTGCATACAATGATTCTAGTCTGAATCTCCATTCTCTTAGATGTGCACACTCTTCTCAACCTTGTCATGTCAGTTGCAACCTCCTGTCGGTTGTAAACTTGAAGGGCCCCTGTTTGAGTTTAACAAAGTAACCTTTCTGATAGATGCGGATTTTTCTAGGTAAGAGTTGCTGGACTCACTTTTCATGTTGGGTGGCATGTGGCAGTTTCCCTCTGTTAATTAGAACAAATGTGCCAATTATGTTAATGTTTCTCCCGATACCAATCAGAGAATAATTAGACACAACACATCTGTCTTTCACAGGGGAGTAGAATAGGAAAGAAAACTGCAAGGTGCTTTGCTGTTTATTATTGACATACATGATTAGATGATTCCTTAACCAATCATATGGTTAACAAGTTCATGTATCAGAAGGGCAAAGGTTGCCAATAGCTACTTGGGGGCAGAACACCTCCTATTACTAGCAATTTCCTGTCCAACATCCAACTATCTCTAAAGGACTTCCACAAAGAATTTAAGTGGTCTTTCATTCCATTTAAGTAAATAAAGTACACAGTCCTATTGGTAAAATGAAGGTAATCTTATTTACCCTGAACTACGGAAAGAAGTTTTTAAGCAGAAGTATTTAAAATTCTCAAAAAGAATTCAGTTTTATTGATATGAAAGATCACACTGAAAGAAATCACAATATTTGGCCTTTAAGATTATATTGCACATATTATAAACATATGTAAATCACCATCAGATTTATAATTTGTTACAATTTCTGCTTATATGTTCCCTTGTATCTTAACTTCGGAGCTTTCTGATTAATGGAAAATTTGACATCGCTTCTATTGTTGTTTCATTGGCACTTGAGGTCCATAGTTGGCAGGGTTTTAGATAAATGGCGATGTAGCCAAATTATTTCATAATACAGTAATGCCTCTACTCGTGCATTGATCTGGCAGTTTGGAGAAGAGATTTATGAACACAACGTATTAGTCTTCTTGAACATAGTCGAAGCATATCCTAGGCACTTTTTAGGTAAAGCTTTTTGTTTAGTTCAGAATTTGAAGTATATACACTGTAGTAAATACGGCTCACCTTCCTGACGCTTAATGATACTCAGCTATGTACTTCCATCATCTAAAGGTAAATATCATCATTGTTATAATGGCTATATTATTGTGGCTCCAAATATATTGTCACTCTTCTTTAAAAACTGTTGATCAGAAAATAAGACAGGAATTTCAGATTATAAATTCATTTTCTTACTGTGACATGGATTTACTTAAACAAAACAAGGAACAACTCAGAGCAGACATGTAATATATTTGGAAATAGTCATGATGCTAATACTAGTGCCAGGTATTCCTAGAAAGCCCCAATACATGAATCATCCTTTTGCCCAGGGATTAGGAAGGATGAGGCCATAAGAAAGAGATGGTTGTTGATTTATTATTACATCATTCTGCCCCAAATATTTGTATTTTATTTTTTAATACTGAAACATGAACATAGTTATGTTTTAAACAATTTTAGTAGTAAACCGTAAAAAGATATTACTGGAGATAAATGTTTGAAAAATAATGATCATGTGTAAATGGATCTCCCACTGTATATACTCTTAACATTGTAACTTTTGAAATCTGTTTTAGATAGTCCAGCTTTTTATGATGCTTAATTAGAAAGAGCAGAGTGGAGAAGGTAAAGGTGAGGAAATAAGTATAGGAAGTCAAGATTAAATTGAGGATTATAATTTATCCCATATTTAATTATGGGCTATAAATGGATAATCTGTTGGGAATGTTAATCCACTTTTCTCTCTTTGCTGATGATATAAATCAAAAATTAAATTCAAACTGACCAATAAAGTTTTTAGGGAAGTGGTAATAGAGAATTTTTGAAACTTGAGAGTTGTTGAATGCTGGAGAAGCTGCTCAAATGAGGTTATGGAAGCCTGAGCCATTGAAAAATGATCTCCCTGTTTTGCTGCAAAATGTCTCTTTCCCTGACAGCACATATATAGCCAATAGTTCTGAATTTTATAAAATATCAGTAACAGTAAAACTATAAAACCATGCATCTAGGAGCCATAAAACAATGGATCCTTAAATCACACGACACACAGGAAGGGATGGCAGTTTTATACATCTTTGCTGGGAGCACACAACATGGGGCCAATATGCTCCAGTCCTAAAACATAATCAGATTGGGAATCACTCATCTTCATTAATAAAATCATGTTAGTGTTTTGAGAACTCTGTGCCAGACTGAAGGTGCCAATACAACTGAAAGACTTAACTGTTGGAGGGATTTCTAAACATTTTACCTTCCTACTGCAAGAGCTGGGAACCACTCCTCACATAGGAAGGCTAGAAATCTCGACTCTGCACGTGTGAGGGCTGGGACACAGAGCCAAATGTGACCAACTCCAAAGCCCATGTATTCTTTTGTTGTTTTTTTCCTATAACCAAAAAAACATTTAATTGACTGTACATTTTTTTAAATTTAGTGCATTAAAATGATACTGGGCTTATTTGATCAATTTTCATGAACTAGTTAGATAATATCCAGACAGATACATTTTAGGAAAAGTCATTTATTTTAAAAGTGTTACATCACCTCATCAATTTTCTAAAAATAAGCACATTTATTTGTGTTGCATGTTGTTATTTTCTACACTTCATGAAATATGAAAATTTTAGAATTTTACAATGGAAATTAAACTCAGTTACAGTGCCTTTTTTTTTTAAAGAATATTTCAATGATTTTTAACCATTTTATTTGGTGATGTCTAAGAACTTTTTTCTAAATATTTTTCTAAAATAAAACTAATTGTTATGTTCTATATGTCCCCAAATCTCATATTTTTGGTTTACCACAGTACTGCTCTTCGTTCTGTGAGAAATAATATTTCAGCTTCTAGAAATCAAAATATATACATTACTAAGTGTCAACAGAATCCAACATTGTGATTGTCTGAAACTTTTAAAAAGTCATAATTATTAAACATTTTATCTAATTCCTAGCACCTACAAATAGTCCTTGGTACATAGTAGCTGTTCAATAGATATTTAATGGATGAACTAATTTTGAGTAGATCCCACTGACTTTTATTTTCCTATGCAATCATGTCTTTCCTTCTTCTCTTTGAATGTATCTACATATCTCAATTAACGACATGCTTCTTTATAAAATCTTGTTCCTTATGGTAGTAGTTTTTTTATTCTACATGGTTAAACTTACTCATTCATGCCTCTATTCATGCATTCATTCATTTATTCATTCTTTCACCACACTTTAGCCCTGAAGGCTTTATTTCTGCTTCTCAAACAACAACGTTTGCAATTGCTCTTCCGTGTACCTGCAACACTCTGCTCAGCGTAATTGTTTCTTTCTAGGTATTCATGTCTTAGTGTGTAGTCACTTGTTCAGAGAGGCCTTCCCTGTCATCTAAAACAAGAATCAGCAAACTATAGCCTATAGGCCAAATATAGCCAACCACCTGATTTTTTAAAGAAAGTTTTATTGGAACACATCCATGTTCATTTATTTACGTATTCTCTATGGCTGCTGTTTAGAGGCTATATGGCCCACAAAACCTAAAATATTTACTAAATGACACTTCATAGAAAAATATTTTCTGACTCCTGATCTAACGCACTATATAATGCTGATTTATATTTTTCCTAGCCCTTAGGTCCACTGAAGTTATCCACTATGTTTATTTGTTTATATATTATCTTTCTTCTCTCTTGAGAATTACTTGGAGAATAGACATTGCCCGTTTGGTTTATTGATGCATTCCAGGTACCAGGACTAGTGAGGCCACATAGTATATACTCAACAAATATTCTTTGAATGGACAATCAATACATTTTGAACATCTATGCTAGGGCTCTGTGCTAGAGACTGTAACATATATATATTCAGATATTATATGTACATATTCAGAGATATTCAAAAGGTATCATATTGAATGTGTAACATACATATGTGTAATCGTGCTCGCAAGAGCTCCCAGAGTAGGAGTCTGCAAACTTTACACAAATTGTTATGGTACAATATGATAAGTGGTTTGAAGAGTGCTGGAGCTGCACAGAAAAGAAAACACTAACTCTGCTTAGCAGGAACAAAAAGGGCTTTGGAAAAGAAGTGTCTCCTGAGTTGAATATTGAAGAATGAGTGCAATTCTCTCTACAGAAAAGAAGGAGAAAGGCATTCTGGGTAGAGTGCACAGAAAATATGAGTTATGAGTGGCTATGTTAATGATGGTCACAGGCTGAGGAAACTTCCAGAAGTTCAATATGTCTAAAGAGTAGGATTAAGTTTTCAAAGTGAAGCTAGTGCAATAATCGGGGATAGCTTGTAAAAGGTTTTATATGGCACATTATGAAGTTTGAATTTTAAATTAGAAACAGTGACACAATGGAGAACTTTTTTGTGGCAGTTATTGTTTATAAGATTTCTTTTTTGATGAGAGCAAAGAGGAAGGAAACCTGTCATAAAGCAGATCAATGTAGAAGCTTCTTTTGTATCCCAAGTGTGGCTTCTTTAAAGGACCAAGCTGCAATGCGGTATTGACTTGACAGACCCTCTATTTCAATGATATTTGTCTCAAAATGGCTCCAAACGATTTCTGTATCGTAAAATAAAGCCAAATTCTGGAACCAAAAAGCAAACAAAAGATTGTTAGTGAGAATTGTTGGAATTAACATAGCATCAAAATACTTAAGAGTGTGGCTAGAGAAGAGGGGTCAGATTTGAAAAACATTTTAGGTACCATTCATTACTTAATGGAATGATTTTTAAGAGAGGTGTGAGGATTACTGTAAGCTTTGAGTGTAGGAATGGGAGGAAAATGACTCCATTCATTAAAAGAAGACCCAGAGGAACAAATTTATAGAGAGAGGACTGATGTGAGGAGATGTTGAGATCACTTCAGCAACTGCTATGCTTTGCATATTTGTTGAGCATGCAGGTGGAATTATCTAGAAAATAATTGAAAATATGGGACTGACATTCATCATATTTGAGTTCACAGCCATGCGAGTGAATGAGATCACCGAGCCAGTGCGTGTGTGCCAGTTGTTGGAAAACCTGGCTGCACAGTAGTATCATCTGAGGAGCTTTAATAACATGGATGCCTGGGCCCTTTGTCACCTTGATTAAATCAGATCCTATGCAGGTAGGGCCTAAAGCGCAGGAAGGTCTTAAAAGCTCCCCAGGTAAGTACGATGCACAAAGTTGAGAAACACTTCTATAAAATGAAAGGGGGGAGAAAGTGAAAGAGATTCCTGACAAGGATTATATGAAAATAATGGATGAAATAAAGGGACCAGAGGAGGTTTAAGAAAGAACAGATAACCAGGTGGCAATAAAACCGCAGAGGGAGGGAAAATGCCCTTGGACTGGGCGATTAGGGAGGCCGCTGGTCATCTCTGAAAGAGAATTTTGAGTAGAGTGGTGAGCGTGAAACCAGACAGCAGTAAATTAAAGAGTGAGAGGGCTGGTGAACAGATAGACGCTGTGAACATTCTGCTCTTTCAAGCAGTTTAGCCACTAAGCGAAAGAGCTTGTGGAAGCATAGCTGAGAACGGCAAGCATGTCAAGGGGTGATTTTGTTGTTGGTTTGTTTTGAGGATAGAGGAGACATGTGCATGTTTGTGGGTGACTTGACACTCAGAAGAAAGGAAGAACTTTGAGAGGAGTTTACATATCTTTTGGTCTATTTGGTCTGTTAGGAAAATAAAAGACATGACATCTACTGATATTAAGGAAGATCAGAAAAATATTTAGTAACTTGATGACCTAGAGCCCTTCAAAGAGCCTAGAGGTGGAAGAAGTGACCAGTGCATGCGATTTCTGAGTGCAAGATTCAGCAAGATGGAGTTGGGAGTGATCTTGGGTGTGGCGCATACACCCTCAAGTTTGTATCTTCTATATAAACTTTCCCTTTTTCCTATTAGTTAACACTTTTCAGCTAGAGTAGGACGACTTTATTTTTGTCTTTCCTCGATTGAATGTTGAACAAGGTCTCACAATGTGAAGACTGTTGTTCAGCTGCCTTGCCAGGGAGCATGTTGCCTAAGAAAATGAAAAAAAGACAGAGGTTTTAGTTAGATTTAACACAGATGAATCATAGCATCTGGACATATGCAAATAGAAGGTGTCTTCAGGAGAGAATTTGATGGAATGCTGTTAGGTAAAGCATGTGCCCATTAAAAATATTTTTAAATATCTTTAATTTTGCCCTAGGTATTATTCTTTCCTGTTTATTAAACTTAAGTCTTACTTTATAAAAGTCGCTTAAACTAGTAAAGATACTTAATGTCCTGGAATAAAATATTTACCATGTGGAAAAATAAGCATAACATAATACCAGCTTAAAGTTGTGTAACAATTATCAAAAATTGTTTCATATATATTACGTTTTGCCTATCTTACAGGAGCCTTATGAGGGAGTTAAGACAGATATTAGTAGTCTTATTCTAAAGATAAAAATATAAGGTTTAATGATATTACATGACTTGCCTAAAATCACAGAATCAATGAATGGGACAACTGTGTCTTAACTCTAGACCTTCATATGAGATGCAAGTGTCTTTTGGCAAGCTCTCACTGGCCTTAGGTAAAAGTGAAGTGATATACATAACTGCAGAAGCATCCAGGAGAAATACGTGGAGGGTTCCATTCATCGGTCTGCAACTCCCATTCTTAGTATCCTGTCCTTTAGTCTTCCTTGTTCTCAGCCTCCATCATCCTCCACTGATAGAGTTCCCTTCTTGATGACAGAATCACCATCCTCCTATGCCTTAGCGCACTGATCTTCAAATTTTTGTTAGCATAGCCCTAAAAGACCTTTTATATACATATGTATTTTTATTACATATCATATATAATATGTAACATATTTTAAATTAGTATCTCAAATTTTTATCACAAAATTAAATAGTGGGAAAATACATTATGTCTGGGTATATATATAAATATTTGGTATCTTTAAATAAAACAGATGACTTAAAGTGATCCAATGCAATGCAAACACTGTAATAACTTCTTAACCAACATTATCCATTGACAAAATATGAGAACAAGTCCTTCTTTAATAATAGGGAATATTTACAGTGTTCCTTTTTTTTTCTATTTTAGCTTGTATTTCTACACCATTTCCTCCATAGATTTTTTACTCAAACATAATGCAGTGTGTGCATAAAAGTTTTTATTTATCATTCTATACTTCTCTTTAATAAAAATATGCAAATAAATTTTATTTCTTATGACCATGGAGATTTAAGTGTTAAATTTGTTTTAGATGAAATTGTCTGTACGTTCATTATGATTAGTACATGATTTGCTTAAAGAACCCAAATATATTGCAAATTTGATAATCCTTTAGTATAAAGACTGAATTTTTATTGGAAATACATCGTTTAATAGGTGAAATGGGGTTGTCCTTCTCCTTGGTTAACTCATTTAGCATATTTGAATGTTACTGGTGATATGAGACAGGATAAAATCAATTTTATTTCTTTCACTAATAATAGATTCAAATAGAAATGAGATTCTGCTCATCCATAAATAAGTAAATAGGAATACATGGAGTTATATTGTAGCAGTGTCCCTCAACTCTTTGCACAACTTCCAAATTGTATGCCAAAAATCACATAGTGTTCTATCATCAAAATTTATGTTTAGTGACACATCAGCTGGCATATTAGGTCCTCCTTCAATTTTGATGAAAACAAAGAATTGTAAACCACCTGATTTGAACAAAGATTTGAACAATGAACTTGCCAAAAGACACTTGCATCTCATATGAAGGTCTAGAGTTAAGACACAGTTGTCCCATTCATTGATTCTGTGATTTTAGGCAAGTCATGTAATATCATTAAACCTTATATTTTTATCTTTAGAATAAGAATATTAATATCTGTCTTAACTCCCTCATAAGGCTCCTGTAAGATAGGCAAAGCGTAATATATATGAAACAATTTTGATAATTGTTACACAACTTTAAGCTGGTATTATGTTATGCTTAACACCTGATTTGTTACCCTGTCATTACAGTCCCTTATTTTATCAACTACCTGCGAATATTTCCAATAACTCACTTGTTTGGCATACTGGAGGTCTTTATACCCTATACAATATATAATACCATGGTAAGATTGGAACGCAAGACGTGCCTTTATTTTGAAAAGTAGAAGGCAAGTTCTCAGGGCTATTAGTTTTAGGGATGAAATGCATGGGGAATTTAAGATATAAATACTGATTCCCTTAAAAATATTTTTGCTTGTGTAGCTCTTAGAAAATTTTGCATACTGCTAGTTACTTGAATCCCAGTTTGAAATCCTAGTGCCTTCAAACTCCTCTTCATCTGAACATGTCCTTTAGTCATTTATATGCCATGTTTTACAGTATTTCATATGCTTTAGTTTGAGATGTTATTTCTCCAATAATTTGCTTGTGAAGACAACCTTCTAATGGTAGAATTGAAAACTGGTCCCTCTTAAAGATATTTCAAGTCATTGCTAAAAATTTGGGAAGCCGTTTTGGAGAGCAAGAAGGCTTTCTTGATACCTCTGAAATCCAAGCGCACTCAGTTCCAGTGTAAGCTCTGAAAGCAAACCTGTGTTGGTTCCATAAGAGTGAGCAGGGTCCTGCTGATAATAGAGCGTGTGTCCTATGTCTCTCCTGTGGATGGCACTGCTTTCCTGGGGAGTACGAGCCAGAGGCTAGCCCACGCCCGTATTTGGAGTGGCTATGGTGTGTCTTAGTGTCCCAGCTTCTTCCAGCAAGCACCACATAATCCCAAGCCTACCCTCTCATTTCTCAAGTCTGTAGTACTATAGGTGCCTCCTCCCAATTCTGTACTTTATAGAGAAGGAAAAGCCCAGAACTCAGACAGTCCTGACTTCAGATTTATGCTCCTTCACAAGCTGTGTGAGTCGGTGCTAGTTCTTCCCTATAAACGTCATTCTCGTTTGGAAAATGTCAATATAAATACCTCTCTCACAGCGAGGCTGTGAGGTATAGATTGTGTCCATAAGTTACACTTATAGGTACCTGGAATGCTCCATAGAAGCTCACTGTTTTCCGCCTTGTGCATTCTTTACTTTCATGCTCCATCCTTCTCACTCCCTTTTCTGTCCTCCCAATTTCAGCTTAGGAAAAATATGCTGGTTTGAACTCCCTTAAAGCAGGTCAGGATTTGCATTAGGGACCATATAGTGCCCTCTTTCCCTCCATGTTGCATCCCCTAATTCTCCCACCCCAAAGGATGGCAATTGTTCCATAACCATAAGGTGTGTCCCATAATTTCTCCCTCTTCTTTCCCATGAAAGAAGTCTGTCTGCCCTAGAATCATTTTTATGTGGGGAGAAAGAGAAGCAGAAAAGAGAGCTCAGGACATTCAATCATGAACTTGGGGGTGATGGGGAGAGCTGAGGTGCTAGAAAGAAGTTCCATCTCTTGGGACTTGGATAATGGTGTTAAAACTAATGATGTGTATGCCATTATATGGGGGTGGGGGTGGGTAGAGACTGATGTCATTAAAAGAACAAGTGATGTGGACTAGCTTGAAGTAGCAGGAGAAAAGAAGTGGAGAACTCACAGAGGTAAAATAGAAACCATATGCATGTGGATGGTCTAGGTCTAGGTAAAAGTAATAGTGATGGTTTCTTTTGCTGTGCAGAAACTTTTTACTTTGATATAGTCCCATTGATTTATTTTAGCTTTTATTTCCCTTACCTTTGGAGTCAAATTCATAAAATGCTCTTTGAACCCAAGGTCATAAGTTTAGTACCTATGTTTTCGTCTATGAAGTTTATTGTTTCAGGTCTTATGTTTAGGTCTTTGATCCACTTTGAATTAATTTCGGTACATGGTGACAGATAGCAGTCCAGTTTCATTCTTTTGCACGTGGCTTTCCAATTCTCCCAGCACCATTTATTGAAGAGGCTGCTTTTTCTCTGTTGTATGTTTTTGGCTTTGTCAAAAATTATCTGTCCATATTTATGTGGGTTTATTTCTGGGTAATCCATTCTAGTCCTCTGGTCTGTGTGTCTGTTTTTCTGCCAATACCATGCTGTTTTGATTATTATTGTCCTGTAGTACAAGCTACAGTCAGGGAATGTGATACCTCCAGCATTGTTCTTTTTTCTTAGGATTGCTTTGACTATTCGGGGTTTTTTTGTGGTTCCATACAAATCTGATGATTTTTTGGTTCTATTTCTTAAAAAAAAAATGCCATTGGAATTTTGATGGGGATTGCATTAAATCTATATATTGCTTTGGGTAATATGGCCATTTTAACTATGTTGATTCTTCCAACCCATGAACACGGAATGTCTTTCCATTTCTTTGCGTCTTCTTCAATTTCTTTTAAAAATGTCTTATAGTTTTCAGCATGTAGGTCTTTCACATCCTTGGTTAAGTTTATTGCTAGGTATTTTATTCTTTTAGCTGCAATTGCAGATGGAATTTTTTTGTTTTTTTTTTTTTATTTCTTTTTCTGAGATTTCATTGTTAATAATAGGAATGCAATGGACTTTCATAGATTGATTTTGTAGCCGGCAACTTTACTGTATTCGTTTATTGTTTCTATTAGCTTTTTGGTGGAGTCTTTAGGGTTTTCTATTTATAGCATCATGTCATCTGCAGAAAGTGACAATTTAACTTCTTTATTCCCTATGTGGATGCCTTTTATTCCTTTCTCTTGCCTGATTGCTCTGGGTAGAATTTCCAATACTATTTTGAAAAGCAGAGGTGATAGGGGACAGCCCTGTCGTGTTCCTGAACGTAGAGCAAAGGGCTTCAGTTTTTCACTATTAATTATGAGATTAGCTGAGGGTTTGTCATCTATGGCCTTTATTATGTTCAGGTATTTTCCTTCTAATACCCATTTCATTAATTGTTTTAATCATAATGGATGTTGTATCTTGTCAAACGAAGAGAACTGACTCTGGGTGGTGAAGACACAATGTGATATATAGATGATATATTACAGAATTGTACACCTGAAATCTACGTAACTTTGCTAATAATTGTCACACCAGTAAACTTTAATTAAAGAAAAAAGTAATAGTAATATATAAATTATCTATCGTTTATACTTTATTACCAAGTACCATAATGAATATTTCTCAAATTAATATTATAGAATTTCTTTTATTAAAAATCTTTTCTACTTATACCTTTAGAAATTAATGTAGTCTGATAGTTTGCATATAACCTAAAATAATTAGAAAATAATATTTATACAGACTGATTAAAATGTCATGTTCCGAAGCTCATGCGTGCTGATTACATCTCTAGAATCATGAACTCATAGAGTATAAGTGGAAATATATATTTAAGTTTGGCATACCAATTAGATTGGTCAATTTAATACTTAATCACTTATACATTCCTAGTCTTAAAGAGTTGTACTCTAATGGTGAATTGACTTTGTCCCAATAGAAATGTCACTGAAGGCAGAAGGAATTCAGCCATTAAGATATTTTACTTTTTGTTTTTAGATTAACACCATTTCTCTGGTATTTTTTAGAGTGATTTGGGTTTTGTCCCATCTCTTTTAGTATACCTTGATTGTCTAATATTAATAAAAATTGAAGAATATTTGCTGTATGCCAGATACTGTGTATTAACTCATTTGACCCTTAAAAACCTTATGAAATGGGTAAGGAATTATCCTTATTTTATAAATGACGATCCTGAGGCACGTGGAAAATAAGAAGCTTACCCAGGAGAGGCACAGAAATGACAGAGATCAGTTTTGAACCCAGGTAATCTAGCCCAAGAATAGCCCTTTTAACTGGTATGGTAGGAACTCATTCTTAAAGTAAGATTCTCAATTTCACACAGTGGGATTAATCAACACCAAACATAACAACATAATATGCAAATAGGACATCCTAAACTCGTGATGTAACTACTTTATTACCTGTTAATAGCATCCATGTCTTTATAAACACTTGAGTCAATTACTTCAAATATGCTTATTGAAGTATTGAACTTCCACTTATTGAAAAGACTGCAGTTACTGGGCCACAAGGACAGAAATGGCACTTTACCTCACTGCAGCCCTGACAACGAGTTATGGTTTATGGGCAAAGTCTTTTATTGTTTTCTGAACTTCAAACTATTTTCCTCTGTTCTTGAATGTTTTATACATAGCTAAAAATAACGTCTAACTCAGAAAGACCTCCCATATATAAATCAGAAGATTTGCTAAACGGGAGAAATGGGAGGAAGCAAAGTCTCAGGGTTAAATCAACGAGAAGCATTGAAATGACCAAAATATATACAAAATTCAAGGCCAGACAAGAATTCTGACCCCTGGTTAACCAAGATTAGCTTACAAATAAATAACATTGAAACAATAATTACTTACTTTCTATTAAATACCATAAAATTCTAGTACAACAAAAGATGTATTATTTCTTGGGATTTTACATAGACTTTACATAAGGAGACTTACTGTGAAATTCCTTCCAATGGCAGTGTCACTTTATCTGGTGGTGTTGGGTTCTGGATCATTTGAAAATGATATATTTTTTAATAAAATGATATATTTATAAGGTTCTCATATGGATTCCTTTTGCTGATTCAAAAAGTCCTTTACATGATAAACAGAATTATTCTCACATATTGTTTTCTTTTCCACACATCCACTCCCAAATTTTCAATTAACTTTATCATTTTTCTCTAAGCCAAATGGGAATATTTTCTTTCTTTCTTTCTTTCTTTCTTTCTTTCTTTCTTTCTTTCTTTCTTTCTTTCTTTCTTTCTTTCTTTCTTTCTTTCTTTTCTTTTCTTTTCTTTTTTTTAGCAATATCCATGTTCAGTTCTTCATGCTAAGCTAGAGCTGATCTAAGAGAAGCAGAAGTCATCAGGATTTTGCTGTCATTGTTTTAGTATTTCAAAACTTTAAGGAAAAATATCAGTGTTCATGAAAAAAATGGGATTTTTTTTAATTTATTGGGGTGACAATTGTTAGTAAAATTACATAGATTTCAGGTGTACAATTCTGTATCATATCATCTATAAATCACATTGTGTGTTCACCACCCAGAGTCAGTTCTCCTTCCATCACCGTATATTTGATCCCCCTTACCCTCATCTCCCACCCCCCACCCCCCTTACTCTCTGGTAACCACTAAACTATTGTCTGTGTCTATGAGTTTTGTTTTTTTTCCTTAGACGTTTATGATTTATATCCCTCACACTGTGGACCCCCTTCCCCCATCCACTATCTCTCTGACATTGCACCGAGCCAAAAAATGGGATTTTTTTAACAATTCAGTTATCAAAATCATGCTGTGCAACCTAGATTTCTTGTAAGATCAGCCAGATCTGGATTCACCCTTATCCTTTCCGCTCTCAGATGTTTTCTGCCTCCTGCATCGCTAATCCACATGCAGGTGCCCGAGCCAGAACTTGGAGATAGGCTCCTCTTGCACCCTCCTTTCCACATGCAATCAACTCCTCTGCCCGATCCCTTATCCCTTCAGCTCACTTTCTGAATCTAGTCTTTTCTCCCCAGTCTCATTGCCATGTCCTTAATTCGCTCTTCATCGACTCACCAGGAATATAGCAAGAGCCTCTAACTGGTTTCCAGCTTTCTTTGTGCCTCCTTCTAATCCACACTGCCCTTTATAACAATCTTAAAGCAAAGTGTCACTTTACGCTTCCTCGATTTAAACCTTTCTCTGGATTGCAGCAACTATAGGTAAAAGCCAGATGTGTTAGAAGAACTGTGGAGTCCCTGGACGATCTCCTGGAAGCAGCTTCTGCATCGTTGCTCCACTCTCATTCCCACACAGTGCAATTCATGCCCATTTGTCCTGGGCTCAGACTCCCCAAGTGGCATCAAGCCTTTGCGGGAGAACCTACTGTTTCCTCTTCCTTAAATACCCTTCTCATCCTCCTCTTTCCTTCTTTGCCTTCCCACCTTTCAGAAACTAGTTTAGACATTTCCTCCTCACATGGCCTCTCCCCACACTATGGGGACTTCACTTTACCTTCATCCTGTACATATGTCTATGGTTTCTCTGTCACACTATAATTGATTGTTTATAGGTTTCTCTTCTTATCCAGAGAGCGCCACAAGCCAGCACTTATCTGATTTGTCTCTTTGTCCCCCAGCACTTGACACAATGCCTGGCACATGATAGGTATTCAGTATTTGTGGAATTTAATTAAAACCACAAGATGCTTAACCCTTTGTTGAAAATTAAAAATCTTAGGAAGCTCTAGTGTAGGCTCTGGTTTACTATGACCACTTAGATAGATTCTTTGTTTATGAGTACTAGATGAAATTCTGTTCAAACACCTTTTAAAAAAATTTCCAGCAAACATGTACGGTAGGTATGTAGTCAGCTAAAGGGATGCGATACTTTCAAAGATGCCTTAACTAAAACATACTGGTGGCAGGATACCTTAGACCCATAAATGGCAGTGAGACACTGGGGGTCTCACAACATAATTCTAGAGGCCCTCTTATATCTCATGATGTCTCCGAGTAGTCCACTTGGAACCCAGGCCTGCTCCATAGGATTTTTCCTTAGGCAGTGAAGATTTGTGTCCTTTTTTTGTTTTTAAAGACTTTTATTAAAAATATAGCTAACATACAATATTATATTAGTTTCAAGTGTACACCATAGTTATTTAACATTTATATACATAAAGAAGTGATCACCATTAGTCTAGTAACCATCTGACACTGTACCATGCTATCACAATATATTGACTATATTCCCTATGCTTTACTTTACATCCCTATGACTATTTTGTAACTACCAATTTGTACTTCTTAATGCCTTCACCTTTTGCACCCTGCTCCCCAACCCCCTCCCATCTATCACACGAATAAATCTAGTACCCATCTGAGACCATACATAGTATTACAATATTATTGACTATATTCCTTGTGCTATACCTACATCCCCATGACTACTTTGAAATAACCAATTTGTACTTCTTAATCCCTTCCCCTTTTTTACTCACCCCCAACCCACTCCCATCTGACAAACATCAAAATGTTCTCTGTATCTATGAGTCTATTTCTGTTTTGTTTGTTTGTCTTGTTAAGATTCCACATATAAGCAAAATCACATTGCAACTGTGTTACCCTGTCTGACATACTCTACTCAGCTCATTACCCTCCAAGTCAATCCATGCCACTGCAGATGGAAAGAACTCATTCTATTCCCTGGCTGAGCAATATTCCATTTTGAATATGTACCACCTCCTCTTTATCCATTCTTCTATTGATGGAGACCCAGGCTGCCTCCACATCTTGGCCATTGTAAACAACGCTGCAACGAACATATGTATGTACACATCCCCTCAAAATAGTGTTTTGGGTTTCTTCAGATAAATGCCCAGAAGTGGGATCACTGGGACTTTCTTTGTTTCTTGTTATAGCCTTTGCTTTAAAGTCTATTTTGTCTGATATAAGTATTGTTACCCCAGCTTTTTTTTTTTCCATTTTCATGAAGTTTTCCCCCCATCCTCTTACTTTCATTCTTTATGTGTTTTTTAATCTGAAGTGAGTCTCTTGTAGGCAGCATATATAAGGGTCTTGTTTTCTTATCCATTCAGCCACCCTATCTTTTGATTGGAGCATTTAATCCATTGAAAGTAATTGTTGATAGATATGTAGTTATTGCCATTTTATTATTCAAAGTTTTTATCTTTTCTTTTTATTTTTTCATCTTAAAGAAGTCCCTCTAAGATTCCTTATAATACTGGTTTGGTGGTGATGAACTCCTTTACCTTTTTCTTGTCTGGGAAACTCTTTATCTGTCCTTTGATTCTAAATGATAGCTTTGCTGGGTAGAGTAATCTTGGTTGTAGGTCCTTGCTTTTTATGACTTTGAATATTTTGTGCTAATCCCTTCTGGCCTGCAAAGTTTCTGTTGAGAAATCAGCTGACAGTCTTATGGGAGCTCCCTTGTGGGTAACTACTTTTCTCTTGATTCTTTTAAGATTCTCTCTTTGTCTTTAATTTGGCATTTTAATTGTGATGTGTCTTGGTGTTGGCCTCTTTGGGTGCATCTTGTTTGAGGTGTTCTGTGCTTCCTGTGCTTGTATATTTATTTCCTCCACCAGGTTAGAAAGTTTTTCATCATTATTTCTTCAAATAGGTTTTTAATTCTTGCTCCCTCTCTTCTCCTTCTGGAAGCCCTATGATGTGAATGTTGATATGCTTGACGTTGTCCCAGAGGAGACTTAACTATCTTAATTTTTTTTTTTTTGGATTATTTTTTCTTCTTGCTGTTCTGATTGGGTGTTTTCTGCTACCTTATCTTCTAAATCACTGATTCGATCCTCTGCTTCATCTAATCTACTGTTGATTCCCTCTAATGTATTCTTCATTTCAGTTATTGTATTCTTTATTTCTGACTGGTTCTTTTTTGTTTTCTATCTCCATTTTTATATTTCTTATCTCTTTGTTGAAGTTCTTTCTGAAATCATTGAGCATCCTAATAACCAGTGTTTTTAACTCTGCATTTGGTAGATTGCTATCTGCATTTTGTTTGGTTCTTTTTCTGGAGCTTTGTTTGTATCTGTGTCCCTTTCCCTCCACTCCCATTTTTGCTGCCTTGCTGTGTTTGTTTCTATGTATTAGGTAGGGCTTCTATGACTTCCTGTCTTAGTAGAGTGGCTTATGCAATAGATGTGCTGTGAGGCTCAGTGGTGCAGTCTTACGGGTCACCTGAGCTGGGTACTCCAGGTGTATCCCTTGTGTGGGCTGTGTGTGCCCTCCTGTTGTAGTTGAGACTTAGTTGCTGTTTACACATCAGTAGGAGGAATTGATTATCAGGCTGGTTGGTTATGAGAACTGGCAGTGACTATAGTGGCAGAGTTGTTTTGCAGGGGCTCACTCTACAGAGCAGGATTCACATTAGCAGGGCTCTGGTGCCTACCCAGTGTGCTTTTTGGGTGTGTTGTACCTGGAGTTGGCCGGCTGATGCTCCAGTTTGGTCTGAAGCTTACCACCAGACCCAAGGCCTCCTGGAAAGGGTGCTACTGGAGGCCAAGTTCAGTGGCAACCTGTGCTCTGCCCAGGGCCACCTGGCATGAGCCCCAGAGCAGTACACAGATGGCCACCACCCACGCTGGGCTTGAAGTTGCCTTGAGAGGCCAAGCTGCAAATTGAGGTCGGCTGTTAATTGTGCCAGGCCCGGGTCTGCTCAGCCAGAGGTACAGGATGTGCCAAAGCTAGATGCTGCTTCTTTGTGTTTTGTGAACCTTTGAGACATTTTAGGAAAGTCTGCAGCATGAGCCAAGGCAAGCTCTTTATACAGTAAAGCAACTGAAAGCAGTTGGGTACACCCGACAGTTGAGTGAGGCAGTGTCTCAGAGAATCAGGGCAAGTGAATCGTGTTGGGCAGGTTGATGGAGCCTCAAATGTGACGGCCACTTGTGTCTGTATGCCGAGATGGAGGAGGGGCTCACCAAAAAAATAGTGGCTTCTGCCAGCTCCTCTGTCCAGGAGAAAGTTACCCGTCTAGCACTTGTCCTGAAGGTAGACAATTCAGTTCCTCTCCCTATGTCTCTGGTGTCTGTAAAGCTGCTGCCCAAGCACTGGAGTTCAAAGCAAGTGAGTCCATCAACGAGTAAGTCCATGGTGGGCCCTTTAAGAAGATCCCCTGGGACTCCAGCAGCCTTCTGTCTAACTCAACCACAATCTCCACTGGTTTTACAGGCAAAAGTTGTGCAGACTTCTTTCCCTAGCACTGAAACCCTGGGCTGGGGAACCTGGTGTGGGATTGGGACCCTTTGTTCTTCTGGGGAGGGACCTCTGCAGCTGATACATCTCTCCCAGTTTTTATGGGTGACATGCGAGTGTGGGATCAGCCCGTTTTTACATCTCCACCCACTCCTACCCGTCTCAAAGTGGTTTCTTCTACATGTCCCTGGTTGAAGGGCTTTTGGGTCCTTGTAAAGACTTTGGTTTTGACATTGATTGAGAAAGGGAGACACTGGAAGGCTGGAGATGAGGTACGACATGATGTGACTTAGGGATAAATATTACTCTAACTACTTTGTTAAGAATAACTTGTGGAGGGACAAGGGGTAAAGCAAGATGTGAAGTTGTTGCAATAATCCAGGAGAGAAATGATGGTGACTTGAACCAGGAAGTCAGTGGTAGTAAGGGGACGAGATTTCAATGTGTTGCTCTGATATTAAATGGACAAAGGAAGTAGAAGAGAGGAGTCAAGGCTAAGTCTGAGGTTTTTGTCTAAGTAACTGGAAGGATGGCGTTGGCATTAACTGAGATGGGTAAGGCTATGGGAGGAGCAGGCCTGGAAGGGCAGTTCAGGAGGTTGTTATTAGACAACCGAGTGGAGTTGTAAGAAGGCAGTTGAATATATGAGTCTGGAGTTCAGGGGTGGGCTCTGAACTGGAGATAAATTTAGGAAGTCATCTGCATGAGACTGGATGAGCTAATCAAGGAAGTGAATATGGATGGAAAATAGAAAAACGAAGGGTTCCTAGGATAGAGCCAACACCGGGGAACAGACTTCAGCTCACGGAAGTCGTGGGGAATGAGTGAGGTAGGAAAAAAAGCAGGAAAGTGCCATGTCCAGAAAAACCAAGCGAGGAGCGGAGAGGGATGAACTGGGTCAAACAGTGCTGCTGAGTCAAGTAAGAGAGCACTGGGCCCTCACCAGCACATCTCACACAGTGAAAGTAATTGTGACTTTGAAAAGAGCAGTCTGAGGAAATGGTAGAGGTGGAGGCAGACTGGAATAGATTCAGTAGAGATGAAGAAGAGAGGAATTGGAAAGAGTAAATATAAACAACTATTCCAAGGTGTTCTGTGAGGTGAGCAGAGGAATGTGGGGGTAACTAGGCGCAGAAATGAGTGGGGAGGGATTTTATTATAAGTTGTGAAAAATAATTGCACGTCTGATGGAAATGATTCAGTGGAGAGAGAACATGAATGATTCAAGAGAGAGAGAAGAGAATTGCTGGGGCACACGCTTGAATAAGAGAGAGGGAATGGGGTTCAGAGTACAAATGAGAGGTGACAGGTCAGAGCACAGAGAGCTTACCCAGAAACAAGAGAGGGTACAGAGCAGAGAGGGGGAGTTTTGGAAATTGTCTCATGATTGTCAGTTTTCTCAGTGACATAGAAATCTTGGTCATCAGCTGAAAGTGAGGATAGAGGAGGAGGGAGTGTTTAACAAAAGAGGAGAATTTGTGAAATAGGTGTCTAAGAGTGTGGGGCAGCAAATAGACCATGAAAATAGAGTATGACTTTCAGGCAGAATTAAGGGCCCACTTGAGTTCTGTTATCATGAATTTAAGATGAGTCCATTGATTGTGTCTGTTCAGAGCCATGGTCCACTGCAAGGATACAAAGGTAGTATAGGGGAAGTGTGACCAAGTGAGCACCTTGAAATGAGAGAGGGGTGCAAGGGTTGAGGATATAATGCGAAGGGTTATTGATAAAGTCAGACACTGGAATTTACACCTGGTCAAAAGAAAGAGGGAACACAAGAGGGGTGAGGATAAAGTTGGTAAACTCAATTGATTGTAGGTCCTGGTGCAGGTTTGTTGAAATAGGGGTCCTAGAGAGAATAACTAGGAAAGACAGAAAATGGTAAAAAGAGAGGATGATTGAAACTGAGTGTGTGGAGGTTTTGCAATTATTGGTTAAAGACAGGAGTTAGGCTAGTGCTGCTCAAACTTTAATGTGCATGCAAATCCCCTGAAGTTCTCATTATGATGTACATTTTTGATTCAGTTAGTCTAGGTGGGTAGAGCCTGTGATTTTGCATTTCTATGACGCTCCCAGGTGACATTGATGCTATTGGTCCAAGGATCTCATTTGAAAGGCAATGGTCTAGAGTGGTATGTCGTGATCCCAGCAGCAAACCACGGCCCCTTGCAGAGTTTAAAAAATACTGATGCTAGACCAGTCTTAACCAATGAATCAGAGTTTCTCTGGGTTGGATTTAGAATTGATATGTTATAAATGTTCTCCAAGTTATGTTGCAGTGAAGCCAGGATTGAAAACCTCTGGCCTAGAATATATAACTATGAGGGTAAGTGACTTAGAGGCCAAGATCATTGCAAAAAGAAGGTTATGGAACTGAGGGGCCAAGACGTTAAAAGTGTAATCCTGTGGTTAAGACACCAAAAATTATGACAGAAATTGTACTGGATAAAATGACTGTGAGTCCAGAGGTCTATAGATGACTACAAAAAATATGGCAATTGGGTGACATAATCGAATGGCATGAGATTGAAAGCAGATTTATTTGTAGAGAGAGGTTTGGAATAGACAATGCAAAACAAGGACACTTACTGTACTGCCATGTTATTTTATTAGATTTGTTAGATTTGGGAAGTCAAATATCCGCCATTTGAGAGGATTCAAAAAGAAGCAGTAGTATAATGAAGAACTAGGTTTTAGTTAGAGAAAAATGAAGAAAACAATCTTAAAAGAGATTGACATTTTGGAAGATTTTACTGCTGTATTCCAAGGCAGTAAAGATTTTGAGACTTTTGGAGGGCGGGTGATAGAGATGCATAGAGCAGGGTAAGGATTCTAGTACAGGAGGGAGTGATGACCTGCCGTCTGGACCCGAACCTCTCGTGGAGATGATGGTCTCAAAGCAGGGCATTGTGGCACAACTGGGAGTACTAGAGCATAGGGAATGGTGGGGAGGGGTTTTGCCAGAAGTCAGAGAAGTCCTTGGCTCCCTTCTCCATTTCTATAGCTGTTTCCTAGCAGTAGAACCCTTGGTTTCTTCAAACAAAGGTATACAAATGAACCCCATGTGGAAAACAGATCAAGGAAGAGCTTCTTTGGTTAAAGCCAGAGTTCGGACAGGAGGACAGTGCCCCCTCGCAGGGCCCCAGGGACCTCCTCAGCACCTCTGAGGCTCCTCAGGGGTCCTTGAAGCTCCAGGGTTGGTAAGAGACACCCAAGGAAAGTGCAAAGTCATGTATAAGAAAGGAAAGACCATATACCCAACAATCATGTAAGTCTTTTTAAGTCTCTTGTCAACTGTTCCGATTGCTCACTTTTTAACATGTAACAAACTCTTCAAATAAACAAGTGATTTCCAATATCCCTTGAGATCTCTTTATGTCCCTTATGATCAGGAATAATAATACTGCTGTGAACTGATATTATATAAATAGGAAAACCCTAATTTTGAACAGTCATGACTTAGGGCATGTTCTCCAGAAGCAAACCATGAGGCAAAGATTTGAATGCAAGTGCTTTTTATGGATATGCTCCCAGGAGAGCCTCAGAGGTGGATGGAGCCAGGAAGAGAAAAAAATAGAAACCCAGAAAGAGTGTAAATTCAGTCGAAGTTTTAAGGAGGTAGCTTCAGCCTAATTTCTGCAGGAGAATGCTGGAGAGTAACCACTTAGGTTCTGACCCCCACTCACCACCATTGTCCACAAGGCTTATTTCCACACCCTGTGAGCCAATGCAAAGGGGAAAGTTAGGGGAGTGGGCTGTGAACTGCTACACTTCCAGGAAGAGTCCTGGAGCCTAAGTGCTGTCCTTCAAAAAAGAGTAGCAGTATGGGTCCTTGAAAGAAAAGCCCACAGAGCACATGCACACACAAACACACATACACACACACACACACATACACACACACACACACATGCACAAGTGGAAGTGATCCAAGACCAGCTCAGTGGAACCCAACAGTGACTTCTATAAGTGGAAAGCTTTCTTTAGAATAGTATAGACAACCCAGGTAAAGATTAGATTATGTGTGTGTGTGTGTGTGTGTGTGTGTGTGTGTGTATACATTTTTAATGTGTTTCATTAATTCATGTTTTATTAATTTGTTCTTTCATAGATTTTATTTTTCCCTTTTTTTATTAGTTTCAGGTGTGCAAAGTAACATAATAGTTACTGAAAATAAGACCTAGCCAGACAATCAGCTCTAATGCGTCTTTTGGAGCAAAAAGTAATATAAGACCCAATCTTATTTTATTATAATATAAGACCGGGTCTTCATAATATAATGTAATATAATATAATATAATACCAGGTCTTATATTAATTTTTCTCCAAAAGATGCATTAGAGCTGATTGTCCAGCTAGGTTTTATTTTCGGGCAACACGGTAAACATTTACATCCCTCACAAGATTCAACAAATATTAATGTCAGCTTTCAATTACTGTCAAGTAGATTTCTGACAGTATGAATTTTTCTCCCTTACCCCTTGCAGTTCTAGCAGGATCACATTACCATACACATAGGGCCATATTTTGAGAAAATCCAGGTCGAGTGAGTATGAATATCTGATCAAATATATCCAAGCATGGCCCTGATTGAATGTGCTGTCTGTATTTGAAAACAAAATGTGTGCTTTAAAGTTCCACTGTTTTAGATGGATTCTATTCTCTTTCTCAATTCCATTAGTGTAAATACCAAGAATGGTTATCTATTTCAAAATGTACATAATTACAAATAGTTGCTCTTATCTACTTCCTCATACATTTATTTCAGGATTGTTGTTTGTTTCTGTTTTTCTCTATAAATGGTGGCCTCTCTTGTATGGATTAAAGGAACGTTATTGTAGAGTCCCAGCATTAGATTTAATTCAGAGCTGTGCAACGTCAAGCCCACTGACAGATTTAGAGATTAATTTCCAGACTTTCTTGTGGTGCCAG
Organism: Rhinolophus ferrumequinum; assembly: GCF_004115265.2. Lineage (NCBI taxonomy): Eukaryota > Metazoa > Chordata > Mammalia > Chiroptera > Rhinolophidae > Rhinolophus > Rhinolophus ferrumequinum. The sequence goes on along the minus strand of NC_046288.1, from coordinate 47,885,550 downwards.
AGAAGTTCCTTAATATTTTGAAAATGGCAACACTATTTACTCCCTACCACTAAAGGTTACCTGTATCCACATCCACACTAATATAAAAAGAAACGTTAAGTGTGGTAAATATCAATATCGTTTTGCTTTGTGGAAAAACCTGTGCACAGGAAAAAGAATGAGACACAGGACAAGAAATAGTTTTTCCTTCCTAAGGACAGCTTATACAAATATATCTTGCCTCCTTTCATTCTATGGGAATAATGTTGCTATTGCTAAATTGATATTATTTGCATAGAAAAAAAATGTAGTTTAATAGTTTTGGACAGTCATTTCTGAGGTCACGTTCCCCAGAAGCAAACCATGAGCCAAAGATTTGATGCTACTTATAGACAAAAGGAGAGATTTCAGTATGACTTATATGCTATTTGGATTATATTGAGAGTTGGTAGAAATGCTTCCCCCCAACCCCCAAGTATTTTGGCTTAGATGCATCTCCAAATATGTGTTTACTACATTTAAAAGTAAGTGCATTTTCAGGGAAATTTAATCCAAATGTTCCAGCAAAGCTACACGTAAATCATCCAAATGTTGTATTATTAGAGCTACATGATATGTAAGATGCCTTTTGAGCTTTTTAAATTGTTCTTATAGTCTTTACTGAAAAGCAGCAGGTAAGTTGCCAAGAGTCAACAAATCAAATAGCAGAAGGTTCGAGTTCAGTTTGAAATGCGTAGCCTATTATTTTTGATTGGGTTCTGAACTTGGCAGTGCCAGTTCTCTCTTCCTGCCTGCAGGGCAAAGTGGAAACAATTTGAACACTGTATTTCCCAGTGGGTTCATTGGCATTTGAGAATAGCACAGTACACACAGAATCAGCATGTTTGGCAGGTGAGTGATCCCTCGCATGACCTCAGAAAGTTACTTCCTCCCAGTTTGCAGAAGTTCATAGCACGGAGCAATACGATACATATTGCAAAACCCACGTTAGAATGGCAGCCATCAAGGGACCCATAGTTGGGAATTAACTATTTCTCTTGTGCATCTTTAGGTGGAATGGTTGAAAAATGAAGACATAATTGATCCCGTCGAAGATCGGAACTTTTATATTACTATTGATCACAACCTTATCATCAAGCAAGCCCGCCTCTCAGATACTGCAAACTATACCTGTGTCGCCAAAAACATTGTTGCCAAGAGGAAAAGCACAACGGCAACTGTCATCGTCTATGGTGAGTGAGCTGTTGGGTTGGCACTCTAGTTCATGTCAAACTGCAGTTTCCCATTTTAATTTGAAATATCAAACAAGAGGCCCGTTTTCAATCGCCATTGCTGCTCTCTTCCAGCTTCTCACGTGGACATTGAGAAGTTTAACTGCTTCTCTGATACTCATAGAAAGACTAGATTTGGGAATTCCTAGCCCTTTTTTCAGTCAGTTTGTAGGAAAGTGAAAGAAAGTGCCAGTAGATATCCCTGCTTCCCTAAATTCTCCCCTCTCCATACCCTGGACCACTGAGATCTAGAGTGAGTTCAGAGATGAAGCTGCTTAAAGCAGTCTGCTGCTACTTCTGTGGTTCTTGGCTCAGTCCAGTGGTTGCAAAGCATCAGGTAAACTGGAGCTGACATGTTCCCCAAACACCTCAGAGCAACTTCCACTTCCTAGAACTTTCTTTACACACTCCATTAGGGGCATTCTGTGTGAAGACAAGCACGGCCATTGCCAAGTGGCCCTAATCCCACCATGTGGCAAGGTTCAACATCATGGCTTCAGGAACCTTCCTTCCCACTCTCTGGCCCTTTCTAACCGGTCTCATCTCTAAGCCTATCATTTCTCCAGAAGTAGTAAACAACTTCCTAGCCAATTTTGCTGTGACGTATGATGCTTTATCTCCCTGTATGGTTTAGAACTCAGTGGTTTTCTAGTCATTCCATGAGTAGTTCCAGCACCCCAGCTAATCTTTAAGCTCCTTTATGGACTAAATGACAACTCTGTATATTCATGTATTTCTCACAGTTTAGACACATAGTAAGTCTTCATATTCTCAATGAGTTATTGTCTCTAAGGGAACTGAACCACATTGGGAAAGATTTGGAGGTTATGCAACCTCCTGAATGATATGACTATTATTTAGAATGCAAGGAAGATTTTCATGGCTGCTTCAGTGTAAAATAAACTCTAGGGGCCTTAGTGTCTGGATGAGTGACAGAGTGATAGTCACTATCAAGTATCTGTCTCCTGGTACTTACTTAGAGCAGATGGTACCATAAGGATGGATGTGTCCTCATGTGGGAGGGAATTATGAGAATAGAAACGACTCTGATGCCCCAAAGGCCGAACACAGTGACGCTTTAAAACCGTCATTTTCATTACAGAGATGCAAAGTATTTTCTTTTAATCCTCTGAATACTCTGAGGTTTAATTTCCTAGTCAAGATAATGGCTATGTTGAATTATAAGCAATTGCATTTCCTTAGTCACAGTGATATATTTCCTACTTTTTGTCTTTTTCTAAACTGAATGAGTTAACAGCATTGAAAATGCAAAAGAGGAATGAGGCTCATGACAGCACATACCAATTATAAATAACTAATGAAGGCAGGCTCTGTATAGATGTGTTATATAGACGTTTAATACACATGCAAATCTCTTTTCCTAGGTAGACCACACTTTCCATACCCAATAATTACAATCAATAGTCACAAGTAATCAGTAATTACGAACCACAAATTGTCTTCAGGAAGACTCAAACATAAGTAACAAGCATTTTGAGTTCAGAAAATAGCATCGGACTAGCTAGCGGTCAGGAGTCTTGTGTTCTAGAACTAGTTCTACCACTAACTGGCCTTCAGTTGGTCACTTAACCAGGATGCTTTGAGCCCTTGTCACCTTCTTCATAAAATGAGGGAATAAGCCTAGGATCTTCAAAGACTTTTATTTTCTCTAAAAGTTTAAGATTATTCATTTCTCATTAAAATCCTAGCAAAGAATACATGTACACGATAACCCCAAATATCATCTTTGCAGTATGCGAATGAGCAATTTATACTGACAATTCTACAACATTTGAAGTTTTGTCAGGTGAAGCAGGTTAAGTTGCTTTTTGGAACATTAACTGAGATTCTACCTATCAACCATCTCCTTGTGCTTTTCACAGCCTCAGAAAATAAGTTGTCCAAGGCTCACAGGTTGGGTTCACCAGAAGTCCACAGGAAAACATATACATCTAACCAGTATTTCAGTTTCGAGTCAGTTGTATATATTTATCTTATTTTAATTAGTGCTGTTTTTAGATTGCAAATATATATCCATTACAGAAAATTTGGGAAGCATAGAAATGGTTAAAGAAGAAAATACCTATAATCTTGTCATTTTGAAATGACAAGAAATTCCAGAAATAGCTTTAAAAATATACTACTGATATTTTCTATACATCAATAGGACTTTAAAACATGAGATATAAATATATGCTTTACTTAAAACATAATATTGACATATTCATCTATTATTAAATACACTTCTCCAGCATCATTTTTAATGGCTGCCTAGGAGTAAGTCACATGAATATATGTGGTTTACTGTTTTCCTATTGTTGAACATTACTGTTGTTTTCGATTATTTATCATTACATAAAAGAATAACTCTGCTGTGAAAAGTGCACTTGTCTGAATCTGTGTACATGACACATTCATGATTATTCCCTATTATGTAGGTTTCTAGAAAAGGAGATGTTGGGCATTTTATGTGCACATATGTTTATGTTTCTTGAATGGCTAATACTCTTTTTTACTACCAGGAGGCATATGCATATATTAGTTTTGTCATATCTTAACTACCAGCAAATAATTTTTGTTAGAAATTGCTTAATTACAATAATTTTATAGACTCACATTATTGAAGTACTAAAATATAACAAAATATTTTCTAGAGTGATATTTCCAGTGGTAAATAAAGAACAGAGTGTTACAGTGTAGGTTTTATAATCTCACCTATACTAACATCTCCATCAAATACCATAATTAGCCTTTATACATAAAATAAGTGTCCATTTCTATTACATCAACTAATCGCCAATTCAATCAAATAGCTATTCAATTATTTAAAATTTAGCAATGTAAGACTTTATTTCTTAACAAGTTTCAATGGTTAGTTAATAAAACTGGCTAAAAATCCTTGAAAGGTTGTAAAGTTGACATATGCTAAGGAAAAATAATCAATCATCTGTTAAGAAAAGGCTAAATGATTTTATTCAGTTCCCATGTTTCTGATCCACTTACAGCCTTGACATAAGGATGTAAACATTTTTATTTGAGATAAGCTGTCAAAAGTAATTTTTGGAGCTTGATTAGGTAAGGGGATGTATTTAAAAAATAAAAGAAAGAGAACACAGTCCTATTTACTTTTCTGAGGAGGTGAGTAAATATTGGTAATTAATTTTATTTATCTCTACCCTTAGATTCTTCAGCTCCGCAACAAAACTTTGAATGTAATGATGTGCAATATCTCTCATGGCTTTGAAATTTTAGATGTTTTATGGTCATTTGGGAGATAACTTTTCGTGTATGTGGTTTGTGTGTCTTTGTGTGCATGCACATATGTTTAATCTACATTTTATTATTTACCTCCTTCCAGTAAATGGTGGCTGGTCCACCTGGACAGAGTGGTCTGTGTGTAATAGCCGTTGTGGACGAGGGTATCAGAAACGCACAAGGACCTGTACCAACCCAGCGCCACTTAATGGTGGTGCCTTCTGTGAAGGGCAGAGCGTGCAGAAAATAGCCTGTACCACTTTATGCCCAGGTAAATAAACCAGTGTTTTCATTCCAAATGTCTCCTATCACTCTAAAAATAAGTTTTAAGGGATATATGCAAAGCCTTATTCTTGACCTGAATGTGTGATAAACATTATTTAAATCCATCATATCAAGTCAATGCTTATATTGCTTGGAAGTGAAGTATTTTCTGCCAAAAGAGTACTTACCTTTATTACCTAAACATGCAAAATAGTATAAAACAAGACATTAAACACTTATAAACACAATCCCTCTCTATTACCAAATAAAATTACAGGAGCCAAGGTTTCAGGTTCTATAACTCAAGGGATTTGAACAGAATTGAAAGCCACACATTTTAGGAATAACAACCCTTGATCTTCAGAAAGCCATAGAAATTCATTGGAACTGAAATTTAAAAATGTTTTAGACTGAAATATTTGATATTTGGTGTCAGTTTCTGGGCAAGGGCAAATAAAACATTTGGAATCAATTAAAAGGAAGTCTAAGCTTTGTGACACATGAGCTAATAGATTTTGAAAATACAATGCAGTCAGTTCTTTATTACCTGTTCATGTTGGTCACCTATTTTGTGAGTTATTTGCAGTGGTATCGATGCCAAGATTGTAGTCCTCTGCCTCGGAGCATCTTTCTGTGCTTTTCCATGTTATCACCAGGTATTATTTGAACT